>NC_092129.1:161408003-161783003 GCF_043159975.1 Macaca nemestrina | reverse complement strand
CGTAGCTGAGCTCTTTGCTAAGGCGTAATATGTGTGACCTTTGCTCCAGTTTCCAGTAAGTTCCTCATCTCCATCTGAGATTTCATCAGCCTGTACTTCACTGTCCGTATCACTATCAGCATTTTGGTCATAACCATTTTACCAGTCTCTAAGAAGTTCCAAACTTTCCCTCATTTTCCTGTCTTCTGAGCCTTCCACACTCTTCCAACCTCTACCCATTACCCAGTTCCAAAGGTCCTCCCACATTTTCAGATTTCTTTATAGCAATGCCCCACCCCTCAGTACCAATTTTCTCTTAGGCCATTCTTGCATTGTTTTAATGGAATGCCTGAGACTGGGCAATTTATAAGAGAATAAGTTTAATTGGCTAACAGTTCTGCAAGCTGTACAGGAAACATAGTGCCAGCATCTGCTTCTGGGGAAGCCTCAGGAAGTTTCGAATCATGGCGGAAGGCAAGTAGGGAGCAAGTGCCTCACATGGCGGCAGCAGGAGCAAGTGAGCGAAAGTACGGGTGGTGGTGGTTTACTGTGTGCCATGAGAGGATGGGGGAATTGTTCAAGTGTAGGACACACACTCAAACAACCAGATCCCACAAAAATTCACCATCATGAGGACAGCACCAAGCCACGAG
The DNA here is from genome assembly GCF_043159975.1 of Macaca nemestrina. Taxonomy (NCBI): domain Eukaryota; kingdom Metazoa; phylum Chordata; class Mammalia; order Primates; family Cercopithecidae; genus Macaca; species Macaca nemestrina. Next base: position 161,782,371 of record NC_092129.1, on the reverse strand, counting down.
GGATCTGGCCTTATGGCCCAAACACCTCCCACCAGGCCCCACCTCCAACACTGGGGTTACATTTCAGTACAAGATTTGGGCAGGGACAAATATCCAAACTATATCAACAACCATTTACTCATTTTCATTTTTATAGAAAAGATACCAGAGGAGAAGCAAACCTTTTTTTTGCTAACTGAAGTATTTAATATTCTTCTTTGTTTTAAATACCCTTACTTTTAAAGCCTCATTAAAAATATCTCTGAGAAAAAAATTTTGAAAATATGTCTGCCAAAGCTACCACTGTCAGGTCAGCACTAGTTTTCAAGCTGCCATCAACTTTTAGTAAACCTTGGTATACTTTTTGCCCCTAAAATTAGAAAGACAATATTAAGAAGCTGATTTAGGGTAGAAAAGCTACTGATCTTTGTAAATAAGCAGAATTTAAGACTTAAGTGAGCAAGAATTTAACCTGGGCAAAGATGGATGGATAAAAGAAATTTTATCATCCTTGATGAGATTGATCATGGCTATTCTTCCAATTTATTAGAAGAATAGTAATTAAATTAAGGATAAAATATTAGCACCTACCAGGGTTTCTGTACTCTTAGTCAATTGGGAATGGCCATAGTATCTAAGAACAACATTGTTATTTATCATGAGGTGATAAAAACAAAATTAATGGCCCTCAAAGGAAAGAATGAGTTGTGATTAAGGCCCTTGACATACTAAGAGTTCATTGTGGCAAGCAAAGAGGCATGATAGTTCATGTAGCATAGAGAGGTTGGTCCCCATATATTTCTGTGTAGATATATATGTGCTGTGCCTAAATATAAATATGCATTATATTCTTATATGACACTTTGAGTCTCATCTAAAGTAGCTTTTATATGTGGCAATAAATATATCAAAATATCCTAAGTCCTGATGTAATTAATCATTTTATTGGTAAATGTGCAAATGTATAACTTTGTCCCATGAAAATATTATCTTATTATTTATTTATATATTTATTTATTTATTTATTTTTGAGACCAAGTCTCGCTCTGTGACCCAGGCTGGAGTGCAGTGGCACAATCTTAGTTCACTGCAACCTCTGCCTCTGGGATTCAAATGATTCTCCTGCCTCAGCCTCTCCAGCAGCTGGGATTACAGGCCTGCGCCACCATGCCCAGTTAATTTTTGTATTTTTAGTAAAGATGGGGTTTCACCACCTGGGCCAGGCTGGTCACGAACTCCTGACCTCAAGTGATCCGCCTGCCTTGGCCTCCCAAAGTGCTGGGATTACAGGCGTGAGCCACCATGCCTGGCTGAAAATGTTATTTTATGAACAAAGTACATGTATGAGTAGCTAATATATCACCAAAGATGGTCTCAATGGCTCATCCAGACTGTAATCTGAAGACTTCAATAATCATTGGATAAATATGCAAGATTTTTATAGTTTAATGAGAAAAATAAACTGACAAATACTATTGTCTTTGATTCAATGTCACAGCGAGATTTAATCCCTGCCTGCCTTCATTTGCAGGTGTCATAGTACCCAAGTGTTAAAATTGTGGTGGATCCCAGAAGAAGTGTGCAGACCTGAGTATTGTTTCTCAGTGTTTTCTCTGGGTACTGGAGCCTCCTCTGTTTTCTGGTCCATCCAGTCCCCACCTTTCACTCCTCAGCATCCTCTGGTTCTGCGGCAACCTTTGTATTTTAGCTTTCCCTTTGTCTCCTCTTATTCTTTTGATGAGACTAGTGAGCCTATTGATGGTTTACTTTTCAGGCCCTTTTGTACTTTGATATTCCTGATACTCATTAGTGTAGTTGGTCTCAGATCTGCCTCTGCTCCTGAATTACAGTATTTACATAAACCCTGCTCAGCTTCTGTTATTCATGTAAATTTTGGCTTTCACCTTCATCATACTTTTTATGGACTTAGTTTTTCTTCTGGGGCAGTTTCTGGTATACATGCTAAGCTTGTCCCTCACTCCTGGCTTGTTCTCGGCTTCTCAAGAAAATGTGAGAACTTTGCTTTGTCTTTAGGCTATGCCATCCCTCATTCTGATCCTACTGCTGACTCTGTAATTCCATTTCCTGCCTCTTATATTCTGTCTTTGTCTTTCTTTATCACCATAACTTCAATACCATGTGCCTCTGTTTTGGTATTAGTTTTTAGTATTTGGTATTAACCTGATGGGCCAGATAATTAAAAGTAATAAAAAGTAGCAGTCATAATACATATCCTCCAGAATGATACAATCCACTTGCTACATTTTTTTCATGATTAAGTATCCATCTATATTATTGATGTCCCTTGCTTATTATCCCTGACTGTATGACTCAATTTGGAATAGAATTTAGAGAACAGTGGATTGTTAAACTGTTGAAATTATCTTGCTTTTTATGTCTCATTAATAATTATGTGAATATTGGTTATTGCCCAGTTTGGGGATGCCCTGGGGCCCCTGTTATAGATCACTGTAGGGTGATTGCTATTGAGTGAAGGAGGTACACTGTGGGCTGCCAGGCAGACACCAACATTCTTTGGTGCTTGGGAGGAAGAGCTCATCATGCCTCTCATCTGGAGTTTAATTTTCAGACTTGTCAAAATTCTTACTCTTCTTCCTATGCACAATTTGTGACTGTAGTTATATTGGTGTTGGTGTCTAAGTAGGAAAAAAGGAGCTTGTAAAGGCCCAGCATGGTGGCTAGCTCCTGTAATACCAATGCTTTGGGAGGCCTAGTCAGAAGGATTGCTTGAGGTCAGGAGCTTGAGTCCAGCCTGTGCAACATGGTGAGATCCCCATCTTTACAGAAATAAATAAGTAAGTAAATAAATAAATAAATAAATAAATAAATAAATAAAAGCTGGGCATGGTTGCCCATGCCTGTAGTCCCACCTACTTGGGAGGCTGAAGTGGGATCAGAATTTGATTCTGCAGTGAGCTATGATTGTACCACTGCACTCTAGCTTGGGTGAAAGACCATGACCCTGCCTCTAAAACAAACAAACAAACAAGCAAACAAACAAAACCCTCTTTTTCTTGGAAGCATCTTCTTGAGAGACAGAATGCAGAAGTTATTGAATGATTTAAGCAAAAGGGTTAATTATTTCAGTAGTTCCTGATGGATGAAGGTGGATGACTGGCAATTTACTTTGCTTTACATAGGACCCTGTTTCGTTTGTTTGTTTGTTTGTTTGCCTTTGTAATGTATTTGTAGAAGCCATCTCTTTCAGGGCAAATAAACATGCCAGCCTTCCTAAAAATGGTCATTGGTATTGCTGGGTGGCTGATCCCCAGAAATGCCAAATCCCTTATTATTTGAAACAGCTTGTGTGGAATAAAAACCACCCACTCTCTCATTTGTGTTTTTGGGGAGATCGTTTCGGGGGAGGAGTTTTGTTTTCCGAGCTGAGGGTCTCCTCCTGTCAGGACGAGGTAGATGGTGTATGAGATTTCTGAAGCTGTTTGAGCAGCAGTGGAGGCTGTAAGTATGTAGATGTGTGCCACTTATACACTCACACACACGTCCCATAATAAAGCTATTAGCTTGGGACTGAAAGTGAGAATCCCACTTTCCACTCCACAAAGAGACCTAAAATTTACACTCACTTCTGTGGATTTTTGTTGTCATCCTAATTTTCTTCTTTTCAGGGTAAAATCTGAAAAGAGAGAAATGAAGATAACACACCAAAGAACATGGAAATCAGGAGATAATTTTAACTTTCCTTCCATTCTCAGAAAAGATACATACATAAATAAAAACACACACTTGTACATACATACACATATATGTAAAGTGTAGCTGAGAGATCTCTTAACAGGGATGCCCTTAACTTTCGTCTGCCAGGACTGTGACAGTGTTTATGATGACCAGCCACTGCAAGGATAAAAGCTTTTGATTTGCCTGAACTATTTTTTTTTTTCCTGGACACATCAGGTTCTAAAGGCTTTGTGGAGCTACAAATAAAAACAGATAACCTTGCTGTTGCATTGCTATGATCATCTCTGTAATCCAGTTTTGAGCTCTTTGGAGATTCTTGTAAACAGAAGTTTCATCTGAAATGGCTGCTGTTAAGGTTGCTATTGATCATGTAGTGCATACTTTATTTTTAAAACAATTCCATTGTGTGTCAGCATAATAGATGGAATTTTAAAATGATTTTCCAGTAGTAGGAGATGTATTATTTTTTGATGTGTGTGTACATATTAAAGTGATAAGGACTTCACATAGTTTTTTTTTTTTTATAACCCTTTGACCATTTGGAGCTGGCAAATACAATTGGGGTGAGCTAATCGCTCTCATTCCTTTTGCTTGGTCACACAGTATGAACCACATCAGACGGTGACCATTCTGCCCCTTCTAGAATTCCTGGGAAGATCACACCACAGTCTCCTTTAATGATTCATCCACTCTTGTGCTCAGCAAACCAGACTGTTGGAATTTCTTATTACATATACCTTGAAGCTTGAACTTACCCCATATCTTTTTTCCCTTCTTTTCCACAGTTTGAGAACCTACTTACTCTAACAATGCTTTACATACTTAAAGGTTGTGTTTAAATTTTATTGCTATGATTACATTTTTAATAACAATTTCTTAAGGTAAGCAATCTTAAGCATTTCAACATTTTTTGTATGTCTTACTTTCTACTTACTCTGTCTTGTGTCTTTTTCAGTATATGATTAATAATCATAATAGAAATTATTATAAAGCTTTGTAGTTTGCAAGGCACTTTCCTATTCATGTTCTCTTTCATTTGATCCTTCCACGAACCTTGTGATACACAGGGATATGATAGGTTCATTTGGTTAGGCCAGAAAGGAAAGAATCTGCAAGGAGGGTGAAGTTATTCTAATGTGAAACGAAGAATCTTACAGAGAAGGAGATAGATATGATAGCATGAAAGAGTGCTATGATTCTGTATTTCTTTTGCCAAGCAATGTAGGAGAGATGTATCTGCCTAAGGTAGTTTCCCTTTTTGGATCCACTAATTTTCATATCAAAATCAAAGCCCATCATTTTTGCAGACTCTTCTAGTTGGGTGGACACTAAATTCCATTGTAATTGAGTTGGTGCACAAATGTACAGCATGCTGCGTGTACACATGCAGATCTTTATAAATGAAATGAGTTGGTTACCCACGTTGTGGCTACTTAGGTGCTCTTCATTCTCCCCTCCAATTTGTTTCCCTCCTGTTTTCTGTCCAGTTCCTCTTTCACTAGGTGGGTAGGGAGAGAGTGGAGTTCAGACATGTCATTATATTAAGACCTCTGGGATAAAGTTGGCTCACAAAATGTTGAAGTCACCTCCATTTAGGTAAACCTCAGATAAGTCATTTCTCCATTATTCTTTTCTAAGCAATGCTGAATATGATTTAAAAGCTGAATGTTTTATGTTGTATTAAAAAATAAGAATTATTTGCTAAGGTTCTCACTAAAGAATGAACAGATAAACTCAGTCCCTGATTATTTAAAACCCTAGAACTTCTTCATGTCATGATGAGACCAGGTTGCAAAACAGAAGTTCAGGTCTTGTTTCCACAGTGAGTTGACTGGCAGATGAGGGGTTGTGCTTTGAGCTTGCCGGGGACTGTCTGTTTGCCTCCAGCTGGAGGAACAAGAAAGTCTAACAGGTTATTAGGGGTTTTCTGTTAGACACCCAATGGCAAAACTTCCCCCCGTCCCCAGTCCCACAAAGAAAACAACCCCTTTTTGAAATTGGAAACTTTGAAGGAAGATTTATGAACCTTTGGGTTTATGAAACCCGAAAGCACCATCTGGTACTTTGGAGTTTGCAGGCTGGTTGCTTTGACAGTCCTATGTTTGGGCTGGCCCCCATCCCCTCTTCTAGAATTCAGTCTCTACATTGATACCAAAAATGCTAGTCTTCTAAACTTATTGGATAACTTGTAAAAATCAGTAGGATTTAGGATAGTATACCTGTGACTTTGAAAGGGCAGTTTTATGGTTTGTTACATGCTGCATTAAGGAGTCCAGTTTGTGAACTCCGAGTCTCCACTCTGCTTAGCTTCCTTGCAGGAGCGCTGTGTAATTTTGGTTTTGTTTTGACAGTTGGTGACCTTTGACCCCTCTGAGTAAAATGTTTAGGCTGAGGAAGACTGAAAAGAGCTTTCAGATGGGATATTTCCAACCTCTTTCAAGCTAGAGCAATCTTCCCCTCAGCACAGCAAACCCTTATATAGAAGTGGTTTCAGCCTCTCTACAATGTTCTGGTGGAACAAATCAGATCAAAGCCTTTCTTAATATGTTTGAAAAATGCACATCCGCATTGCAGAGCAAAAACATGTTATGGAAATCAATAATATCATATTCAGGCAGCCCTAACTTCAAAGTGAATCCTATGTGTGTTCTCAATTTCAAAAGAAAATGGAGAAAATGAGAACAGGGTGCATAAGTTTTCTCTGCTTAATTCTATTTGTAACTGAGCTGAGATCTCGAATGTCTCTTTACTGCTTTTTGACGGGTCCCTAAGGACTCTGGGTATAGGGAAATCTGCTTATTAATTGCCTGCACCTGTGATAATCTTGAACACTTAGGTTAGAAGAGTGGCAAACTTTCTTCCACCTCATGCTTTGGAATGCAAATTATTTACATTTTATTGGAAAAGTAGCATTTTAGGGGAGAATATGAAATGAGAAACACAAAGATAATGTAGATTAACCTTGCAGATTCTTTTATTGAAAAGAAAATCATTTTGTGTTGATAGTTTTTTCTATTGTTAGTTATACTATTTGTTGTGGTCCCATTATATGGCTATCTGTCATTTTCCAAGGGACAGTATGATTATATATTTAAATTATACAATGTTTTCGGGATGGGACTGAATTTTTTAACACATTGAACATGCTTTGTGATAATATTAGAACATATAATTGTATGTGTAATTTTATGCATTTAATTAGTATATAATATCAATATTTGACACCTGTGTCATGCATGCATCTATTCTTTTATTTGTTGGGAAGTAAATATTAAGTATATTTTACTGAAAGGAGTGTCTAAAAATTAACTCACTGGCCTATTCTTCTTTTTTTCCTCTGTGCATCTTTCCTGCAGTAGTGGTGGTAAACTATAATACTGTGGTGTTCAGGTTCAGGATTTAAAACTCAGACGGAGATGCCCAGGGGATGAATCTTGATATCCAATCTCTTTCTTAACTTTGCTGTTACCTGTTGGACATCATATCAAAGGTCGGGCAAAGCAATATGATTCTTTCCACAGCAATGTCTCTTATTTTGCTTCTCAATATCTGATACATTTACTTGCTTACAACCTTTTCCCAACATAGTGTAAACATGTCAAAGTTTATGTGATAGACTGAAATGAAACAGTTTAAATTGTGGGTTTTAAATGATACTACACAGTCATTTGTTTAGAAAATGGGGAGATTCCAAGTTGACCAGATATGATATACTCAGATACTTGTCTAAATTGATCCTGGACCTGATTCATCTGTGACTGAATTTTGGTTACCAGAACTGCCTTTCATTTCAACTTAAACTTCAAAAATGCATCAAAGATTTTGATAAGCTTTCTTTGAGTTTACTTTTAGATAATTCCCCCAGATGTAGCTTATAGACTAAAGCATGCCTCTTGACTCTCTACAAAAGAAAATTTCATAGCCTGAAATGGTTCCTTCTTATGCTGCTCAGTGACTGGGATTGTAAAGAGGCGGACTGACTTGGACTGCTTTCCTTTGGACCATGTTCGAATTGCTAGGAAAGAAAAGGTAAGCATTGTTAAATGAAGACACAGAAGCCCAGGACTTTGGGGCCACCTTTCACCGGCCACCTTTGTTATCCCTGTATCCTAGCTGTCACCAGTTCTCTCAGACTTTTCCTGAAAACAGCAGGGATTTTCACTTGACTCTCACGTCAAGTGTTACAAAAATATTTCTGAGTTTTGACAGAAGTATCAACTTCAGTTTTTCTAACTAGTAGCACCAAATAAGCTCTGTCCTGGGGATTACTGCCCTTCAGTCTCCTGATTAGTTTGGTCAGTGTTTGCCATAGTTTTTTAGAAAGGCATGTTAAAAAAATTACATGATGTAGAGTTAGATGAACCCTGAGAATCCTGACTCAGGGATTTATCTCTGAAATTTTGATATATACACCTTTGAGAGATATCTCTCTCTCTCTCTCTCAAAAAAAAAAAAAAAATATATATATATATAAAACATATATATGGCTATTGGTGTTTTTAAAAATTTTTATTTTTCATCAAGAAAGAACAAAAACAAATTCTGCCCAACCTTTCAAGTTAACACATTTGTCCTTTCTCCCAAATTCATGAATCAAGTTCTAATTAGTGCCAATAAATCTGAAAAGGGTTTTTTTTTTTTTTAAAAAAAAAAAAGGAAAGAAATTGTATTCCAGAGAGGTTTGCAAACTGGGGAGATGTAGCCCTGGGTACAAAACAAAGGTGTGTTCCAAGAGAACAAAGGGGGTTTGTGTTGGGTTCCTGCCCAAGTTCCCACTCTGGACCACTTCCTTAGTCGTGACTGGTTGGCACTTGTTGAATTCTAATTGGTTGATGCAGGTCGCACTCTAATGGCTGATTCAGGTGGTGTGGACGAGAATAGAAAGCAATGGAAGTCCTAAAGTTTAGTGAGTGTGGGGGTTATCCAGAAATGTAGAGTGCATGTGTGACCTCTGGTCAGCAAATGGCTGCTTGGCACTGTTTCGGATTTAGGTCCAATTAGCCACTCAAGATCTATCTTGAAGGATTGGCTCCTTCAGGGTTCACATTTGTAAGCTCCAGACAAAGTTTGTTACTATTCCCTGACTCATTAAATGCTTCATCCTGGGGTCTTGTTCATTTGTTTTTGACCGCTAAATTTCACCAGTGCAAACCACAGCTTGCTTCAAACCCATAACAAGAGTTTTCCAGCCTTGACCTCTTGATCAATGGTTTGGAATTTTTGTACTCACATGTAACCATGCTTTTCTGCAATATTATGGTAAAAATCTCAGTCAAGTTGTTTTCAAAAGGGAGTGAGAAAGCTGTATTTTTAGTATTACAGTGACCCCTGGGTCCTGGGTAAAGTGCAGTTGCAGAAAAAAAGACATGACCAGTTGAGGAACTTTGGCCTTTGGCTCAGAAATATGTCTTGATGGTTCTCTGGCTGAATTTCCACAGAGATTCTTAGCACAATAAAACTGACAACCATGAAGTTTTCTCAAATGTTTATACTGTAGTTTCTCAACAATATGTGAACACAATTGAAGCATTAGAAATAATCTTGAGATTCTTGAAGTTCACAAACATTTGTCTGACCTCAAAAATGCTATAAGCAAGAAATGTTGAATCCCTAGTTCAGAAAAACCAAATTAAATGAGATAATGTATGTGAAAGTATTCTGTGGTTTGTAACTTCCATACAGATGTCATATTTATAGTTTGATAATTTTCTTTTTCTTCCATGAAAGAAGGTTCAGGTTAGGTCAGTGTTATTTGATTTATGTATATGTCGATAGTAAAACACAAATTGAACGGCGTTTATAATAAGAATTGACTCCTTTCTTGTCGCTAAATACCAGAGATATCTGTTGTTTTTGCCTATGCAGCATTCCTTTTATCCCTACTGCTGACATAAGTTGTTTTTATTTCAAGAGTCATTGATTCTCCGTCTCAGTTTTTTGAGTGTGGCTCATTCTATTATCCAATTCCAGGGATGGACAGTAATCTTAACCTGACCAACTAGAATTCTCTGTGATTAGTTCATGGGTGGGCACAGGACTGCTGCTAGCTCAGTGATAATCATCTAGGACTTCCAAGAGAAGTAATCTTATAGTTTCTGGTACTTATGTTTTTGATTGTGTGGGGACAGCCTGCCTGAGAATGAAACCAACATGGAGAAGAAAGGGATGAAGAAAGGAGACACTTTCCTGTTGACAAAAGTCAATCTCCTGCATCTACCAGCGCTCACAGTCATTTCTCTTGAATTTCCCAGCTATGTGATCCAACACACATCTCCATCTTTTTGTCTGTTTAATTAGTTCCAGAGAAGTTTCTGTTACTGGCAGCAGAGTGTTCTGTTTTAGTTCCTCTCTGTCGTTCATTGACTGGCTAAGTAGCTGTGTTCCCTTGTGCGTGCCACCTAAATTTTATCAGATTGTTTCTCCATCTGTAAAATTAAATTGTATAATTTAGATCTCAAACAGAAAGCAGATGGCACACTGAAATTAGAATAGTGCAAGGAGTGTTTATTTATAAAGGTGTGGGAATTGGGTAGTATTGGATGAGCTGCTAACACCCCAGCTCCAAAAGGACGAGAGGAGGAGACGTATCAGATAGTCTCGCAGAGGACAACACCTTGAAGGAATAGTGAGTTGTGTCCTGGACAAACTTAACAGGATGGAACCAGGGGAAAAAATTCACTGTCTTCTTTCTCCTTCCTTCCATCCACCTCCTGCGAGGGTATCCCACTTGCTAAACACAGCAGGAAGGCAGAAGCAAGAGGGCCTGTTGATGTGGTCCATGGAGCTCAACCTGTGGAGTAAAACAAAACAACAACGACAAAAAACGGGAGGCAGGGAGAGTGGACCTGGAGGGACATAGCAGATAACCTTGAACTTGGCTACTATTTCCAAAATTAAATAGGAATCAATGAAGGAATTGGAATAAAGTGAGTTTGAAATTAATTTGGATTGATGTACATATGTCAGCGAGAAAAGAGGAGGAAAATATTAAAATTTGCTTTGTTGTGTTTTTTTTTTTTTTTTTCACATTTAACATTTCAATTCATTAAGAACACAAATAAGCTGGGCGCGGTGGCTCATGCTTGTAATCCCAGTACTTTGGTAGGCCCAGGTGGGCGGATCACAAGGTCAGGAGTTCGAGAACAGCCTGGCCAATATGGTGAAGCCTGGTCTCTACTAAACATACAAAAATTAGCCGGGCATGGTGGTGCGTGCCTGTAGTCTTTCAATAATTAGAATGGGATTTTATCTGAGCATCAATTTTTAAAGTGGAGAAAAAAGTAATTTCATTTCACCTACAGTGCAGTTATATGGCTCTAAATTGCTCAACTACGTGGACTTAATAAAAGTACAAAAACCAGACTTTTTTTCCCCCTTGTTTCCAATATAGCTGTTAAATGCAGGCCTGGTATTTCATCTGGTTTCTCTATTGAAGAAACAGTAATTTGTTTCAGTGCTGGAAGAAAAGCTAACTGTGTGAGGTTTATTTAGAGACAGTGAAGTATGTGCAAAACCAGGGATATTGTTCTTCATGGGCAACTTAAGGAATGTTCGAGAGTGACTTTGACTCTAGGCAGCTTTTTCCCCACTGACTTAGTTGTTGAGTAGGATGTGTCCCCACAGCGTGGCACATAGAATGCTGAGGGAGAAAATAATACTTTTGCATAATGTTATGCAGGTCTTATTAATCTAGAAAATGCTCACTCAATTCCTGTTCTTTTATCAGAACTGTGTCATTATAAATGTGAAGTATAAATCCATGCGTGTTAACACGTAGCATAGAAAGTTCACCTCCTCCTTGTTGGGAACGATGGCCTGTGTCTCTAGTAAAATGAGCAGATCAGGCTCCTCCTGTCCTGCATTGCTGTCTTTCTCCTGTACTCTGATCTAGGGTGGGTCCACATATGGCCAATGGCAGAAGTGCCCACTCAGTATACATGCACCTAATGCACGGTCCTAAATGCAGTTCTGCAGACCCCCAAGACTCTGTTTGGGCCACTGTGGGTTGCAAAGTATGCAGTATCTCAAGATTTTATTCATTCCCAAAGGCTTTCCCCACGAGGAGTTCTGCCTACTGCAGTAAAAATAGACTTCATTGGAAAAGAATGCAAACATATGGTCTTTATTGTCTTCACAAACTTAATTAGAAATCTTACCAAACTGATGGAGATATATTCTCAAGTAATATTTTTTATTGGTTGCTCAAGGAATATCTGCAACATGTAAAGGAAAACAATAACTAATCTGGAGGACTCGCTATAGGCAATTTCTACATAGTGATAGACAATGCGACACTGGCCACACTTATTCCCGTTTGCATTGGGGCAATTTCCCATCACTGCCATTTGCATTTGTGCACTCTGTCCTTAAGCACAATGGAAGAGTTCAAAGCTATTGGATATGACCCAGAAGAAAATAATCCAGCTTGCATTACTTGTGAGAAGCGTGACGTTTGGTTTCAAACTAAAAAGAGCTATTTTCATTTTTTTTTTTTGGATCATCTGTTACTGCAGGAGATATTGAATACATGTTGTCACATTTACATTTCTATTCACACAACAACATAGGTTAGGGTTAATATCCTTATTATTGTTATTATTATTATTTGAGACAGGGCCTCACTCTGTCACACAGGCTGGAGTGCAATGGCGTGATCTCGGCTCATTGCAACCTTTGCCTCCCAGGTTCAAGCAATTCTCCTGCCTCAGCCTCCCAAGTAGATGAGACTATAGGCTCAAGCCACTACTACCTGGCTAATTTTTGTATTTTTAGTAGAGATAGGGTTTCACCATGTTGGATAGGCTGGTCTCAAACTCCTGACCTCAAATGATCCACTCACCTTGGCTTCCCAAAGTGCTGGGATTACAGACGTGAGCCACCGCGCCTGGCAAATATCCTTATTTTATAGTTGGAGAATCTCTTTTTCTCTTGCTAGTCTTGTCTGCCCCTGTGTCCCAAATAGAATGTTATAAATTTTGATCATTCTTTCCCCTAAATCTCTCACAGATTTCTCCACTTCTTTCCTGATCCTCTACCACAAACGGATCTCTCCCTCTGCCTGGATAATCCACAGTTCCCTAACTAATATCTCTGCATCCACTTTGCTCCATTGTATGCTCTGCTCTGCAGCTAGACTAAACCTCAAAGATACGCATCAAATTATGTCTTTACTCGTTAAATTCTGGGATGTTTACCCCTTGTCCCTAGAATAAAGTCCAAGTTCCTGTAACATAGTTCACGGGTCTCTTCTAGCTCTGGCCCATGGCAGCGACTTTAACCCCACTCTTGCTGCTGTCTTTTGCCTTCTCTCTTCAGTCCATCCATCCACACAGGACTTCATAACTTCCTTGAGCACGCCCATCATCCTGCACTATCTTGCCATCTTTTATTTCCTCTTTGTCTGAGTGCTTTTTCCTACAATTCCCTCAGCTTTCTCCCATGTATCCCTTAGATCGTAGCTTACATAGCAGTTCCTTAGACAGTTACTCCTAATCCTTTAAAGTGGGTTCCGTTGTTTTTGGTCCCACACAGCGCATCCTTCCCTTTTAAGCTACTCTTCAGGATCACAATTGCTTTTTAAAATAGCTCTCATTTCCTCTAGAATATAATCTTCATGAAATCAGTGCCCTTGTTTTGTTATCAAGGTATTTTCATCTCGTAATGCAGAACCTGGCACAAAGTAAGCATTCAGTAAACATATGTTGAATAAGTAAAGTTTTTTTTTTTTTTGAGACGGAGTCTCACTCTCTCAACCAGGCTGGAGAGCAGTGGTGCGATCTTGGCTCACTGCAACCTCCTCCTTCCAGGTTCAAGCAAATCTCCTGCCTCAACCTCCTGAGTAGCTGGGATTACAGGCCGTGCATACCCAGGTACTTTTTGTACTTTTAGTAGAGACAGGATTTCACCATGTTGGTCAGGCTAATCTCGAACTCCTGACCTTGTGATCTGCCCACCTCAGCGTCTCAAACTGCTGGGATTACAGGTGTGAGCCACTGCGCCCGGCAAGATTTTTTAAGAAAACAAATACACTGAGAGGTGAAATCACCTGCCCGAAGATGCATGGTACAGGTGGCAGTATCCAGATTAGAACTCAAGTGTGTTTGATGATGCACGGAGCTCCAGCTTTATCTCCATTTCACTGCTGCCCGGTGGAAGGGCCTTATGTATACTGGGAAAGTTAATTTATGTTGTTGTCATATTTTTCTTTTAGGGAAAGTATTTGGGGTTCAGTTTTATATAGTGTAAGTCAAACCTCAGCCTGAGTTAACCTAGTTTTTGCTGACATCACAATAGAAAGAGACACATAAGCATCGGTTGTACTCTAAGTTCTTTATGATAATATAACATTTTTATTTTATTTTTAAAAATCTGCTTAGAGACAGGGTCTCGTTCTGTCGCCCAGGCTGAAGTGCAGTGGTACAATCATGGCTCACTGCAGCTTTGACTTCCCAGCTTTAGGTGATCCTCCCACCTCAGCCTTGCGAGTAGCTGGGACTACATGTGTGTGCCTGGCTAATTTTTTGCACCTTTGTAGAGATGGGGCTTCACCATGTTACCCAAGCTAATAAAAACGTATTTTAAAACAATTTATTGAAAAATATAGTTGACTGGTTAGTGAGAAATCTGCATTGTCTTAAAAAGTTACGTAATCTAAAACCCTCCTCTGAAAAGCATTGTAGACTACTTTTAGTTTTTTGGGTTTTTTTTTTTTTTTTTAATTTAAATTTTCTGTTTCCAGGCTGGAGTGCAATGGCATGATCTTGACTCACTTCAACCTCCGCTTTCCAGGTTCAAGTGATTCTTCTCTGCCTCAGCCTCCTGAGTAGTTGGGATTACAGGCACGCACCACCACGCCCAGCTAATTTTTATATTTTTAGTAAAGACGGGGTTTCACCACGTTGGCCAGGCTGATCTCGAACTCCTGATCTCAAGTGATCTGCCTGCCTCAGCCTCCCAAAGTTCTGGGATTACAGGTGTGAGCCACTGTGCCTGGCCTGCTTTTAGTTTTTATTTGGAATTTTGTGTTGATTTTCAATAATTATTTTTATCATCTAATCTTAAGTAAAATTTTCCTGAAAGATTGCTTTTAAATCCCACTATTTCTTGGCTATGTACTTTTGCATATGTGTTACCAAGAAGAGAAAGATAAGGTGCTGCTGTATAACTATGTTTGTGTATATTAATAAAGAAAAGAGGAGGAATGAATTTGTTGGCAAACCTTTGGGATGTGGAAGGTGAATCTGACTCATGCTTCTCAGCTGTTAGTTAATTTGTGAAGTTTATTAATTCCTATTCCAAACTATGGTGAGTAATAGAAATGCAAAGATTGGCCCTGGCTTCGTTTAGTATTTTTATGGGTGTTTGTAAGTACCTCTTTAGTATTTAGCAATTTCCAAAGATTACAGGTTGTCTGAAACCGAAGATAATGAGCAATGTAGAAACATCTCTTATGTATTTCTCTTTTCATGTCTTATTTCTTTTTCTGGCATTTCTGATGAGATCAGAATAACTGAAGACATGGAAACAGTTATCTGTGGCTGGTTTGTGGTGGGAGGGTGAGCAGTTAAGTTAGTTTTAGTTTTGAACTTAGGAGTAACTGATGTTTGCCATGTGCTGTCTAGACATTACCTGATTCCAACTGGCGCCAGCTCAACTCTGAATTGCAGGGATCTATGGAACAGAGAGTCTGGAAGGCAATGTACCTGGCTTTCTGATTGGTGAAGGTTTGACTTGCTAGGAAGAGTTTTTCTTTCCAACACAACTTGAATACTTGTGGAAGTTAGCTTTTTTCCTAGTTATCTTGTTGCCTGCATATAATTTGTAACTTTTCATGGACATTCCTGTGATTCCCAAATTAATTTAGGCAGCTGTGATGTAGCATTTGTGGTGTTTACGGCATAATAGTAGCAGTGACAATTTTGGAAGGTTTGTTAGTTTGTTGTTTGAGAGTTAAGAATGTTCAGCTCAACCATGCCACTCCCCGTGTTCGCTTGTACAACAGACTAGTTATGGTTGAATAAAGTTGGTTAACATATTTGAGCTTAGAGCTGTCTTCAGCCTCTCCCTGACTCCTACGATTGACATGATTTAGGTGGCATTTGGGAAACTATGACAATGGTTCAAATGACTCATGAATGCAGAAGAAAATTCTCTGTTGCAGTCCACCTGAAAGATGAACTTAGCTTTGAGTATTAGCCATGGAATACACAACTTTTATCTTGAGGTGCTTTAAAGCAAAATATCTTTGAAACATTTATTTATTTTACTGATTTATGTCTTCTGCAATTTTAGAACTAAAATGAATATTCTTTAAGGGGAAAAAACCACTGGAAGTGACATTTTCGCTAAGAACTCAAGATTTACTATTTGTTTTCAAATAAAGAGAAATGCTTCATATGATACTCTTTACAGAGACCCTTGGTTCATTTCACAACTAATTTCTCAAACTGTGAAACTATTTTTTTTGTGAAGCAAAGTGAAAGTCCTAAGTTGTACATCTAAATTGTCTGGAACAAATTCTAACTGGGTGTTTGTTGCAGGAAGATTCTTGACATTCTTGGTTTGTTTGGTGGAAAGACAAATTTGCTTATAATAATAATCAGATAAATGCTATCTGCAGTAGACAGCTTTGTTTTTGAACTAGATCTTCTACTTGTGCAAATTTGACCATCAGGAGAGAGAAGAACAAGGTATGTGTATGTGCAAATTGACAGGGTAGAAGAGTAATTGGAGCAATAAAGTCATTTGTTTTTCACCCTTTATAACAGCTGCCATAGACTATTTATCTCGGTATACTCTCCTTTGGATTTAGAAATGAGGGGTTTGCAAGCTGCTATGTTTTGGACAACTCCTTATTGCTTACTGTCATCATTACAAATGGAAGATCTAAAAATCTTGGATGGAGTGGCAAGAAAAGTCACCACTACATTCTTGATCATTAGTTAGACCCTAATTAGATAGCATACTTTCTGCCATAGCTCTGTAAATGCCTCATGAGTTGCAAATGTATTTTAAACCCCAAATGGATGCTTTATCAGTTGGTCATTCATTCCTATCTAAATGCTTTTGTAAACAAACAGTGCCTTGAAGTTTCCCGTAGTATACTACTATCTTAATTGGTAAAAGGCAGCATGAATTTGGGATAACTGAGGCCAGCCTTTGGATGACTCAACTAGACAGTGAAAAAATAACCAGGATCATCTTGTATTGACGATACTTTTAGCATCACTCATACTGTAATGTATGAATAAATTTATTCAGACTTAAACATTAACATATATATTTTGAATACTTTTTCTTGATACAGCATTATGGAATTTACCTCATAAGATAGAAATAAAAAACCATATTTTCCACCCTAACAGGCTCTGTAGTCTTCTTGGGAAAATAGGACATACAGTGAGAAAATAACTTCATAGTCGATCTTCTTAATGATCACAGACGATTTTAGATTTGAAAGACGCTTTCTGACCTCTCAGATCAAGCTCCTTCACAATGTATTTTGCAGAACAGTGGCACACAGTGAACGTTCTTGCAAGTGATTCCCCAGTTAACTCTCCAGCTGTAGAGATGCTCTATGTTCACCTCTTTCGAGTATGCCCACGGCTCAGTGAGTAGACATCAATGGGGGCCATTCTGTAGTTCATCTATCAGAGCTCCCTTCAGGTGAGTTGATGCTAAGAAGGCAGTTTTGTTTGTCTTCATCCTGGATTATGCCCATGGTGCTTGTTGCTGTAATTATATACTGTAATGAAATACTGTGTAAATCAGTGACATATGCGTGTGCAAAGAGAACTATATAAATAAAAACTAAAATTGAACTTTAGCAAGACCTTTGAGTCAAAAAGCATTACTATCAAATTAGGAATGACCTATCAACTATAAACAATTTTAAAAAATCAAATCATGAGGGTCTTTACTCAGATTTAGTTTCCATTATTTTTATATTATTTTAATTAAAATAACCCAAATCTAGAAATCATAGATGATGTAGTATGTGTGACTTTTATCCACACACACGAAAGGGAGGGCTATGCTGGAAACTCCACTTATAGAATGTACTCAAAGCAGAGACCATGGCCACCTAGAAAGTGAAAGTGAAGCTTTTCTTTTTTGTGAGATTGAGTCACTCTGCCACCCAGAAGTGCAGTGGCGTGATCTGGGCTCACTGCAAGCTCCGCCTCCCTGGTTCACGCCATTCTCCTGCCTCAGCCTCCCAAGTAACTGGGATTACAGGCACCCACCACCACGCCCGGCTAATTTTTTGTATTTTTTTAGTAGAGACGGGGTTTCACCATGTTAGCCAGGATGGTCTCGATCTCCTGACCTCTTGATCCACCTGCCTCGGCCTTCCAAAGTGCTGGGATTACAGGCATGAGCCACCGTGCCTGGCTGAAGCTTTTTTTTTTAAACATTCATTGATTATGATTATTGCCTTTGATAAACTTTTTCAATAAAGAAAGACACTACTGGTGCTGATCAGTTGGTTAAGGGAGATTCTACCATTGACTGTAGTTTCCTATGAGATAGTTACAGAGTATATATGTGTATTAAGCTTCTGATATATTCTGCAGTAAAGAAATTCAATTATGTTTATTTAACTCAGTGTTTCACAAATGTTTGGATCTTACAACTCTTTTCTGGCTCACATTTTGGGGAATTATAATTCTAAAGTAAAATGTTCAATTCTCTACTATTTGTGATATATTAGCATGTTAAAAACTATCCTATGGGGAAGACAAAGATAACTCAGATATAGCCTTAACTCTCAGGGGTTTATTATTTAATGTGAGAAAATATACATACATAATTAAATGTAATATGCTGAGACAGACACAAATATGTTAAAATAGATTAAAAATCTTAACTTTATATTTGAAGATACTGGGACACAGAGAGGTTTAAATATCTTAGTCTAAGTTGAGCAGGGTAGCATGAACTAGAAGCCTAATACATCTGACTCCTAGTTGGATATTCTCTTTAGTTCAATATGATATAACATATACACATAGAGTCTGAGAAACAGGAAGCGAAGTTTCACAGTTTTCACTGAAATTAGCTATTTTTAAGAGAATTGAATTACAAAAATAATTTTATCACTGATTCAGGTTCCTAATTTTGTTTTATGGCATGTGGAATAATGCATATAAGAAGCAATGTATACCATTTTTAGTATGCTTCCTTTTAGGTACTTAATTTTTTAAACATTATTCTTCAGTAAGCTGTTCAAACATTCTCCCTGCCCCCAATATTAGTATAAAAGTGTTTTCCCTGGAAAGATAGTCTGTATTGACAGCCAGCCAGTCACTAAAACATACAGTATGCCACCTATGACTAGAACAACTACAGCCTCATCTTCCATGTTATAATACCAAGAAATTTTGGCCTGGAATGGTGGCTCATGCCTATAATTCCAGCACTTTGGGAGGTTGAGGCAGGCAGACCATGTGACGTCAGGTGTTCGAGACCAGTCTGGCCAACATGGTGAAACCCCATCTCTACTAAAAATACAAAAATTAGCTGGGCATGGTGGCTCATGCCTGTACTCCTACTAGGGAAGCTGAGGCAGGAGAATCGCTTGAACCCAGGAGGTGGAGGTTGCAGTGAGCTGAGATGGTACCACTGTACTTCAGCCTGGGTGATGGGGTGAGACTGTCAAAAAAAAAAAAAATTTCAAAAACATGTTTTTATTGAAAAATGTATTTCTGGAAAGTCTTTTAATGGTTTGTTCCAATTTATTGGATTAAAAGATCAGAGAAGAGAATACAGATAGTTTTTTTTAAAAAATCTATTTGTATGTATTTAGAAAATATATTTTATGAAAATAATATTCTTGGACAATACACTTATAATGATTACTTGTTGAGGGGTTATTCTTGGACAATAAACTTATACAATGAGCGAATATCGTGTATTCCTTTTTCCTTATTGCTGTAAAGTTTCTTCCTAGAGACAGAAAAAGGATGCATTAAAAAAGAAAACACACGCACAACACCACCTAAGATGTTATTTACAGTAAATACTAATGTCGTTGTTTCCTTTTTTCTCTTTTTTAGAAATACTGTCTCACTCTGTTGCCCAAGCTGGAGTGCAGTAGTGTGATCATAGCTCACTGTAACCTCAAATTCTTGGCCTCAAATGATCCTCCCATCTTAGCCTCCAGAGTAGCTTGGACTACAGACATGCACCATGATACTCAGCTAATTTTTAAATTTTTCTGTAGGGATGGAGTTCTCACTATGTTTTCCGTGCTGAGTTTGAGCTCCTGGCCTCAAGTGATCCTCCCACTTCTGCCTCCCAAAGCACTGGGATAACAGGTGTGAACCACCGTGCTCGGCCTGTTGTTTCTTTCTAAAATTCAGTGTAGATGTGTAAAAGGCAAGAGACAATAATGTACATCTAAAATCAATATTTTCAGTTATAAAATTGGAGGATTAAAAATCCCCTTACAATTTTAAAAGCGCACTTGAATTTTTCATTATTTTGTGACCTTCCCTTTTAACCCCTTTCTCTATCTGAAAATGCTTCTTTATTTGGCAGGTCTGTTTGGTTGTAAAATATAATGCTAGGGTTTTAAACATATGTCCTTATTTTCTGGAAGCGACGTCCAAGAAATGCCTGCATAACTGAGCAGTTTTAGAAGAATAGGAATGGCATATCAAAAACATGGAGACATGAGTGAGTAAGCTTTGTCCAGAGAGCAGCTGAAAGTTGAAAGTTCCTTTTAGCCCATTTTGCCTGGAGCATGGGGTATGTGGTTGGGGTGTATAAAATAATTGAAGGTTAGATTGAGAAGGGACTGATGTGACATGTTGATGACTTTGAGTTGTTTTCTTAAAGAATGGTAAACTTTGAAGGAGGTCGGAAGTGAGGAAAATTTTTAGGAGGAATATGAAAGCAAGGTTTTTTTCCCTAGAAAAGCGCAGACTAACATAGTTACAGACTATGAGATTTTTCTGTTAGAAACCGGATATCTGAACTATCATTGCCTTAGGTGTAACTACTGTTCCTGTAAAATAAAAAAGAAGAAAACTATGTATAGTTCCTCTTGCATGTCAATTACTCATTTTAAAGGTGATGTATAGTTTTTCCTGCATGTCAGTTATTCATTTTAAAGGCGAAGCAGCTGCTTTAAGTGTACGTTTGTAAGAGTGTTTCACTGCAGCAGGATTTTGTCCCCTTGGACAATCTTCCTTCTTTCAGTGATCTTCAGTGCTTTTCCTTTAGGAGAGCTCAAAAGAGTATTGGGTATTGAGAAGACAGAGAAAAGGCAGGTTTAAAACAAGCTTTGACGCAGTCTGAAAGTGTAATGCAACCTAAAGAAAGGCAAACCAAGGGAGAGAAGACAGGGGGATCTTGCGAAGTCCAGGCATGGTGGCTCCATGATGTGGATAGATCCAAAAGATGTGTTGGTAGAATTGCCAGATTTGGATGACTGTAAGGGAGAGGAAGAAAAAAAATTAGTAGAGTTTGTGATTTGGGCAACGAACTACATGGTGAGACAGGAACACTAGACAGGTCAGAGAGAGGAGAGGTAGAGTGCCTTGCAAGTGCTTGGGTGTCTGTTTCCGTACTAAAGAGTTTGAAGCATTTTCAAGAGAGAAAGATCTCCATACTTATCAAAATTGCAGGTTCATCAAGAGCTATGATTCCTGCTTCCTGTTAAAGTTGCCTAATGTGATTTTTAGCATAGCTGCAAACAGATGAGCTTCTCCTTTGATTTGGGCAGGGTAAAACAACCCAGGAGAATACTTGTGTTTTTTGTATGTCTTTATTTATTGGTACTATTGCTTCGGTAGCTCAATACCATTAACTTAATATATGTAGTGTTATTTAAGAGGAGATGTGTTACCCAAAAGATAAATTCAAATCTGTATAACAACAGGCAGATATATTGTGTCTTTTAGTAAAGGAAGTAATTGTGTATCTAATTC
The DNA here is from genome assembly GCF_043159975.1 of Macaca nemestrina. Lineage (NCBI taxonomy): Eukaryota > Metazoa > Chordata > Mammalia > Primates > Cercopithecidae > Macaca > Macaca nemestrina. The sequence goes on along the minus strand of NC_092129.1, from coordinate 161,760,742 downwards.
TGCCTTTACTATACAGGAAAATAGCTATTCCTTACCATAAGAAATATTTGTTTGAAGGAGGTTGAAGACATATATTTATGTATGTAGTTGGTTGTGAGTGACACAAAAAATGAAGTTAGTAAATATTTGTTATGTCTTCTACCAGAAATTTGACATTCATTGTAAATTGGGCAATGCTATTTTACATTATTACTGAAATGAAATGAAACATTTTATAAGGTAGGACCACTTTGTGGGTGATGTATTTGTAATGGTATTTTATTATATGTTTCCTGATGTGAGGGAAATACACATTGTGACACAGTGTTCTGAGGTGATTTAGATTTCTATGGGACAAATGAACTGGGATTTTTGATTGAGATGAATACATCAAATTGTTTGGTTTAACATTTCATTTTGCTTTACGTGTAGACTTCATAATAGAGTTTCGAATGTATAGATGGGAATTCATTCAATAAACTAGAGTTAGAAAATCATTTTAAATATTTAATGATTTAATTCAGTTTTATTAGTGTGACACTCTGCACTGCCAATAAAAAATTGACAAGAGCCTCATCTGTTTTTTCCCTTTTTGGAAAGTATTATTTTAGATTTGTTTGTTCTGTGTTTTTATAAAGGGATAAATACTAATTTCTTAAATTGTTTTTCCACATCCAATGAAATTACCAAGAAGAAAAACAGTAAGAAATTTGAAGCATTGAAATCAACAGGATTTGCCCATTATGTTACTCTGCTGATTCAGAATCTGATATTTTATGATCATGTCTCTAGAGAACATTTGATTTGCTTTCCTCTCTCTATGGTACTAGGCTTTGCCAAAATACTGAAACTGTTTCATGTCCTAGGACTCAGGCGAGGACACAACAAAGCTCTCAACTCCACTGGACCTAGGGGCAAAGAAGGGAGTGAGGTAAGATGGTGGTCAAGCCAAGAGTGAGGAAGAATGAAGAGCAAATTGCATGAACAACACCACTCTCCACATTGTGTTCACTGTGAGGAGTTTGTGGCAAGTGAAGGAACTGCAGGTTTATACTTCAGAACTATGTAGGTATTCCTAGGGTACTGGTTATAGAAATACTACAGAAATCAGAGCGAGACTTTGGCCATGTGAGTCACTGTGGCAATTCATATTCACATTCTACCTATACTTATTGATGTAAGAATCTATGCCCATGTAGTTCTGGACAGTTTGATGGCTTGAGAAATTTTACTGACAAGATGAGAGAAGAGGAAGAGAGTACATAGATTGTAATATTTACCCAACGGGCAGCAGTTGGCCCTGGGTAGCAAAAGATATAGTTCTCTAGAGTCTCCTAGCTTATTCAACCTGCCCACAGGCTGCATGCAGACAAGGACGGTTTTGAATGTGGCTCAACACAAATTCATAAACTTTGTTAAAACATTATAAAATTTATTTGTGATTTTTTTTTTTTTTAGCTAATTAGTTATTGTTAGTGCTAGTGTGTTTTATGTGTGGCCCAAGACAGTTCTTCTTCTTCCAACGTGGCCCAGGGAAGCCAAAACATTGGATACCCCTGCTCTAGACTCTCCGTATAAATCCCTGCCCTATGTTCACTGGTAATCAACCATAAAAGTTACCTTTAACTATGCTTCTGAAGAAAACATAATACATGTTTTAGAGATAATAGATGTGGATCATTGTTAGCCATCTTCTTTAATTTTGGAAAAACAAATTTAATTCACCAAAATTCACCCCTACTTCTGTCAGACTTTTCAAGACTTAGCATCACAGACTATAGGAAAGTAGGAAGTTACACTGAAAAATGCCTTGGATTTTCTGTATACTGTTGAAAGTTAGAAAGTTATTACCAAAGTTGAGAACTGAGCTTCCCATTATGGTAGTCACATGCAGTTATTTAAATTTAAGTATAAATTAATTAAAATTAAATAAATAAAAATTTAATTCCTTCCATAGTCCTGTGGGATTCATGGCTGCCATGTTGGATTGTCAGAAATGTTTCCATCACTGCAGAAAGTTCTATTGGGCACGACTGGATTTGAAATTATGTGATCATGTTGCCTAGAAAATAGCATTCTTACATAGGGTACTACTAGGCACAGTGACAAGCAAAAGCCAGCATCTCTGTTCTGATGAGCATTGCTCATTCATTAACCTTCTAATGTAGATGTTTCCTGTTCTCAGGTAGCTTTTCTCCTTGTGGTGAAGGTCCAGGCTCCTTCCATCCTGTGATTCTGCTATGTCCTAACTCCCTGGAGTTCTGCTACCAGCTGCTGGAAGGGGGAGAAAAAGGCCACTGGCTTCTTAACTATCTTGGCCTGAAAGTGGTAAAAATTATTTCCTTGTAATCTATTAATGAGAACAAGTTTTGCAGCCCATACGCTTGCTACTGAAGCTTTCCAGTAGCAACTCTATCTTATGATAGAAGCCGTTGAGAAACCACCACAGATGGTTTCTCAGTGGTTGAGAAACTGTGTAAAATAAATGTGAAATTTCAATGGAAAAATAACTAATGGTCAAGGGATCATTTTGTAAATTGTTAAACTAATTACATTCTTTCATCTTCAGCATATATTCAACTGTTTTTTACCTTTATAAATGAATTGACTTTCACATTGTAATTTGATAATCTCTAAGAACCAATGAATATTATTTTCATATTCTTAGTCATGGAAACTTTGTTTTACAAACTAAGAACAACTCAGTAAGACAGCCTCATTTTTACCCATTCTTATAAAAAGTTATAGATTCATGGGAAATTTAAATGAAATTGACTATATATATTTATATGTATAATCTTATATATAAAAACCTACATATATATTTATGTAGTTTTTTATTTTATAGAAGCAATGGTGATACTCTTTGTTTCTAGAATTTTTCCTTTGTACATTTAAATATTATATAATAGAGAAGAATAGAGTTTATATAAAATTATGATTTCATGTATTATATGGAGTAAAGGACACTTGCAAAGGAGCATCACTTATTGCTATATATATGGAGTTGTTGGCAGAACTCTCATGAAATTGTCTCTTGTAAATCAACACTCAAGTTAAAGATAAATTTCCAGATGACCCATACCCAAAGTGTGCATGTTTTATGATTGTAATTATGGTAATTGGATATCCAGTGTAAATACATACATCCTCAGTGAATTATGAGGTCCCTTACTGACTTTGGTACTTGGGAGCACACACACAAAAAGAGAGTGGTGCAAAGTTACCACTGTATCTAGACTCAGTTTTAACCATTTTCTTCCCTCCATCCCTCTCTCCTATCTTTTATTTTTACGTTTTATTTTAAATTCAAGGGTGTATGTGTAGGATTGTTACATAGGTAGACTGGTGTCATTAGAGTTTGTTGTACAGGTTATTTAATCACCCAGATATTAAGCCTAGTACTCATTTGTTATTTTTCCTGATCCTCTCCTTCCTCCCACTTGCCACCCTCTGATAGGCCCCATTGTATGTTGTTCTCCTCTATGTGTCCATGTATTCTCATCATTTAGCCTCCGCTTATGAGTAATAACATGTGATATTTGGTTTCTTGTTCCTGTGTTAGTCTGCTAAGGGTAGTGGCCTCCAGCTCCATCAATGTCCTTGCAAAGGATATGATCTTTTTCTTTTTTATGGCTGCATGGTATTCCATAGCATTTATGTATCACATTTTCTTCTATCCAGTCTATCACTGATGGACATTTAGGTTGATTCCATGTCTTTGCTATTGTGAATAGTGCTGCCAGGAACATACATGTGCATGTGTCTTTATAATAGAATAATTTCTATTTTTTTGAGTATATGCCCTATCTATCTATCTATCTATCTATCTATCTATCTATCTATCTATCTATCTATCAATCATCTCTCTCTCCATCTATCTACCTACCGACCTATTATCTATGTGTTTATCTACCAGCAATCATTGCTTTGCAGAAGTGTGGGATTGTAAAAATGACCTTTCAAACTAAAATTGCACAAAGCAATGTGAATTATCAATGGGAAAATTTAGTATTCTTTCATGACCTTTAAAATTTTTGTCAAAACATTAAAAAAATCTTTCAGTCTTAAATGTGTAGGAAAATTAAAAATCTGTAAAAGTACCTATTTAGTATATTATGATTTAAAACAGAAATATGGAGAATTAAAGTCTTTTATTTATTTGTAAAAGCTTATCAAGGGTAATTGGAACCATGGTTGCCTTCTTTCTATATAACTTATGATATGGAGCTAATATCTTTTCTATGCCTTGGTGAATTGCCATACTCATTTTTAAGTTTAGGTCAGCTTACAACATTTTATTCATTATGCATGCAATGTCACGAATTATCCCCAAGAGTTTTTTAAATGTGAATTTTTTTCTGACATCTCTTCCTCTGGGACATCTTTCTTTTTATCACAATCACTTTCCTCATTTATGTTGGTAAGTTCTCTTTCACGAAGTGTTTATGGATACATGTCTAGAGTCTCTAGAATGGTGGAAGGATCCACAATCCCATGGTCAGCTATTTATGAAATGTTCTAATTTCATGTCCAGTGTCAACACTTTCCTTTATTTGCTGTAATTTCATCTTTGTCAGCCAATTCTCTCTTTTGATTGTCTATTTTGTAAAATATCATGTGGGATTATCAATGAAAGACAAGAGGGAGACATAATTACATGCTTTTCTGTCTGTGCATGCAGTGAGTAACATAAGGACAACAACCAATCACCAACAGACTTTGAGGGATGCCCATGAATTCTTAACGTACCGATTTGTCGACTGAAGAGCTAACTGTGATGTTTGACCTTCAATTATTACTCCTAATTAATACATTGTAGTCATTGAAATTTGAATCACACTGTTGGAGACTGGTGTTGTTAAAATAAATCATGGTAAATTCAATTTGTATATATTGGAATCATGCAAACAAAGACTGCCTCTGTGTGTGTGTGTGTGTGTGTGTGTGTGTGTGTGTGTCTTCTCTTGTTGGAATCTTTCTCTGGCCCTTAGATTATTTCCCATTCTCTGCTATCATTGCTAGTACTACATACCGTATAAAATGAAGCCCCTGAATCCTTTTATTTACTCTCTCGCAATGTGTCTATGTCATATCCAGGCACTGGTTTGAGGAAAGTAAGCACCAGCATTGAGTGAAGTTCATAAAACACTTACCTTTGGAAATTGAATATTGCATTAAATTGTAGAAGGTCATAGATCACTGCAGTCTGTAGGGGGTGCCACACCCAGGTAAACCTATAGAATCTGTTGATGTGATAGCATTCTAATTCAAGAGTAAAATGTTCACTACTTGAAATAGAAAGCATAATTTGAAACTAGTTAATTACTGGCTTTGGGAAACAGCAATGCTGATATTTACAAATACTAGATATGTCTTTGGTGTGTCTACAAAGCAAATTAAAACAACTTTAAACTACATTTTAGTAGATAAGTTTTTCCTTTGGGTTATCTCTAGTGGAATTTAGATCAGTACTTTTTAAACTTTAAAATGCATTTGAGTCACCAAGAGTTTCTGTTAAAACACAGATTCTGGGTGGAGTGGGGTTTGAGTTTCTATATTTTTTTTTACTGGCTCACAGGAGATGCTGATGCTGCTGACCAAACATTGAGTAACAAGGATCTCCAGCAACCTAGGTTCTGCTGTATGAAAATGTAGGAAGCCAGTGGCTTGACAAAACTGCCTTATTTAAAATTGCTTTATCTGACCATTTTCCTTTTTTAAGAAGTTGGAACAACATTGGAACCTTGCCTATCTCCCAAGCTTCCCCCTTGTGTCTCTTTCTTTTCAACACCCTCTAAAAGACTCATCTTTCTCTGACTCCTACATAATCACCTTCCATTCATTCACCAGCTCACCAAATCAGGTTTTCATTTGCATCTAAACTGTCTGACAAAGACTTTCTAAATACAAATAGGAACCTCTCTGTGCCAACTTGTATGGTGTGTTTATAAGGTCTGATAGACACTATTGAGCTGCCCTAATGAAATCCTTCCCTCTTTTGGTTTCTGGAACATCAGTTCTTCTCTTGTTTCTTCTTCAACTTCTTTGGTGTTACCTGCTCCATTCCCTGCATGGGCACCTCTGTTTGTCTAATCCCTTCAATGCTGCTGATCTCCCTGGGATTCATTCTTTTCTCTTCTAACTGACCAGGTGCTCTCCACCCATAATTTCCCCCCATGACCCCAGTTATCATATATATTTCAGTGACTTCCAGCTTTTGATATTTCTACCTCCCAGACTGCCATAGATCTACTCCCAGGCTAACTGTGTGACCTTGGTCAAGGTTCTTAACTATTCTGATTCTCGGTTTCCACCTACAATATTCTGTGGGGATTAAACAATTTACCACATGTAAACTGCCCAGAAGAGTGCTTAGCACCTATTAAAAATTACAAAATTCAAGCTATTGTGTATTTGTTAAAATTTTGAGCAACAAATGGAGGCTTTTTTTTTTTTTTTACATTTACATTGCATTATTTTTTTAAACTTTTTTCTGTTATGCTGCATAATTTAGGTATACAGTTAGGTGTTTTAAATAACAAGGATCATAAAATTCCTTTGATTTTCTTTCCCATTTCTCTGCATTGTAAAGGAGCAAGCTACAATAAATGTATTGATTTGAATTACTCTAGGATAAGACTGGCTAGAGTTTTGGCTTTATGTACTTAGTAATGTCTGATTTAATGGATGCATCTAATGTATAAATATGACACATTTTCTTGGTCATGTTTTTAGTTGTGGACATCCCTCTCCATTTAAAGCCATACGACATAAAACCATCAGTTTTTATCAAGGATTACATTATATGTCAAATATCTGTCTTATAGATGGAATGTTTGGAATTAGTCACATTTGGAAAATATTTTAAACTGATTTTGAATTTATGATTCTATTCCTTTATGTTAATAAAAACATGATATTAACCTAAGACCTAACCTAAAGAATTTTAGCATGACAAATGAGCTTGATAACCAATTTATAAATAAATGATGCATTTAGTGCATTTAATTCAATACACATTTATTAAACATTAATGAAGGGTCACTAGTTGAAGTTAAGTCTTGCTGCCCTCAAATTTCTCATGAAGAGGCAGATGTGTAAATAAATAATTATAGTCAGGTATGTTAAGTTCTATAGTAAATGATGGTAAAACATGCTAGTAAATCAAAGGAGAGAACAGCTAATCTGTCTAGAGAACTCATGGGGATTTTTGAAAACGAAGTGGAATTGGATCTGGAGGACATCACCAGGAGTGAGGGGGAATGGAATTTCAGGAGAAAAGCAGGTGCAAAGACATTTAAACTCGGAAGAGCACTGTGGGTTTGGGAAAGTGATACACAGATTCATTCCATAATCTATGTGGAGGCTGAGAAAAAGCACTTCATGGAGGCCCTGCGTGTGTCCAGCCCCTTCCTCTTTCTCACAGCTTTGTCTCTGTGGACACAGAGTGGACACAGCGAGCCTGGGGATGAACACCTCACTGTCCGTCTGCTCCAGGGATAAGCTTCACTTTGGCCTTGAAGAGGGCTTAGGATACTTGAGGAAGGGAATTCTAGGGCTTCAGGGTTTCAGAGTTCTGGGTCTAGAAGGGTGAAGACCTGAGCTCTGTGGGGGAATGTCTTCTTGATCTCAGGGAAGATGACCAGAGCAGGGTTTTCTACAGCCATGCCCAGAGCAGGGGCACCATGGCAGGTCTGAGAATGGAGCCCAAGTTCCTTGTGGCTCATAAATGGGTTGCTTAGAAGTAGTTGGTTATGGAAGATGGAGCTGAGCATTTGGATTAGGGGCAGACTGTATTAGGTTTTTAAAAAATGTAATGACCATTGCCTTTGACTACACAATTGGTGTAATCTAATTTTACTGTGTGGGATCAAAAAATTAAATCAGAAAAATTATACTCCTCAGTTTATGCCATAGCTGGGAATGAATTATTGATTAATGATAGTATTGTTCATTTTCAAAGAATTAGAATGCCAAGAACTATACTTAAGCCAAAAGTTATGTTGGACATAAGTAAATCTTTTTTTCCCCTTCAAATTTGATTGTTGCCAGAACTTTAAATTTTATAGTGATTCAATTTAAACACAGTCTATTAAATGCTGTTAACATCAACAAATTAAAGAATTGTGATGATGTTAATCCTTGTGCTGTAACTACCCTTCATTATAATGCATATGTACTAAAGTTATTTTACAAATACCTAACATAAGAGTGCTTATATTTCTTAAATATTAAGCATCATGTCCATGAGTGAGGCCTAGCAAATACATAGCTAAAACTTTCAACCAAGATAGAAAGTTGTAATTAAAGAGCTATATTACCTTAAGATAAATGCAAGATTTTTTATTTTATTTTTTTCCACCATTTTCGATGTTTCCTTTAGTAATTCTAATTTCTATCTGAAAGTATTCATCATAGAACATAATCAAATTTGCAATAATTCTACCAAATTTGCTAAGAAATCCTGTGACTGCCAATGTTACAATTGAGAAATCAAATGGAAAGAAAAGACTAAAAAGTAGAAGTATATAAAGAAGGAAATGGAGAAAAAAAAGAAAGGAGAGTAAGAAGGATTAGAAAATTGAGGGATAAATGAGTTCTATGCACTGGATAAATTGTTGTTGATAAGGTGATAACTCTTTGCCCCTTAATGAATAGTTTCCAGAGATGTATACCTCTAATATACATGTATGTTTTACAGATGCGCAGAATATTAAAGACCAGGGGTACAAATTTTGCTGTAAAACTTCTATTTCCTGAGGACAGTGGATAATAAAGAATTAAAATTTGGTTGCATTTTGATAAGTACAATTTTTAAAAGTGTTTTTTTAACCCAAAATATGAAAACCAAGCTAAAATCCTTATTGCTCCCTTGAACTTTGGAACCAAATTATGAAGATGATTGTGAGTTCCAAACTCTTGTTGCAACTAATCAAACATTGATTGTTCAGGCTCCTCTTTGTTAATTTCAGGTAACTGTGATAATAGAATACCACTATACTACACCAGTAAGCTCTCATTTCACATGCCCCAAAGATTAAAATAGAAAGAAAGAAAAAACGTTCCCATGGCAACTGTAACTCAACATGTTGTTTTAAATCTTTATTCTCCTCGGTTTCTTGTAAGTAGAACTCATTTATTTTGCAAGAGAAAATTTAATGTGAAGGAGATACATTGGGTGTGGCAGGAAAAAGTCACTTTTCTCAGCAAAAGACATCTTAATCTCAGGGCATATTCTAGAATTAGCAAGGCTATTATAAGGCAGGCAGTTGCACCATCTCATAAAAATAAAATAAAACACCGTTCAGTTGGTCAGTAGAGATTCAAAATCTTCAGTGTTAGATGAAACATCCAGCTGCCTCAGAAAAAACAGCTTTGTTAAATTGCCCAGATACTGTAACATTGTGTAGACAAAGTCTTGGTTCTATAAAGGTTCAATTAGACAATATCAGGTTTTACTGCTAAGTTGATGAATATGACTCAAATGACTGGCTGAAACATTAAAAATTCAGGTAAAAAAAGTATGATTTGGCCGTTACAATACATAAAAAATGTTAAATTGTTGAGGTCAGTTTGTTTCCAGTTGGTTGGTAGATATTACGTAAAAACTTAAAACCATGCCTAGAGGAAAAAAAAAGCCATATAGAATAACGTGGTTAGATTTTTCTGTCCAACTAATAACTTTGTAAAATTATAGAGTTCTCTACATTTTTCAAAAGTTTCCATTTATATTCTTGTTTAATTCTCCAAACACATTTTTTAGCAATACAAATAAATTATTGTTTCATATTTAGAGATTAAGAAATTGAGTCTTGACTGGGCACGGTAGCTCACGCCTGTAATCCCAGCACTTTGGGAGGGTGAGGTGGGTGGATCACCTGAGGTCTGGAGGTCGAGATCGGCTGCCTGGCCAACATGGTGAAACCCCATCTCTACTAAAAGTACAAAAATTAGCCGGGCATGGTGGCGGGTGCCTGTAATCCCAGCTCCCCCGGAGGTTGAGGCAGGGGAATCTCTTGAACCAGGGGGACAGAGATTGTAGTAAACCGAGATCACACCATTGCACTCCAGCCTGCGCAACAAGAACGAAACTCCATCTCAAAAAAAAAAAAAGAAAAAAAAAGAAAAAGAAATTCAGTCTTGGGTTAATTGATTAGCCTGCAGCGGTGGATCATTAGGATAATACCCCTAACATTGTTTTCACTTCCCACTGTCTATGTCTATTCCCTTTAAGTAGTCAGTCTTTCCCTGCATGCGCACCACCGTTGAGCTTAGTCGTATGATTGTTTCTGGCCAATGGGATAATAGCAAATGAGGTGCAAACAGAGGCTTGACAAGTGCTTGTGCATTGCGCATGCCTTTTCTTTCTGCTGCGAATCATTCCGCCACAAGTGAACGAGCCTGTGCTGGCCTTGCGGAAGCCCAGCCGAGGCCTCAGAATTTGGATGAGATCGTGTGAGACCATCCACCCGAGGAAGCCAGCAAAGTGGCTAGAACCCGCCATACGCCCGCAGAATCACAATTGCTGTTCTAAGCCACTACATTTCAGGTGACTTGTTGAGCAGCAAACAAGAGCTGACGAACCTGAAGTCAGAAAATGCTAGCGGAAGAAACAGGACCCAGAACTCCATTGGAAAATGGGTGAGTATTTTACCCAGAAGGTGGACAAAAATAATCTAAAGGATTATAAAAATGGAAAAGGGAGAAATCAAATCCTTTTTATAGTGAGTATCAAAGGCTTTAATTTTAGTTTATTTTTACAAAATTCTTTTATCTTTTAGTTAAAATAGCTGTTATCTCCAGACACATTTTTCTACTTCTATATTTGTCCTGTAGTCTCTTGCATCATAGTACGTGGCTTTTATGTGGTTAAATTTTCTAGTAAAGATGTAAGATAAAACTGTTCAGGTTCATTTATTATGTTGACATATTTATAATTCATGGCATATGTATTTTACCTTATTCAGGTCTACAGAGTTTAATAAAATAACCAAGGAGATATAAAGTAACATTTTCTATTTTTAAGCTTCCTTCTATAGTGGTTTTGTGAACTACTGAATCAGTAGTTCAGAATTTAAAGTACACCAGGTTATTTTTTGTTTTTGCTATTCACGTGATATCAGGATATTGTGCAAAATATCCCAATGGGGAAAAAAAAATCGTTTTTCAGTGTTTGTCATCTTAGTAGTTGCCTTGGTGAATTTCCATCAATTATTCATCAAGTTTTCTACTGGTTTTGTACCGAGGTTGATCACTTTCAGACATAAAATAATGTTTTTAAAATAAAGATTTAATTTGCAAGGGATTAGGGAAGAGGGTAAAACAATGGCTTTTCAAAGGAGACTGGCAGTCACTTTAAAGTCCAGAGCTGTAGCATGGCTTCATAATACCCCACTTAAAAAATATATATATCTCACAGTAAAGTAAACATTTTGACAAGGATGTAGACATCAGTTGGAGCTTATCCAGTATTAAACAGAAACATGTGCTTTGTTCAAGGCATTTGCAGAAACAAAACCATCTTGCCTTTATTTATTTATTTTTTCAATCTTCTGTTTATGCCAGGTCATGGCAAAAGAAGGCCAGGGAGTTGGAAACAAAGGCAGATTCTTTTTTCATTTCACCTAAAAACTGAAACAGTCTCTCATCCTCCTCTTCCCCAAATGCCTTTATCCATTACCTCAAAGCCTAGGCTCTCACCTTACCCAGACTTACCCCTCCGTCTGTTAACACATAGACATGCTTTGGTCCAGTGGTAATTGTAAGTGCCAATAAAAAGGAAGCTGAACACATACTCCTCCCTTTGAAGAAAATGCTGGGAATCCACTCTCTTTTTGGTTTTATTTTCCACCTTATCTGAGCTGTACCTGCTGGTACTGCTGTTCCCTGTGATATGAGAGCTTCCCATTCTGGAAATGGAGAGAACATTTTCTCTTCTAAACTAAAAGTTTAAAACGTTATTAATATCTCATACATCAGTGCCAGGAGAGAGTGTACCTGCTTCTTCTGGACCATACAAACCCCCAAATTTGAGGCACTGCACTATATTAAGTGGCACAGACAACAGCTATGCAAAACCAAATGTCAAGTGACTTCTGTCCGGTAGGATAAACGAACACCAAAAAAAGGAAATGCATCTCCAACCCACAATATTTTTGTTTGTTTTTATAGGGATGATGTAACTGGTTAAAGTTTTCGCTTTTCAACTCATTACAATGATGTGACTTTAATGCCTTTTTTAGCTCCACTCAGAATAATATATTGGGGTAATTTTAGAGTTGCAGGGATGATGAGGCACTGACAGTGTTTTGGTTAAGTTTTTAAAATTATTTTTTGTTTTCAAAGTATGGTAAAATAATCTGTGTGAGGTAGTTTTACATGTGAAATTTTCAAATTACCCATTTACAAAATTTAAAGGTAGTAAAATGGGAAAACACCCATTTTTAATATTTCCATAAAATCACAATTGTAACTGATGTTTCCACGGTCACCCATCTGAGGAGGGGGAGGACAATATGGTCATAAAAGCGACTCCAGATCCAAATTCCATGGCTCATGCTCACCAATTGGCTTTCTGAAAGGAGCTTGAGCTCTCTTGTTACTTCTTTCGAGAATTTCTTTCTCAGACCTAGGCAGAAGAAAGGGAACTCACAAACATTTTCCCATTAAGAACACCTTTTGCGACTGGACATGGTGGCTCACATCTGTAATCCCAGCACTTTGGGAAGCCCAGGTGGGTGGATCACTTCAGGTCAGAGGTTTGAGACCAGACTGGCCAACATGGCAAAACCCTGTCTCTATCAGCAATACAAGAACTAGCCGGGCATGGTGGTGCATACCTGTGATCCCAGCTACTTGGGAGGCTGAGGCAGGAGAATCACTTGAACTAGGGAGGTGAAGGTTGCAGTGAGCTGAGATCGTGCCACTACACTCCAGCCTGGGTGACAGCGTGAGACTCCATCTCAACAAACAAACAAACAAACAAAGTACACCTTTTGGTGATTAGGACCAGCTCAAGCTGCTTACTGACTGAAATCTGTTTTGTAGCCTTGTCATTTTCTTTTACGATTACCAGCATCATGTTTTGGATACCCCTAGCGGCAGTCGGGATGTTGACCTGCCATCCTCAGAAGGGTTGTGAGCTAAGCCACTCCTCCATGGTGCTACCTGAGGTTAGACCGCGTCACTTCCCCTGCCCAAGGTTGGTGGGGGGCCTGTTTCTCACAGCACCACTAGGTTCACATCTTACCAGTCATCATTCATTATAAACATTAAAATTCCTCTCTCTCTCTCTCTCTCTCCTTCACTTGGACTTCAGATTAAATTCTCCATATCTTCCACCCCTATCCCAGTTTATTTATTAATGATTATCGGACATTGGTTCATGGCAGCTTTTCTAAAATTTAAGAAGTTGGTTTAAGAAATTGGATCATTCAGACTAGTTGTTACCAAACTAAGTATCCTGGGGTACATGAAGAATCCCGGGGAACATGTTCACATGGAGAGCTTTAAGGGGACAATTTTCAGACTCTGAACATTCTCTGTGTTTTCTGTTCTAACTTTTTCTTTCTGAGAAGGCGTTTGTGTTTGAAGACCCAAGCAGGTCTTCTTTCTTACCTCCCGGTTCAGAATCGCCCTTATCCTGTTTATAAAGAAAGGCATGCCTTTCACGAATTCAGAACCTTATTATTGTTTGGTGTTCCAGGGTATACAGACTTCGAGGATGCCAGACAAAGAGATCATTTGAAATATTGTTGTCACTAAGCCTTCTTTGATCAAGACACCATGAGCTCATGGTAAGTCTTCATGTTGTTCTGCCTTATATTTATTTTTAAGTGAGAAGAGTTGTATGTTGCAACATTCTGAGGCTACGTGTACCATGAAACAGGACAGCAGGACTAGACAATTTTCACTCAACAATCTTGCCTTCTTTGGCTATGCACTTGTATGTGGACATCTATTTCAAATGGAAGAGAGACAGTGTGCCTATGAACATGGACTCTGGACTCAGAGCCCTTGTTTATAATCCATCTTCGTTACTCACTAGCTCTGTAACTATAGGCAAGGCAAGCCTCAGTTCCTCATACATAAAATGCCATTAAAAGTAATGCCTACCTCATAGGGCTGCAATGAGGATTAATAGAGACAATGCTGGAAACGCATTTCAGAGAAGAACCAGAACAAAGCAAATGCTTGACAAATGCTCATCTCATACATAACCATGCTATAGATTTCCTTATCATAAAGTTACAACAGGAGAACATCCTCAGGCAAAACCAACTGTCCAGCTTAATGGTAAAGAATATTTAACCTTGCCCAAAGAAAGTCTGGCTTTTGCCCTTGTCTCATGGGAGGTAATCTCTCTAAATCATTGGGATATCCTATCTGATAGATGTATCGCTGTCACATGCAGGCTTTGGGCCAACTGGATAATAACAATGTGATTTAGGGTAGGAGTTTTGGTTATGCAATATCTGCTGGGCCTCTGGAAGGGCTGGAGACTGAAATCAGCCATGTGGGCAGTCAGTCATGCCTGTGTAAGAGAGTCCCAATAAAATCTCTAGACACCAAGGCTTGGATGAACTCCTTTGTTTGGAAATGCTCTGTGCATATTGTTACACATTGATTCTGGGAAAGTAACACAATTCATAATTCCATGGGGAGAGGACAACTAGAAGCTCCATATTTTATAATTTCCAGGACTATGTCCTATATGCCTTTTCCCTTGGCTGATTTTAATCTGTATTCTTTAGCTGTAATAAACTGCAACCATGAGCATAACAGCCTTCAGTGAGTTCCGTGAATCCTTCTAACTAATTATCAAATCCAAGAGTCATTGTGGAAGCCCCTGAATTTGCATTTGATTGTCAGAAGTAAGTGCAGTTTTGTGGACTATTCTCTCTAAACCTTGCATCAACAAAACATCTTTTTCCTTGCATCCATAGGGGTTGATGTTTTTCTGTTGGCCAACTTGGATTTTGTGATAATTTGTCCAGGAACTCAACAATTAACTCTATCTTTCCAAATAATAGCACACATGGAGGAGAATTGCTTCTCCTGACTGACAGTCAAGGAAGAACCTGGAAATGCTCAGTGGTGAGTGTTCCTCATGCAGCTGGCAGAGTACCTTGGTTTCCAATCAGCACCACAGGGCACTCAACAAGGATGAGGAACTGAGTTACCCTTGACAAGTCAGTGTCCACACTGACATGATTAAGTGGGAAAAAGTTTGTCACTTTCTCTATCCCTTCCATACTAGTGAAGGTGGTGCAGGAAGCATGGATATCCCATTCCAAATTGAGTGATGTGTGGATAGTAATGTATTCCACTTAGCTTCAAAGTTCCTTTCTACATTCTTGGACATGCTTTTTATGTCTTTAGACACTCACTTTACTCCACCTGCTTGCATTTACTAGACACTATAAGTTGGGAATTGTGATGGTTAACTTATGCGTCCACTGGGCTAGTCAATGGTGTGTAGTTGTCAAACACCAGTCTACATGCTATGGTGAAAGTATTTTTCTTAAGATTTGCTTAACTTTTAAATCAGTAGACTTTAGGCTGGGCATGGTGGCTCATGCCTGTTATTTCAGCACTTTGCGAGGCCAAGGAAGGTGAATTTACTTGAGCCCAGGAGTTTAATACCAGCCTGGGCAACATGGCAAAACCCAATCTCTGAAAAAAAAACAAAAAACAAAAATGTAATATTCACCTGTTGTGGTGCACATGTGTAGTCCCAACGCCCCAGGAGGCTGAGGTGGGAAAATCACCTGAGCCCAGGAGGTCAAGGCTACCGTGAGCCATGATTGCGCTACTGCTCTCTAGTCTGGGTCACAAAGTGAGACCCTATCTCAAAATAAAAGAAAAATAATTAATAAATAAATCAGAAGACTTTAAGTGATGTGGGTGGATCTCATTCAGTTAATTAAGGCCTTAAGAGCAAAGACTAAGGTTTCCTAAGATAAATGCAACTCGGCCTCAAGAGTATGACATATAAACCTGCCTGTATTTCTAGCTTTCAGATTTTGACTAAAGACTAAAACATCAACTTTTTCCTGAATTTCCAGTCAGATGGCCTGTTCTACAAATTTCAGACTTGCCAGACCCTATAATCACGTGAGCCAGTTTCTGAAACTAAATCTCTCTCCCTGCTCTGTCCCTTTCTGTACACTCTATTGGTCCTGTTTCTCTGGAGGACTCCAAAACAGGGGTGGAGGCACTTGAGCGTTATCTCAAGGTCATCACTGAATATGAACTTGACCTAGCCTACTGGAATAAAGGAAACAATAAAGACAGAATCCCTGTGTGGGGACAATGTATAGAATGCTTTTCCATTTTCCTCAAAGTCTTCTATTTCTATCATTTTGCTTGTGCAAAGATAATTTGCCAGGAATATATTGGTCCCAGTGTATTCCCAAGAGATTGTTTCCCAGTCGTCTGGGAAGGACGTATTCTGCTAATAGTATCCACAGTACAATGACAACTCAGAAAATCTAGTGGAATCTTCTAGCCTAAACCTAAGGACAGCAATGGCAAACCTCTGTGAATTGCTGATCATCTTCCATGGGATAAACACTACTGATACATTATCTCATTCAATCTCCATCACAACAATGCCTAGTTGGAGTCATTATGTTTTCTGTTTTAAAGATGGAGAAAGTGAGGCTCAGGAATCATAAGTAATTGTGACAGTTATGAAGACAGCACAAACAGAAGCAGGATTGACAGTCAGGATATCTGATTCCAAAGTTCCTTATGTTTTGATGCATCCGTTAAAAGATTCTTTCTAGTCAAGGCTTAGGAAGCACAGGTGGTAAAATGGGACCACTACCTGAAGGAGGCTTTATCTTGGCAAGTGACATGAGATTGTCATGCAAGCGATAAATAGCACAGGGCAACAGGGCATACGTTGCCACCAGAAATCTTGGTTGCCATGTCTAGGGAGTTGTGTATGTAAGTCATGAATTGTGGGTATCAGCTTGTAAGAAGTAGACAGGAGACAGGGACTCAGAGATGGAGCAGCTGGAGCAACTGTGAGGCCAGAGGCTGAGTTCTAGGCTGCATTCTAATTTAACTGCTCTTTGACTTCGGACAGTTATTTCCACTTCTCTAGGCCTAAACTTCCTCACCTCTGAAAGGAAACTGGATTAGAAATGCTTTACTTGTGTAGGTCTCTATTTAAAACGTGGTCCCCAGCAGAGTATCTGGTAGCTTTCTCAGGCAGAAATGTTACTTGTTGTGCGGTTTCCCCATTTGAGTCACTTATACTTCTCATTATCTGTTCTTTCTCACAGTGTATTTGTCTAGATCAGTTTTAGAAAAAAACAGTCGGGTAGGAATCGCAACTACTGCTCTGAAACATTATTTTAGCTTCTTTGGTCTTCTATTTAAAAGCCTGAGTTGTGGTCACCCTACTCTAGGGAAAGAAATTATTTCAGAATGTCAGCACATGACCTTGAGAAAGTTTACGTCTTTAAAAATGTGTCTTGAAGTGTGCAGAAGAGGCGTAATTTGCATACTTTTGTTTCCTGCAACAGTGTTTTTCCAAATAACACATCTGTTATGTCCCTATTTGCCTGTAGCAATATAGAATGCATACTCTCTTTGACAGAGAAAATTAATAGTGCATTAGGGAGCTTTCATTTCTGGAATAGCTGTTCAGATTTAGTCTAGTCATCTAATCCAAGGTATTAACATCATTTTGGGTGCATGATCCTTGGGAGAGTAAAATTCCATATAAATGGCCATCAGCATCAATTCTGTGTTTCAATTTGACAGTCACTCTTTTAATATATGCTATGAGCAAGGACCAAAGCCAGGTGAGATGTATAAATACAAACAACTTCTTTGAGATTCAGTTTCTTCACCTCTTGTAAAGTAATACAATTATTTTGCTGAAATGCTAATGATTATGGTATATACCTCCAATAAGAATTAAATGAGATGGTGGATGTAAAATGCCTGGCACAGCTCCTGGCATGGTGAAGATACTAAAAAAATAGTAACTTCAAAGCAAAAAGTGGAGCCCTTGTTGCCCTGAAATAATTGAATTCAAGTAATGGGAATCTAAAGCGAGATCCCCAACAATAAACTATAATGTAAGATAGAATACAATCAGTACTTACCATTTCATAACAAAAATGGAAAGAAAAAAATTGGGAAGCATAGAGAAGAAGGCAGATAGTGTTTCTGTCTAAAGAAATTAGGTGAAACTTCATTAAGTAAGTGACAATTTTTGGACCTTACAAGATAAATTAGGTTTTGATATGCATTGTAAGGGTATTTGGTTTTTACACTTCTTAAAATAGCAGCCATGATCAGCACAATATAACTAAGAAGTTAAACTTCCATGGTAAAGGATTGTAATCCTACAATTAAAAGTAGTTTCAAGTGGCACGTTTCAGAGCCCTGTCTCTAGTTTTGGCCCAATCAGCCCTTCTGTCAATGACTTGATTATCACCTTATAAGATGATATAAAAGTGGGAGATAATTTAAGTCCAATGAGTGGGCTCAATCTAATAAGATGATGTTTAAAAGCAATAAATACATTTATAGTTCTGTACTTAGGTCCACATAATTAGGCAAGAGAGTTTAGGTTACAAAGAAACCCAATGGTTTTAGTCAACTGTAAATCCATGCATGACATAGCATCCAAAATTTCACTGAGATTTTTTTCTCTTCATTAATAAAACAGTCTCACTGAATAAATATCCAATTAGGTCCTTCTGCATGCAAAGAACATATAGCAGTACAGAGTATGCATGCACATGGACATTATAATCTTGAAACTGAAATTTCAGTAGAATGAAGAGAAGTGACACAAATTTTTTACAGTTAAATGTTGCACAACAATTGTGACAAATGTTGAGAGGGAGAAATGTGGGGTGTCATCCATGCACATGAGATGGGGACCTGAACTCTTGTCAGAATCAGGGAAGGCTTCCTTGGGAAGTGATTTTTACTGAGATCTGAAAGGTGAGTAGGAATTAACCAGGTAAAAAGCAGCAAGAGGGTCTCTCAGGGGAAACAGCATATTTAAAGGCCATTGAACTGTCCCACAGGGTCTCATATGTATTCCTTCTGCTTCTGATGGTTTGATGCAGGTGTATATGGGGGCCTTGGAAGATATATATTGATGGAGGTACAAATTATTACTATCAATTTGGAAAATAATCGGCACTAGCTTAAAAATTAAAACATTGTTTTACTCCATAGCCCAAAATGAGAAGATAGAGTGAGAAGAGAAGGCGTGCCAGGTTTGAGCCTTAAAGGCATTTAGTTAAGTTGGTAAGACTTGTGAGAGCCAGATAACTTACAGAAGGTGGATGTGGTCAGTGTTATGAAAGACATGAGTAAGGCTTTGTAAAGCATAGAAAATATTTTTATTTTATTTTATTTATCAAGATGACGTTTCAATTGTCTTTATAGAAAGATCTAATTTTGTCGGGCAGAATTAGAGTGTTCTCAATATAAAAAGACTGATTAGAAGAGAATAAGACAGTCAAGATGATTTAACGGAATTAACCAGAGAGGTGAGAGGGAAATCAGGAGTGTGTGCGATGATGAGAATTAGGAGAAAAAAGCATTACAAAGAGAGAAGGGTCACAATCTGGAATGACTTGACAGTGCTGAAATCAGATGAGGACTGAACTATATCCACTGTATCCATTGAACTGGAAGTTATTGAACTTAGCATGAGTAGATTGAGCTGTAAACATGAAGTGAGCAATGGAAGTGGCAGGTAGAGAGTGGGAGATAGCAAATAGAAAACTCAAAATTGTGGGACTCGAAGGGCAGGATCCTTGCTCTGTTGATTTTTGTGTTTTGGGAAGGAAGTATAGTGCTATAGTCATGTAGTACTCATACAAAAATTAATTTCAGTTGGTGGATGAATGAGTATTTGGAAAAAGAAAGGTTAATTATACTAGAAATAGGACAAGACTTTGGGGAAAAAGTGTTGAGAGTATACTCTGGCTCTAGCAAATTACTAACTTTGTGACCTTGGGCAAGTCATTTAACCACTCTGAGCCCTAGTTTCCTCATTTATAAAATGAGCGTAATGGTAATTGACCTAATTTCCCAAGAGAGTTGGTGAGAGTGTGAAATAGGAAACTTTCCATGGATGTGCTTTATAGACTGTGGTGTGCTTATCAAATAGACACTCATATTTTCATATTGAAGGATTAGAAGCTATGTCAGAGACTGATGAGGTAGCCTGTTCATTTCCTCTTCTTGGACTATGTTTCCCTGTTGCACTTGCAGTGAGGTGGCCATATAGTTGAGTTTGAGCCAGTGACATGTGAACAGAGGTGATATGTGTCTTCCAGACTCAACCACTGAACCATCCCACAAGGGCTCCTATGTGCTGCCTCTGCTTCTGGTGGTTTGATGCAGATACATATGGGGGCCTTATAATATATATACTGATGTATATTCAAATTGTTACTACCAATTTGGAAAATAATTTGGTATCAGCTTCAAAATTAAAATATTTTCATACTCTGTAGTCCTACTATTCTACTCCTAGGTATATTTATTTCAATGAACCTTGCAAATGTGCATTAGAAGATATCTGTAAGTGAGTTTATTGATTATAATAACCCCAAACTGAAAACAGTGCAAATGCCTATCAGTAGGAAAGCCAAATGTCCATTAACAGAAGACTGGAGAAAATAATTTATATTCACAAAAAGATTATATAATAAAGGCCAGTTACTATAACTACATGCAACTACATAGATGAAAGAAACATAACGGTAGATGAAAGAAACATAATGGTAAGTGAATAAAACAAGTCACAAAAGAAAATCTATCTTGTGATACAATTTTTTAAAACTGAAAACAAAAAAAGAGAGAGAGAAGGAAAGGCAAAACAAAGCAACACGTTTTTTCAGGGCTGCAAGCATTGTGATTTTTTTTTTAAAGATGAAGGGAATTGTATAAATAATCTATTATTAAAGTAATACTGCAAACCACCACCCCAAAACTCAGGAGCTTACAGAAAGTAACATGTATTATATTATCGATCTGGTTTCCACGTCAGCTGTGTTTGTCTGATCTTGCCAGTGCCTGGCTGATCTTGGCTGGGCTCACTGCTGCTTCCATGAAGCTACAGGCCGGCCGGGTGGTTCTGCTAATCTTGACTGACACATGCTTATGGTTTGGCTGTTGGCTGATCAAGGATGGCCATGATTTAAGGTGACACAACTCTGCTTCACATATCTGTCACCATCCAGCTGTCTAACCTGGCCAGGTTCTCAGGTCAAGGCCCAGAGGGAAAGAACAAGAAAGGCTGATTCTGCCAGGGGGCACGCAGGAACATGCGTGTGCTTTCCAAGGCTGTACTTGCATCTTATTTGCTTACAGCCCACTGGCAAAATAAAGTTGCCCTGTCAAGCCTGGAGTCAGGGGGAGGGGTCCCCATAATGGTATAGAGCAAAGGACATTTGGGAGCCCAATAATTAGGGCCATTAATGCTATCAATCCACTATAGGAATACAGGATTATGACAACCCCTATCAGGGAGGCAGGGGGTGAAATAGAGAAGAACACACCGTTACTGGCAGGTTGTTGATAATATTTTAGTTCTTAAGTGAGGCAGAAGTTAGAGGTTTCACTTTACAAATTATACTGTATAACTTACATACACATTACATATATTTTTGTATGAGCACAAAATCCTCTATATTTTTAAATTGGGCAAGAAAGTTCCAAAACAAAGCAAAAACCTTTCAAATGTAAGGAAAACAAAGAAAAACTGAAGGGCTAATTTGGGAAGTCCAGTGGCAAATTGGGCCTTTGGATTCCATTTCTAGGTTCTGCAAAATGGGATATCAATTGTCTCCTTTTAATAGAAGACTGTGACTTTGACAAAGAAATCACTTATTAAAAGAAGTTGAAGGGCAGGTTTGCCAACTGGGGAGAATAATTCTCTCTCTCTTCTGGAGACCTCAGATCAAATTTCAACAATGTTGAAAAGCCACGTTTATTCTGCTCTACTTTCCTGCCTTTTATTCTGTTTGTTTTATTCCTGGAACAAAGATACCACAGCTTGTCTTCGAAAGACTTCCATGTGAGTTTGAAAGGGTGTAGAATTTGGAACATGCTCTACCTCAGATAAAACTCCTGATTTTTTTTTTCTTTCTTTTTTTTTTTTTTTTTCAAAGCGCTCCTCAATCAGACCCAGATCCCAGACCTCCGGGGTTTGATTCATTCATCTCTAGCTAAGACTATGTTTTCTAGCCTCTCTCCAGAAGACTGGGAGATTCACTTTAAAAAGACGCTGCTGCTCGTGCTTTTTTCTCATCACAAAAGAATTAATGTCTGCACAGCCCTTTGAAGATGTGGTGTCACGCATGTGCTATTATTAATAATGAAATACAGATCTGTTTCACACCATCTGAAAAACAGGGTTTTGCCACCATGAAGGAGCTTTTATTTCTACCAGGTCTTCATGATGCGTAGCCCAGATCCAGCTCAGCTTCAGACTGGGGAACCATGTCCCAGAAAACGGGTAAAGAGAGGAAACAGCTGGAGAGAAACAAAACAACACACAACACCCAATACGTTAACAAATAAAAATGAAAAGGAGGCTTTAATCACCATTTGAGATCACTTCCCTGACTGCAAGCATTTTAGATAGAACTCAGCACCTGCTAAAGATGGGGCCTGGTGAGTGGATCCTGGATTCTTTATGCATTCTGAAGAAGGTAAACATCCCCAGGTTCATGAGCCAGTTCGAACAGGAAAGAGGGTACTGATTGCAATCTGCTGTTAGTATTTCCTTTTGTATTTGTTCAGTGCTTTGAGTCATTCTCTTTTTCTTCTCTGAAACCACTAACATTGCTCCTCCAGTAGCCTTTTGCATTTACAAGCTACCTTATCATGCCTGGGTTTTTGGGAAAGGGAAGATGGATGTAAAGTGAGGCTACTGTAAACAACAGTTCAATAAAGGCTTCAGAACAGGGTCCATTTAGGGAGGTGAGTGCAAACATTCCATGAAATAAAAAGAACTGCTTCTGTGGGCTCAACTCACAACAGGCACAGCCGCTGTCAACAGCAGCCTGAGAAGGAGCAAATTTGAGAGCTGGGTCTATTCTTATTTTTTATTTTTGTAAATCTTTGCACCTGTCTTTGGTGGCAAGATTCTCAACTCATTTCCCTTGTTTCTGCTCCCCCTCCTCCCTGCACTCTATGCCTCGCTGGAGTTCTGCTTGTTTTGGAACTGGTGATTCAAAATGGACTCCAACATTGTTTCTGAATCACAAAGAGTGTGCAGAAGAGGGAAGTATTTCTTGCTCCATTCCAGGCCCCAACACAGAAGGTGCTGTGTGGAAAAGGGAGCTGAGGGGAGAAGAAAAAGAGGAGGGGAGAAAAAAGAGGCAAAAGTAAAAAAACTCAAGGAAATCAAGACCATGCTGTGCAAAATTGTTACAGCTGTTTCTGTTTTTATTGGCTGTTTCTTTTGGCTTCATTTTTTCAGCAACTGCAGTTCATATGAGCAGGAAGGCATACAGCATGGCCGAGCTCCACGGTGGTGGGCGGAGGGGAGGACAGAAAAGGGACTGAGAAGAGGATGGAAGGGGCTGGGTGTGGAGGTTATGAATTGTGGCACAGTGCTTAGAGGGGACACACATCAAAGCATTTCTTTTTTGATAGTTTTATGGAAGCCTTAGCAATAGAATTTAGAGGCATTTACTGGAAAGCTCCTAAAAGCATCCCATCTCCATGGCTGGATCAGATTGGTGGTCTGTTTAAGGTAGTATACTACCCTTGAAATGATGCTCTGATATCTCTGAGGAAATAATGTGTCAGGACACATCCCTTCCCCTTTCCCTCCTGGATGGTGATTCACCTAGACCAGTGCACAGGGCAGAACATACGGGGAGTGCATATTTTCCCTGGGGGACTCTATTTCTCATGGTTACAAATGGAATGAGTTATATGTCTGCTCAGTGACCCTATGAAGATACTGGCAGCTGGGATACAGCACCTCAGGGCTTGGAGCAAGTTGCTCACCCACCTTGATCCCCCTGCAAAGCAGCTGGAAGGTGAGCCAGAGACAGGCACATGAAAAAAGCTCACAATGAGTCTGTGTGTCTTCCTTAAAACTTCCTATTAAATATGTGATTTAAATGACGTTTTTAAGGTTTCTGAGACTGCTTACATTGGAATTCTTGAATCTGGTAGTATTTTTAACTGCACTGGCCCTAATGCGCGCACATACACACACACACACACACACACACACATACACACACACGTTCACATTGACTTTCACTCTTTTTTTTTTTTCTTTTTTTTTTTATACAGAGTCTCACTCTGTCACCCAGGTTGGAGTGCAGTGGCATGAACTCGGGTCACTGCAACCTCCACCTCCTGGGTTCAAGCAATTCTCTGCCTTAGTTTCCCAAGTAGCTAGGATTACAGGCACCCGCCACCAGGCCCAGCTAATTTTTTGTATTTATGGTAGAGACGGGGTTTCACCATCTTGGCCAGGCAGGTTTTGAACTCCTGACATCATGATCCACCTGCCCTGGCCTCTCAAAGTGCTAGGATTACAGATTCTCATTCTTAATCAAATTAATTTTCCAAACTCTAAGGAAACATCTTTCTAAAAGTGAAAATTGTGTTCCAAATGAGGGCAAGTGGGTAAGAGAACTGGAAGTTAGAAGATATAGCAAGGGGAAAAAGTATTTATTTATATTTGACTTGCAGTTACATCCAAAGGGAAAATATAATAAAAAGTTGATTAATAACAACAAAACCCCCTATATCTGGTGATAAGTGTTGTTTGCATGCTTTCACATTTTAAACAAAATTCCAGCTATGCTGTAGAATGAAAGGTGAGCCTGAATCCCAGTGCCCATGCATTGGTTCTGTTTTGGAGACTTGGTTTTGCTCTGAACTGGGCTTCTGACTTACTTGGTTACTGGAGGGCAAATCATAACCAATATACCTTAGTGTTGTCATCGAAAAATGGAGGTGGACTTGGGAAGATGGACTAATTAAAGGTTGCAAAGCACTTTTAGTCTATAAAGCCATGTGTAATTACAACCATTAAACTAATAATATAATGAAGTGTTGAAGGTTGTGTCTTGGTCATTTTGTTTTCTGAATTAGGGAGGGAGGACTCCTTCAAAGCCCATCTGTTTACTTTCCCAAGGAAATTGTCTCAGTCCATTTTCTGTTGCTGTAACAGAACACCTAAGACTGGGTAATTTACAAAGTAAAGTGATTGACTGGCTCTAGAGGTTGGTAAGTCCAAGATTGAGGGGTTGCATCTGGTAAGGGCCTTCTTGCTGTGTCATAAAATGGCAGAAAGCATCACATGGTGAGAGAGAGCAAGAGTAGGCCAAATTTGCCTTTTATAGCAAACTTCTGATAATAAATTAATCCATTCATCCAGAGTCCTCATGACATAATCACCTCTTAAAGGTCCTACCTCTCAACACAGTTGCACTGGGGATTAAGTTTCCAACACATGAACTTTGGAAAACACATTCAAACCATAACAGAAATTAATGAATGAAAAGAAAAAACTGGTGATTTGGACCAATGTGCTCTTGAACAGTTGTGTATTTTGAGATATATTACAAGCTTTTTTTGCATTTCCTAATATTATTTTTAGTTCACTATGTTACTATTAAACATTTTTTCATTATGTTATTATTTTGTTATGTACTAATAGTAGTTAATAATACATTTACCAAGTATTACAGTTGTTTAAAATTTTTCAGTTGGGATAGAGTTTACCAAATGTAGAGTAAGCTTGTCTGTTTTGAAATGGAACTCACTAACTTCTTAACCCAGGAAAATCAGCAATTTCATTAGATTAGAAATGCATAGAGAAGCTCTTCTCTGGGTACAAAGATTGAAATTATTTCTTGTGAAAGACACTAGTTTAAAACAGACACAAGAGAAACTCTGTACGTAGTGCTGACACGTAAAGAGTTGGACAATGAGTTTTCCCTTTGCACCTCAACTTCTCACTCAATGTCATGGTGGGCACAATTATTTTGCCTTAGGCTTTAGCTGCAAAATGGGTTGATAGCACTTGACCACAAATGGAATAATTACAATGAGGTTTGGAAGCCTACAGCATTTTTATTGAGGCATTTCCTCCTTGCGCATCTGTTAACTGTTATTACAGATTTGAGATACCATTAATCAGTAGCATCTTTAACAAATGTAGAGTAGATTTTTGCATACTGAGGTTCAGCCAGGCACCCCCATTAGTTGGCATACATTGGACCTCACTTGCGAAAACATGTTTCTGCTATTATCCTTACAGAAGGCTGTATGTTCACACACATGCACAATTATGAGACTGAACACTCCCTTCTTCTTTGGATTGCTCTTTGATCTTTTGTAATTTTGCTGCTTGTGTCCATATGGAAATGTTAGCAACCAGCAGGCAATTCCTTTCCATTATGATTCCTCCTCCATCGTCTTTCCCCCTGTTGTTTCTTGTTTGCGTTGGGCTCCAGATGATGCCAGCATTTCAAAGGGGCACACCTCATCAGTTTCAAAAGCTCAATTTACTTTAAGTAGCCAGCAAAGCTTACCCTTATTTTTAAGTACCTGTTTATACCTGAGTTTCCCTGACATGCAGTGACAACTTGAGCATCTCAAGAGAAACAGTTTTCTTGTGAGCCTGGAGACCTACCGGATTAGGCAGGTAGGTCATAAATGCTGTCAGCATTAAGCTTGTTTTTAGTGCAGTGCTCTCTGGATTTCCATTTTGGTCTTTACTGACTTGGAGTACATATAATAGCACACAGGCATGACCTCATCCAAAGACAATTTATTTAAAATTTCCAAACCCTAAAAAAGTTTAATTTGTGGGTGGTAGTTTATAACCATTTCTAAAATTTCTTCCTGTCTGTAGTACCCAGTAACTTTAGTCCTGGAAATCTCTCTTTTATTATAATGGAAAATACCAAAGATATGAGAGCATAGAAATATGTGCTTACTAAGGGAGCTTTCTTTCTTTTAGAACCTTCTGAAGCTCCGCCCTGGGAGAGATTAAATATAAAAGTTCGCGCTTTCCCACTTCCCAGTTCTATCTCCACACATCAAACAAATGAAAATCCTTCCAAAACTCATCTCTCTTCATGCCCACACTCAAATATGCTGTTTTATGTGGGTCGAACAAAGTCTTTTTCTGATTTTTCTCCCCATCTGTTCTTTGAATAAACATGCATCCTAAAGAGAAGGAGGACTTAAAGGATCAAATTTGGTTCCTGTATTTGGAAATGCTATCAAAAGACCACACCGCACTTGGCCATTCAGTCAAGCTAGATGCCGTTTGCTTCTAATAGCACTTAATTACTTCCCACATCACTTCTTCATCTGCATGACTTGGCCAGTATGAGGTAGGGAAAAGTTAAAAAGAAAAAAAAGAAAAAATCCCAGGTGTGTGAGGTGGTAGAACTGCTGCCTTTGGCTGTGTCTCCACCAGACCAATGCAACTAGTCCTTTTAGGTAAGCAAATTGACTGTGCCAGGTGTCTGGAATTGTAGAAACCAGATAACCAGAGATGTAATCAGTTGGTTTTTAAATTTTTAACTTGTTGTTTGGCTGCCCCAGACAAATGCCTCAATTTCCTTCTTCTGTAAATAAATTAATACCTGGTGAGATGTAAAAGGCCCCTTGAACAGAAAACAACGTTCTGATGAAACTCTGAGAGAAGATACGACCCAAAGTATGAAAAATTCAGAAGAAATTATAGTATCTTCAAGGCAGAATTTGGTTACCCTGATTAATTAGGGTTTTTTTTTTTTTCTTTTTCTTCAGATAAAAAGAGGGGAGAGTGGAGTAAAGAACTGCCTAACCTAATGTAAATTTTCAGCTTTCAATAAATATTTCCAGCTTAAACCCTCTGAATACATTGTGAGTATGTCTGTTCATCTGAATTGAATTTTGGTGGCATAATATACAAAGACTAGTTGTTTTTCTTACCACAGTTTAGTTCAAACCTGGGGTGGGCAAACTTTCTTTCTTTTTTTTTTTTTTTGTAAAGAGCGAGATACTAAATGACTTAGGCTTGTGTTTTGCAAATCAGAAGCAAAATTGAGGATATTGTGTGGGGACTTCTATGACAAGAAAGGCAACTCTTGCCCCTTCACCATCGTGTTTGTCTGATGGGCCCTTCTGGACCATGAGTACACTTCATACACTGTCACTGTCAGCTGGAGGGAAACTTTCTCCAGACATTTGAGGGATTGGGGCCCGTGGGCTGGCAGGAGTGTGTGGGGATGGGGAAGGATGGGTGGTTACATGTACAGTAACAGAGGGGAATGGAGGTGGAGGGAGACACCCCAGATGGGTTTCTGTGTCCACTGAAGCAGCACACATGAGCCATACGAACATAGGCATCGGTCTGGATTTGGCCTGAGCTCCAGCTATCTGTTGTACATTTCCTCTTAGCTACTTGGCAGGCTGTTTAAAGAAAGACATTCCAAACTGAACTCATTATTACCTTCTTCCTTCTGTGCCCTATTTCTATAAATAACACTACTTCTCATCCATTGCCCAAGTCAGAAGTTTTGTGTTCATTTTCCACACCTTATTTCCTTCATCTTCCTTTGTAGTCTCCCTTTTTTTCTTTTTTTGCCATATAGCTACTGGGTTGGAAGCAACTAAAAGACAAGAATACATCTGGCTTATATTTATGTGATGAGCTCTCTATAGAGTGGCTGACACTGAGTAGGCTTTTAAAAAAATTGGTTGTGGAATTAATCTATCCATTACCAAGCCCAGTCAGTTCTTCTTGATTATTTTATTCTCCCACTCAAAATTCTTCAGTTGGTTTCCTTTGGATATAGAGTAAATATAAAATAGCAGACTGCAAAACTCTTCCTGTTTTGACTTTGCTTATCCTAAAGAGTAACCATAGAGAATCGCATTAAATATACTAACATCTCTCATCTGTTGTGTCTTTGTCAGGCCATGTTGTTTCCACTGCTTGGAGCACAGTTTCCCCTGTTTTTATATGGTGATCCCCAACTCATCCTTCCTGATTTGACTTGGTTATCACATGCGGAAAGGCTTCTCAAGTACCAGTCTTCTCAATAGGTGTCTGTTCTCAGAGCATCAGGCTTCTACCTCTTTCAGAACACTTCATCAGTCTGGGCATGGTATCTCATGCCTGTAATCCCAGCACTTAGGGAGGCCAAGGCAGGTGGCTCACCTGAGTTCAGGAGTTCAAGACCAGCCTGACCAACATGGTGAAACCTGTCTCTACTAAAAATACAAAACTAGCCAGACGTGTTGGCATATTCCTGTAATCCCAGCTACATGGAGGCTGAGGCAGGAGAATCATTTGAATACTGAAGGCGGAGATTGCAGTGAGCTGAGATCATGCCATTGCACTCCAGCCTGGGCAATAAGAATGAAAGTTCGTCTAAAACAAAACAAAACAACACTTCATCAGTGCTAAAATTAGTTGCTAAGTGCGTTTAGCTCTTACTAGATTATATACAGCTTG
Organism: Macaca nemestrina; assembly: GCF_043159975.1. Classification (NCBI taxonomy): domain Eukaryota; kingdom Metazoa; phylum Chordata; class Mammalia; order Primates; family Cercopithecidae; genus Macaca; species Macaca nemestrina. The sequence goes on along the minus strand of NC_092129.1, from coordinate 161,731,269 downwards.
AAGGCAAGACTTTGTCTTTGTTTCTTTGCATCCTAGTTTGACACTTGGAATACAGCAGACAAGAAATGATCATCTGGCTGAAATAAATGGGATACATACCTCAGTGTAACTGAGAAACCTGTGAACATCATCCACATTTATGCAGACCTAAGAAGGCCTTTCTACTTCTCCACTGGGCCTTTCCCAAGCCTTCTATTTGTCTGGAGCCGGAGGGAACCAACTATGATCAAGCTGTATCAGGGTTTGTTGTGTGTGCTGAAAGTTACAAGGTTCCAAAGGGAAAGGATCTGGCAGTAGAGGAAAGAGGATAAAAGTGATTTGGGGGGACCTCCTCTTTTAGCTTTGGAGCCCCCCACCCCCGTCTCTGTACGGGGGAGCTTCTTCCTTCTGTCTTCTCCCTTTCTTCTTGCCTGTTAAACTCTCCGCTGCTTAAAACCACTCCCCATGTGTCTGTGTCATATTATCTAAACCGGCATGAGGACCAAGAGCCCTGGTGTTCCTCCACTCATCAGAGCCATATCGTCTTGGTGCATGGGGTGGGAAAGGAAATTCAGTCGTCAGACTGGTGAGTATGGAGTGGATTTCAACTTTAAATCTGTCCTTTAATCTCAAGGCTCTCTTCAGCTACCCTGTCGCCAAACTTCCTTTCTGTTTCTATCCGTGGTCTCTTGCCCTCTCTCTGTGTCTAATGTGCAGGAATCTTTACAGTTCAGGGAAACAGGACTGTCAGAAAAGATCGTGAATCATGGCAGGCGGTAACTCAATAAATGTCTCCCTCTCTCTGTTTTCTCTGGTGATCACATGGTATTTCTAAGCTACCTAGTAGAAAGCAGGCCCTAGGCCTCTTCTGAGAATGGGAAGTTTCTGCTTTTAATGGTTTGGAGTAAGATGTCTTCCGTAGCCAAGTTTTAGTCTTGATATTGCCCCACCGGTAGGAAAACGGCCATTCGGTTCCTATGTTCCGTTAAGGCGTCAATTTTGTCTCCTATTAAGATAGTACTTAATGAGTAAGGGGATTTTGAGTCTGGAGGTTAACCGGACCTTCTATGGGTAAATGCTTTAGCATGGGCTATAATAGCAGAATGTAGAGTTCAACCTAGCACGCCCCCCCTCCCTTAAAGGGGCCTTGCCCAGTTACATGGTTTTTCTTGAAATCCATTTTTTGGAAGGCACACAGGCCATGCAAGTCTAGGAGGTCAAAGGGAAATAAAAGGCAGAGAACTGATTGGTTGGGGACAGTGTGACTAAGGCCCAAAACTCAGTTCCTCTGGTGCCATGGTTTGGAGGGTCATGCCTATAGTCATGGGCGGCACATTTAAGCTGGTGCCGGGAATCCAGGCGCGATGGAGAGAAAATAGTTGGGGGGACGCCCTCTACTGTTTTCATCTCCATCCTGGATCACATACTGAAAGGACGGAGACTAAAAGGATGCTTTTATTCTCACTTCTCTTTCTGGATGGGTGACAGATCATCTTCAACACGCACTCCCCTGGAGTGTATGCTGAAGCACTGGGACTCCTTCGACCTTGAAACTTTGAAGAAAATTGACTTATTTTCTTTTGCACAAGGGTGTGGCCTTTTTACTAGACCTTTGCAAGCGTTGCAATATCAACCCAGCTCTTTTAGCAACCATATCAGACAGGCCCAGGCAAAATAGTTCCCCCAATTAAAAAAGTAACTTTCAAGGAAATCATCTGAGGGTCCTCCTTCTTTGGGGCCCCTTCAAGTTCCCTTCTCATTGCAGGACCTTAGGCAAGTAAAGGGAAACTGAGGCTGATTTTTCTGACGACCTGATAGGTATCTAGAAGCTTTCCAAAATTTAACTCAGATATTTGACCTCACGTGGAAGGATGTTATTTTGCTGCTCAGTCAAACCCTCACTGCAGCTAAAACAGGCACCTCAGGAAGCAGAAGAAAATTTTGGAGATGAGCAATATGTCTCCTATAGCAGGCCAGAAGGCAAAAGAGAAAATAGGGAAGGCAAAGAAATAGGGGAATCACCATTCCCAATAGGAAGAGAGGTATTACCTCTTAACAACCCTAATTGAAACTCCTTTCTATGGTGTTTTTCCTTCTTTTCTGGTTTAAAATGGCTTCTATCTCTTATATAATGTTCTTCCAACCTGGGAAAAGTTAATTTTCCAAATCTTAAAATGCTTGGTGTAGAGTTGAGCTAGGGAAAAGGGAACCCAGAAGCCTGGCTGGCAAAAGGGTAAGCATTTCTTACCAGTTGGGCTTTTGGCTTCTCTCTCCCTGTGCAAACCGGTAAAGGGGATAATAAGGGTCACTGTTGATGTTCTCTGTAAATGTATAATTAATGAAAAAGGATTTGTAAGGTTGGTCTTAAGCTGTAGACAATCTTGTGTACTTTGCATGTCTTTCTGTATGGTTCTGTCGGAGAAAGGGTATCTTAGGTTAGGATGCAGGCCCAGGAGGCATGAAGCCTGCTGTTCAGGCCAGCCCAGCAAAGCAGTCGTTGGAAAACTTGGCTAAAGGTCTCCATCTTGTTTCATGTCTTCGGGAACATAACCTGTAACCGCGTGGCAATACTTTGTTTTAGTCTTTGCCATTTTACAATGGCGGCTGTCTTGTGCTAAATCAGATATGCCAGTTTGTCAATCTGGGTGGTGCCAGCTGATCCATCAAGGGCAGGGTTTACAAAATATCTTAAGCACTGATCTTGAGAGCAGTTTAGGGAGGGTAAAAATCTCGTAGCCTCCAGCTGCATGGCTCTTGGGCCATGGTTTATAATCCTGTGGCTAGTTTCTTGGTCTGGTCTCTAGGCAAGAGGGAAGTATATCTAGGGAAGCTGCCGTTACCATCTTTGTTTTAGACTGTAGACTGTAAACCCGGCTCCTCCCGAAGTTGGTTCAGTCTGTGCCCAGGAATGGGCAAGAATAGCTTGGGGGCTGGAAACAAAATGGAGTTGTTTGGGTCAAATCTCTTTCACTCTCTCAGTGAGAATTCTGCATGGACAGTTTCAAAAGCTGCCTATCACTCCTTTAAAAATACCTTGTACACTGGTGGTTAAGTCATAACCTAATTAAGGCTCACTAGTTTCACCTGTGAGGGTACTTTTTGTAAAGTTCAAAAGCCAAAAATCTTAACTGCTTGGTGTGGCTAAAGTCAAGTAATAAGAGATTTAAAAGGATTTTTTTTAAAGAGTGCTCAGCTTAATTAAAAGTAGATATTCAAGTTTTAGGTATATTTAAAAGGCCTTTATGTTTTTCTTTTCTTGAAACTTGTTTTTCTAGAAAAAGGCTTTTTTCTTCTCCGTTAACTGAATTATTTTTCTCCATTTTTTGTCTTTCCACTCTTAATACATGCATAAAAGGCCCTGCAATAACTTCTGGTAGTGTGGGACTCCTGGGGAAAAACAGAGGAGGCGCCACAAACCCTGTTTTGGGAAAAACCCCTCCGTTTTCCTCATGAACCCCAGGAATTAAAAGGAGATAGATCCCTCTCAAAATCAAAGGCTCTGTTCTGTTTTGCATTATGTTATCTCCAGTTTTGAGTTTGGGGGGTATCAGAAATACTTCGCGTTATGAGAGAACTTTGGTCTGTAATAACTAGGTAAAAAATATACTGTAAGGGATGGCTAATAGTAGTTATAAATCAGAGAAGCATGCTCTTGGCCACCTGGAAAATAGGAAACATCCCTCCTCCCCACTGGGAGATGAGACTCCCATCAGGGATGGGCTAATTGCAAAATAAGCCAGTTGGCTTTGGGTTGCTTTGTAATGAAATGCATGGTAGAAGCACTACACCATCTTCTCCCATAGCATCTATATGGTCTTTTCATCAATTAAGCATTAAAATAAAAGCATAGCAAGGAGGTCTGAAGACACTATTCTGCCCTTCAGTAAAAGGATTATATAAAGATTTCACTTCATGGTCAAATTGGTTAGGATTACATGGAATAATCTGTAAGATTTCATGTAAACAAATTGGGGTTAATATTAATAAACTAATACAAGGGTGAACTTTCACTTTGAACAAAATTTTCATGTCATAGTAAAGCCTAATAAAGGTTTTTGCCCTTTGAGTCATCGTTTTGGCAAAATAATTTATGGCAACCTGGAAATTGTCTTCCCTGATGCCTGGCTTTTTGGATGGTTCAAAAGCCCCCTGAAATATTCAGAGAAGAGGTAGACAGGATCATTTGACATGTTTAGTCAAATAAGATTGCCAAAATGATTTCCTAACTTCTTTAAGTTATATTTTGGTGAATAATTCTAATATGGGTTTCAAAATTGTATGGGATTTCTAAAATTCTAATGTCTAAGTATATGCTATCAGTTATAAATAAGGGTAAAGTTATTGTAAACCACAAAGATAAATAAACTTGTCAGTTATATTGTTAACTGTAACTATCCTGGAAATTTGTCATTTGCAGAAAATTGTTGTCTTGCTTTGTTTCTTCTCAAAAGATGGTTTATAATCAAGCTGTATTAAGGACTTTAACAGGTGTTCACAAATGCAAGTTTTTAATAGCTTTAAAGATTGTAACATTGAAATAAAGAATGTACAGGGCTTATAAAGAATTGACATCTTGACAAATATAAAGCAAAACAAAAGCTAACTAAGTGGACTACACTCAGAGAGTTAAAGGAGCCTTTTTAACTTTTGCTTGGAATACTACTGACCCTTGTTTTGATTTTCAGAGTCAAGGAAAGCTATTTTAAACTATTTATAGCCTTAATAATTGAGTAAGGTATATTTCTGTGAACAAAATTTGGAGCATGTTTATTTTTCTCTGCCTGGTTCCTCTAGAATTTGGAGAATATCTGTAAGTACTCTTAACTTACGGCAATATAGTTGTTTGCATCAGTGTAGTAAGAATCCATTTTTCTTTGTCAACAGGTCACAGCTGGAAAAACTGGTTATTTTACCAATGCTTTTACTGAAAGGGTGTGTTTCCCTTTAAGGAATCAAGCTTGATATGCAAAGCCAATAAAAGCGCGTTGGGGAGAACTGGCCTCATACCTTGTCTACACAGTCCCCACACAGGGTTCCTAACCTGTGGTCAGTAAAGAATGTTACTTTCTAACAGATCTGGAAGCTCCAAGTTTATCTTGGGACCTTAAGAGGGAAGGATCACACAACTCACAGGTTTTAGAGGATACAAACCCATGGCTGGGCTCGGCTTTGAAAGTCTTATCTGAAATTTTTTGTGGAACAGAGTTTCATCAAAGCCAATCCAAAAGGACTATGTAAAAGTAACATTCTTATTGCACTTTATGTAAATAGGCCAAGTATTGCTACCAAAAATGAGGACTAGAGAGAAAAATTTTGCTCCAAAGCTTACCATATATTTATCATTAAATCCTAGTCTCATTAATTGTTTCTAAGCCTTTTGCCTACATTTTAGACTAACTGCTTATTCCTGTGAATCAAGTGGTGATCTTCTGCAGGTTGGAAAAAAAAAAAAAAAAAAAAAGGGATAGGTAATGTAAAAATGTGAATCGATATGCTAGTTCTAGGCAATTATATTGCAAATTCTGCCAGGTAATGAAAGTGAATAAGGTGCCCAGAACCTGGAGGTTTCTTTGGGAAAATAAAACCAAGGAACTTCATAGACCCCCAAAGGGGAATTCTACATCTTGGCAAGTAAAATTTTAGATGGAAATTACCTACCACGCCATACTTGTGGGAATTGCTGTCCTCACTCTACTATTTGCAATAGGGTTATACGTGGTAGCACCTTCTAACTGAAGTATTGGACAGAGTTTCCATTGCTGTAGTATTTTGCTTAATTATTATCCTTATAGCAGCGATAATAGTTGACAAAAAGAAAGCAGGAACATTTTACTGTCACTGAGTCAGCTAGGACTTTTTATTGAGTTTAGTAATGCAATTTCAAATGAAACTTACTGCTTTAGGATTAACACCTCTAGTAAAGTAAAGGAAAATCTACAGGTACTTAAAAATCAAACCAAAGTTACTGACAGGTAAATGCAGGCTTCAGTCCCGAGTGGCTACAATCCCTCTTTAATAAATTCAAGTCTTTTTTTTTAATACTTTAAGTTCTAGGGTAACGTGCAAAATGTGCAGTTTTGCTACATAGGTATACATGTGCCATGGTGGTTTGCTACATCAATCAACCCGTCACCTACATTAGATATTTCTCCTAATGCCATCCCTCCCCTAGTCCCCACCTCCCAACAGGCCCCAGTGTGTGATGTTCCCCTCTGTGTCCATGTTTTCTTATTGTTCAACTCCCGCTTATGAGTGAGAACATGCGGTGTTTGGTTTTCTGTTCTTGTGTTAGTTTGCTCAGAATGATGGTTACCAGCTTCATCCATGTCCCTACAAAGGACATGAACTCATCCTTTTTTATGGCTGCATAATATTCCATGGTATATATGTGCCACATTTTCTTTATCCAATCTATCATTGATGGACATTTGGGTTGGTTCCAAGTCTTTGCTATTGTGAATAGTGCCACAATAAACATCTGTGTGCATGTGTTTTTATAGTAGAATGCTTTATAATCCTTTGGGTATATGTCCAGTAATGGGATTGCTGAGTCAAATGGTATTTCTAGTTCTGGATCCTTGAGGAATCACCACTCTGTCTTCCACAATGGTTGAACTAATTTACCCTTTTGCCAACAGTGTAAAAGTGTTCCTATTTCTCCACATCCTCTCCAGCATCTGCTGTTTCCTGACTTTTTAATGATCGCCGGTCTAAGAGATGGTATCTCATTGTGGTTTTGATTGGCATTTCTCTAATGACCAGCGATGATGAACATTTTTTCATATGTTTGTTGGCTGCATAAATGTCTTCTTTTGAGAAGTGTCTGTTCATATCCTTTGCTGACTTATTGATGGGGTTGTTTGTTTTTCTCTTGTAAATTTGTTTAAGTTATTTGTAGATTCTAGATGCTAGCCCTTTGTCAGGTGGATAGATTGCAAAAACTTTCTCCCATTCTGTAGGTTGCCTGTTCACTCTGATGGTAGTTTCTTTTGCTGTGCAGAAGCTCTTTAGTTTAATTAGATCCCATTTGTCAATTTTGGCTTTTGTTGCCATTGCTTTGGTGTTTTGGACATGAATTGTTTGCCCATGCCTATGTCCTGAATGGTATTGCCTGGGTTTTCTTCTGAGATTTTTATGGTTTTAGGTTTTAAGTCTTTAATCCATCTTGAGTTAAATTTTGTGCAAGGTATAAGGAAGGGGTCCAGTTTCAGTTTTCTGCTTATGGCTAGCCAGTTTTCCTAACACCATTTATTAAATACGGGATCTTTTCCCCATTGCTTGTGTCATGTTTGTCAAAGATCAGATGGTTGTAGATGTGTGGTGTTATTTCTGATGCCTCTGTTGTTTGCCATTGGTCTATATATCTGTTTTGGTACCAGTACCGTGCTGTTTTGGTTACTGTAGCCTTGTAGTAGAGTTTGAAGTCAGGTAGCATGATGCCTCCAGTTCTTTTTACTTAGGATTGTCTTGGCTATGTGGACTCTTGGTTCCATATGAAGTTTAAAGTGTTTTTTTCCAATTTTGTGAAGAAAGTCAATGGTAGCTTGATGGGGATGGCATTGAATCTATAAATTACTTTAGGCAGTATGGACATTTTCACGATATTGATTCTTCCTATCCATAAGCATGGAATGTTTTTCCGTTTGTTTGTGTCCTCTCTTATTTTCTTGAGCAGTGGCTTGTAGTTCTCTTTGAAGAGGTCCTTCACTTTCCTTGTAAGTTGTATTCCTAGGTGTTTTATTCTCTTTGTAGCAATTGCGGATGGAAGTTTACTCATGATTTGGCTCTCTGTTTGTTTGTTGTTGGTGTATAGGAATGCTTGTGATTTTTGCACATTGATTTTGTATCCTGAGACTTTGCAGAAGTTGCTTATCAATTTAAGGAGATTTTGGGCTGAGACAATGGGGTTTTCTAAATATACAATCATGTCATCTGCAAACAGAGACAATTTGACTTCCTCTTTTCCTAATTGAATACCCTGTATTTCTTTCTCTTGCCTGCTTGTCCTGGCCAGAACTTCCAACACTATGTTGAATAGGAGTGGTGAGAGAGGGTATCCTTGTCTTGTGCCGGTTTTCAAAGGGAATGCTTCCAGCTTTTGCCCATTCAGTATGATATTGGCTGTGGGTTTGTCATAAATAGCTCTTATTATTTTGAGATACATTCCATCGATACCTAGTTTATTGATAGTTTTTAGCATTAAGGGATGTTGAATTTTGTCAAAGGCCTTTTCTGCATCTATTGAGATAATCATGTGGTTTTTGTCATTGGTTCTGTTTATGTGATGGATTACGTTTATTGATTTGCATAGGTTGAACTTCAGTCTTCTTTATGGAATTGGTTAACCCCCTTTATTAAGCACTTTCTTGCTTATATGTCTTGTATTGATATTTGGACCCTGTATACTCAATACTGTAACTCAAATTGTTTCTTCTTGCCTAGAAGCAATCAAACTTCAAATGATGGTGTAAATTGAACCACACATGGACATGCCATTCTTCTGAGGACGCTTAGATTGACCCCAAAAGGAGCCCTAGCAGCTGTTCCCCATTCAACGCCCCTTTTCAGCAGGAAGTAGCCAGAAGGAGTTGTCACCCAAAACCCCCTAATTAGTGTGGCATCTCCACAGGGGGGAATGTTGTAGGAAAAGGGGTTCTTGGGAAGTTTTCATTTTTTTAAAGCATCTCCAGAAAAGTTTGTTGTAAAGCCCAGGCTCTTAGAGCAAGGCCAGCAACTTTTGATATGCAAATACTGGCCATTAGAAACTGGGTCCACCCAAACATGGAGATTCCCACTGTCTTCTTGCCCTTTTCCCCACATGTTCCTGGCAACATGGCCGCCCCTACATATCCCCATGTGTGTAGAACTTCATGGAGCCCTGCATTTGCATATTCAAAGGCTAGGGTGGGAGGGCCAGCTTTTTTGCAGGCTAAGTAAATGACATGCCTAGTCAGACAAATCCCCTGAGCCCTATGCAAGTCAAACACCCACCTCCTCCAGCCTCTGCATATATACCTGGCTGGTACCCATGGCAGGTGGGGACCTCCTCTTTTGGTTTTAGAGCCCCCTTCCCTCTGTCTCTGTACGGGGGAGCTTCTTCGTTTTGTCTTCTCCCTTCCTTCTTGGCTATTAAACTCTCTGCTCCTTAAAACAACAACAACAGAAACAACAAAAGTGGTTTGAAGCCCCAATGCATGGAATTTGGAGTAGAAAGTCCCCTGACTCTGGTTTTGTATCACACAGGAGAAGGTAATTGCAGGTACAAGTTACCTAGACAAAAAGTGGCTGAGTCTGATGGGGGCCTGCCATTTGTGGACAGCACTGAGGTTAAAATTTTGTCTTAGGGCCCCAGAAGGGATGCTGGAACAACTCCAGACAACAGTATTAGAATCTTGAGATTTGTCTTTATGTGCTTAAAATAAGAAGAGTCCAGAATGACTACTGTGATCAGTGGTTATAATATCCTCTATTTGCATGTCAAGATTAAAACCTCCAAGTGATAGTCACAAAATCAAGCAATACATGACTTAGTTTCTTTCCTTTTCTGAAGTCTAGGTAGATACAGAATTACAAATGGGCAAACGTACAAAGGCTAAGTAATCATATCCGTGCATTAATTTAGAACGTCTGAAACAGGTCCTAGTGGCGATGACACCAGGAGAGAAGATAATATTAACAAAGCTATTATTTGGGTATCAGCATTATCTTTTATAATGTGCCCATCAGATAATTAGGCATTGTTACCAATAGCAAAGATATGGAGTCAACCGAAGTGTCCATTAATAGATAAATGGCTAAAGAAAATGTGTGTATACATATGCGCACACCATAGTATATATGCATCATGGTATATATGCATCACTCCCCTCTGTCTCTGTTCCCTTCCCCATCTCTTTCTCTCCTTGTTATTGTCCCTTTTGTGCTCTCCTCTTCCCCTTCTCCTTCTCTGTATCCTCCTAACCCCATCCTCCTCAAAGTGGTCAAGGGCACAGCTGCAGAGCTGTTCCTTACCTGCTCTCAAGGATGGCTTTGGCTTTGCCCTAGGTCACAGTGAGGGTGATGCCCAGAGCCTGGCAGGGGGCTGGGGATTGGAGGGAGGGCTGCTGCTGATCGGATGGGGTCAGAACAACCTCACCACTTACTGAGCATCTGCTATATGAGAGGCGGGGATCCACTGGCTGAGAGGGGCCCATCTGGAGTCACACAGACCTGGGCTTGCCTCTCCGATCCCTTGTTTAGCTGTGTGACCAGGGGAAAGTCACCCTCTCTGGGTGTCTGCTTCCTCATTGGTGCATCGGGGTGCATGCCACAGGGCTGCTGTGAAGACTGAGTGAAAGCATGTATGTAAAACACTTGGTGTAGTGCCTGGCCAGAAAATAGTGCTGGACAGAACACCATAATCTTGGCTGCCCTTAATTGTATTGTTAGGCCCTGTACTGGGAGCTTCTCATTTGTTATTTCATTAAGTCTCTCTTTTTTTTTTTAAGAAAAAAAAAAAAGATTTCCTTCTTAAAAGTAGGAAATCCTGTTATTTGCAACAACATGGATGAACTTGAAGAACGTTATGTTAAAATTAATAAGCCAGACACAGAAAAACAAATACTGCATGATCTCACTTACATGTGGAATCTAAAAAAGTTGAACTCATGGGAGTAGAGAGTAGAATGGTGGTTACCAGGGACTGGGGTGGGCGTGGGAGTGGAGGACATTGGAGAGATGTTGATCAAAGCATACAAAATGGTTAGATAGGATCAATAAGTTCAAGTGATCTATTGTAGAACATGGTGATGATAGTAAAAAGCAATGTATTGTATACTAGAAAATTGCTGAGAGAGTAGATTTTAAGTATCCTCACCACAAAAAATAATTACAAGTATTTGAGGTAATTATTTAAATATAATTAATATATATTATTAATATAATAAAGCCAAATAAATATTATAAAGCCAAATATATTAATTGGCTTTATTTAGTCATTATACAATGTATACATATATCAAAGCATCATGTTGTGCATCATAAATATATACAGTCTTTTCAATAAAAAAGAAATAATTTAAAAAATAAAAAATAAAGCATTGTTAAAAGCTCTTTAATATGCAGTGATGATTAGGATAGTATGGAGGAAGAGAGGCAGTAGAGGGAAAATTATAGACTGTCAGAGGAAGTTGCTTTTTTGAATTTAATAAGGAATATAAGAAAGTACCTGAGGCTATTTTCTGTTAGACTTTCCAGTTACAATCTTTCTTTAGCCATGAAGGCAGGAAGTTAGATGAATTTGGACTATTACTATAAAGGAGGGAAAACTACAAAATTGGGTGCTTAGGGAATGCCTATTTCACTTCTTTTACCCTGCCTTCCTTCTACTCCTGTAAAAAAAGGGATACAAAATTTCCAAAAAATCCACTTTCAAATTATTTTTCTGTTAGAAAATAGGACATTTTAATAACCAAAAAACCATCCAAAATGATGCAATTAATTTATCAAACTTGTGACTTAGGTCCTTTAGGGAATAGACTTTCTATGCCTTCCTATCTTCCTTTTTCTGAAAAAGAAAATAATGTGGTATGGTTTATTAATGGTCATAACTAATTACAAGAGAATAGAATTCATTTTTGTCCTGAAAAATTTTTTTTTTTTTTTGAGGCGGAGTCTCACGCCATTCTCCTACCTCAGCCTCCCGAATAGCTGGGACTACAGTAGGCGCCCACCACTGCCCCCGGCTAATTTGTTTTTCTGTGTTTTTAGTGGAGACGGGGTTTCACCGTGTTAGCCAGGATGGTCTCGATCTCCTGACGTCGTGATCAGCCCGCCTTGGCCTCCCAAAGTGCAGGGATTACAGGCGTGAGAGCCCGGACTGTCCTGAAAATGTTGATATGGGTGGGTGGTGGCAAATAGTGTCCTTTTTCCTGTCTATTTTTTTTTTCTTTCTCACAGTAGGGGGGAAACTGGCAGAAATAAATAAACCACAAAATTGTGGACAATCAAACCATGGGAATTAATGAGATCTCTCCAAGTAGAACTTTCTCTGAGGCCAGGTTGGGAAAAAAACAAACAAAACAAACAAACAGAAAAACCCAGTATATTCTTGCAGGGCTTTAAAGATGAAACCGTTTCCTCTGCATGGTAATACACAAAAAGGATTTACCCCGTAAAATTTCCCCAGAGTCCTCACTAATAAGATAAAGTCAGCTGAAAATCACTTTGCTCAGGATAGACTGTGACTTCTAAAAGGCGTGTTGAAATTAATCAGTACATTCCTGTCTTATGCTGCCTTTGTGTTTCACATCCAAGAGCATTCGTTAGGACACAGTGAGGAAGAGATGGTTTCCCAGACACGGGGCTCTGGTGGTCTTGGCAGGCATCACTTAGTTGCAAGGGCAGGTGAGCTGAAAGCAGCACATCTTAAAGGTTTTGTATGTTGTTGTAGCTGACATATGTGATGAATGGGGCTGACAAGCCTCTGTGTTATCTGCTGTTTTCATTCTGGATTATTCTGCTGTGGAGCAGTTCATGGAAAGCTTCTAAACCAGTAAAAGACTGAGTGACTGCACCACTAGTCAGAAATTAAAGAGAGCAAGCAGCCAGGAGAAATATACCAAGTGCTCAGTGCTGCACAGTGTACTGGCAAAATAGTATATTCCTCTGGGGAGACCCCAGTGGTTCTTTCTAAGCCTAGTGTTTTCATGGATGACTTTGAGATTCCACTGCAAAAGATGATGTCCTTTTATTTCAGGCATGACTGCTTTTCTCATTCATCGGAGTATAATTTTTTAGAGGGTGGGGACTGCCTCTGGTTGCATTTCTTTGGGCTTGCCATAGAACCTCGCTCAGTGCTATGAAGAAAGAAGACACTAAATAGAATTTGAGAAATTGAAATTATAAAGTCAGTGACTGAAATGACATATAAATTCTTATCCTAAAGCAAGATAGGCCTACATTTTTCTGTCACTTTTGACATTTGAAGAAAACCGTTTAGGTCACTTTGCTTGTTTATGCATAAGTCCTTCTTAATGACCATACTATTTTTTTTTCTAATATAGTTTCTGATTCTTTCCTCTTTTCTTAGTTGAATCAATACATATATATCTCTTTATGTCTCTCCATCCAGAAAGTTTTATTTCATTTATAATCCGTGACCTCACTTGCTAATTCTTAAACTTTTGCTATTTTCTTATACATCCTGGATTTGTTTCTTAAGGATGATGTGGCAGAGATCATGCCATGTGTTTGCCAAATTTTAATTTATTTTCCTCCCCCTTGTGTGCACAGTGAGTCAACTTCTCGGTGTCACTGAATTAGGTGGGGCATGTGCTGAATTCTGGCTAATGAGATGTGAAAGGAAGGAACACGTGGCATTTTCAGGATGTGACCACAAAAAACTCCTCAAGAATCCTTCAGTCAATTTCTTTCCCTGCTGCGGAGGATGTCAGGGCCTCACTTCGAGATGGAAAAGCTTCCAGATCAAAGCCGCTGGATCACTGCAAGGACACCTGCATAGAGAATGGCCTGGTCGCACTGTCAGAATTTGCATCTGTTTTGTTAAAATACTAAAATGATGGGGTGGGTATTCACACAGCATGAGCGGAGACTGTTCTAGATAGTCTGATAATGACATACACAGTACTTGTTTTTTTTTCCCTATGAGCTCCTTCTGTTTCATCACTGGGGATAACAAGGACTGAAAACAATAGTCCTGAACTAGGAACCCTCGATTTTTTGGGTGGGAGTCTCCTCAATTATTATTAGTGTGCTAGTCACATCCAGTGAAAAGGTAAAATAATGTGAATAAGATGTAAATTGAAGGCAGGATGCCATGGTGGGAAAAAATAAGTGTGTTGTAGTAGACAGCTGTGGATATGATTCCCAATTTGCCTTTTACTAATTCTCTTCACTTTGGCCTTGTTATTTGATTTTGAGTCTTGGTTACCTCGTAATTAAAACAAGAATAATAACATCTACTTTATAGAATTGACAGGAGAATGTATTTGCATATGCTTGATTCGCAATAAAACCATTAGATTTGGTTTCTCATTGATAAGTTACGTGACCTTGAGAGAGATGTGTGATCTTTGTAAGCATGAGTTTTTTTTATGTTTGTTTATTAATTTTTAAAATTTGACTTTAAGTTCCGGGATCCATGTGCAGAACATGCAGGTTTGTTACATAGGTATACGTGTGCCATGGTGGTTTGCTGCACCTATTGACTCACCCTGTAAGTTCCCTCCCTTCACGCCCCATCCCGCAACAGGTCCTGGTGTGTGTAGTTCTCCTCTCTGTGTCCATGTGTTCTCAATGTTCACCCTCCACTTATGAGTGAGAACATGCGGTGTTTGGTTTTCTGTTCCTGTGTTTGTTTGCTGAGGATGATGGCTTCCAGCGTCATCCATGTCCCTGCAAAGGACATTGTCTCATTCCTTTCTATGGCGCATAGTATTCTATGGTGTATATGTACCACATTTTCTTTATCCAGTCTATCATTGATGGGCATTTGGGTTGGTTCCATGACTTTGCTATTGTAAATAATGCTGCAATAAACATACATGTGAATGTGTCTTTATAGTAGTATGATTTATATTCCTTTGGGTATATACCCAGTAATGGGATTGCTGGGTCAAATGGTATTTCTTATTGTTCCTTGAGGAATCACCATACTGTCTTCCACAATGGTTGAACTAATTTACATTCCCACCAACAGTGTAAAAGCATTCTTATTTCTCCACAGCCTTGACTTTTTAATAATAGCCATTTTGACTGGTGTGAGATGGTATCTCATTGTGGTTTTGATTTTCATTTCTCTAATGATCAGTGATGTTGAGCCTTAAAAAATTATATATATATAAAATATAATTTTTTATATTATATATATATATAATTTTTTAAAAAAGACTGTGTCTAACTCTGTCTCACAGGCTGAAGTGCAGTGGTATGATCATAGCTCACTGCAGCTTTCAACTCTCGGGCTCAAGCAATCCTCTTGCCTCAGAGTTAAAAAAAATTATTCCTTGTTATTAATTTAAAAAAACAACTAGAACAGTATTTTGCTTATAGTGATTTTCTTTTTTTTTAATCATTATACTTTAAGTTCTAGGGTACACGTGCACAACGTGCAGGTTTGTTCCATATGTATACATGTGCCATTTTGGTGTGCTGCACCTGTTAACTTGTCATTTACATTAGGTGTATCTCCTAGTGCTATCCCTCCCCCATCCCCCCGCCCCACTACAGGCCCTGGTGTGTGATGTTCCCCACCCTGTGTCCAAGTGATCTCATTGTTCTGTTCCCATCTATGAGTGAGAACATGCAGTGTTTGGTTTTCTGTCCTTGTGATAGTTTGCTCAGAATGATGGTTTCCAGCTGCATCCATGTCCCTACAGAGGACATGAACTCATCCTTTTTTATGGCTGCATAGTATTCCATGGTGTATATGTGCCACATTTTCTTAATCCAGTCTGTCATTGATGGACATTTGGGTTGGTTCCAAGTCTTTGCTATTGTGAATAGTGCCACAATAAACGTACGTGTGGATGTGTCTTTATAGCAACACGAGTTATAATCCTTTGGGTATATGCCCAGTAATGAGATGGCTGGGTCAAATGATATTTCTAGTTCTAGATCCTTGAGAAATCGCCACACTGTCTTCCACAATGGTTGAACTAGTTTACAGTCCCACCAACAGTGTAAAAGCATTCCTATTTCTCAACATCCTCTCTAGCACTTGTTGTTTCCTGACTGTTTAATGATCACCATTCTAACTGGTGTGAGATGGTATCTCATTGTGGTTTTGATTTGCATTTCTCTGATGGCCAGTGATGAACATTTTTTTGTGTGTCTGTTGGCTGCATAAATGTCTTCTTTCGAGAAGTGTCTGTTCATATCCTTTGCCCACTTTTTGATGGGGTTGTTTGTTTTTTTCTTGTAAATTTGTTTAAGTTATTTGTAAATTCTGGATATTAGCCCTTTTTCAGATGGGTAGATGGCAAAAATTTTCTCCCATTCTGTAGGTTGCCTGTTCACTCTGATGGTAATTTCTTTTGCTGTTCAGAAGCTCGTTAGTTTAATTAGATCCCTTTGTCAATTTTGGCTTTTGTTGCCATTGCTTTTGGTGTTTTAGTCATTAAGTCCTTGCCCATGCCTATGACCTGAATGGTATTTGCCTAGGTTTTCTTCTAGGGTTTTTATGGTTTTAGGTCTAACATTTAAGTCTTTAATCCATCTTGAATTAATTTGTGTATAAGGTGTAAGGAAGGGATCCAATTTCAGCTTTCTACATTTGGCTAGCTAGTTTTCCCAGCACCATTTATTAAATAGGGAATCCTTTCCCCATTTCTTGTTTTTGTCAGGCTTTTGAAAGATCAGATGGTTGTAGATGTGTGGTATTATTTCCAAGGGCTCTATTCTGTTCCATTGATCTATATCTCTGTTTTTGTACCAGTACCATGCTGTTTTGTTACTGTAGCCTTGTAGTATAGTTTGAAGTAAGGTAGCATGATGCCTCTGGCTTTGTTCTTTTGGCTTAGGATTCTCTTGGCAATGCAGGCTCTTTTTTGGTTCCATATGAACTTTAAGGTAGTTTTTTCCAATTCTGTGAAGAAAGTCATTGGTAGCTTGATGGGGATGGCAATGAATCCATAAATTACCTTGGGCAGTATGCCTGGCCAGAACTTCTAATACTCTGTTAATAGAAGTGGTGAGAGAGGGCATCCTTATCTTGTACTGGTTTTCAAAGGAAATGCTTCTAGCTTTTGGCCATTCAATATGATATTGGGCTGTGGTTTTGTCATAAGTAACTCTTAATATTTTGACATATGTTCCATTGATACTTAGTTTATTGAGAGTTTTTGACATGAAAGAATGCTGAATATTATAAAAGGCCTTTTCTGCATCTGTTGAGACAATCATACGGTTTTTGTCTTTGGTTCTGTTTATGTGATGGATTATGTTTATTTATTTGCGTTTTTTAAAAATTATACTTTAAGTTCTAGGGTACATGTCAGCCTTGCATCCCATAAATGAAGCCAACTTGACTGTGGTGGATAAGTTTTTTGATGTGCTGCTAGATTCAGTTTGTTGGTATTTTATTGAAGATTTTCACATCAATGTTCATCAGCGATATTGGCCTGAAGTTTTATTTTCTTGTTGTGTTTCTGCTCGGTTTTGGTATCAGGATGGTGCTGGCTTCATGAAATGAGTTAGGGAGGAGACTTTCCTTTTCAATTGTTTGGAATAGTTTCAGAAGGAATGGTACCGACTCCTCTTTGTACCTCTGGTAGAATTCGACTGTGAATTCATCTGGTCCTGGGCTTTTTTTGGTTAATAGGCTGTTGATTACTGTCTCATTTTTAGAACTTGTTATTAGTCTATTCAGGGATTTGTCTTCTTCCTGGTTTAGCCTTGGAAGGGTGTATGTGTCCAGGAATTTATTCATTTCTTCTAGATTTTCTAGTTTATTTGCACAGAGGTGTTTATAGAATTCTGATGGTACTTTATTTTTGTGGAGTCAGTGGTGATATTCCCTTTTATCATTTTTTATTGTGTCTATCTGCTTTTTCTCTTTTCTTCTTTATTAGTCTGGCTAGTGGTCTGTTTTGTTAATTTTTTCAAAAAATCAGCTCCTGGATTTATTGATTTTTTTGGAGGGTTTTTCATGTCTCTATCTCCTTCAATTATGCTCTGATCTTAGTTATTTCTTGTTTTCCTTTAGCTTTTGGATTAGTTTGCTCCTGCCTCTCTAGCTCTTTTAATTGTGATGTTAGGGTGTCGATTTGAGATCTTTCTAGCTTTCTGATGTCAGCATTTAGTGCTATAAATTTCCCTCTTAACACTGTGTTAGCTATGTCCCAGAGATTCTGGTGCGTTGTCTGTTCTCATTGTTTTCAAAGAACTTTGTTATTTCTGCCTGAATTTTATTATTTACCCAGGAGTCATTCAGGCGCAGGTTGTTAATTTCCATGTAGTTGTGTGGTTTTGAGTGAGTTTCTTAATCCTGAGTTCTAAATTGATTGCACTGTTGTCTGAGAGACTGACTGTTATGATTTCAGTTCTTTTGCATTTGCTGAGAAGTGTTTTACTTCCAATTATGTAGTCGATTTTAGAATAAGTGCCATGTGTCACTGAGGAGAATGTATATTCTGTTGATTTGGGGTGGAGAATTCTGTAGATGTCTATTAGGTCCACTTTATTCAGAGCTGAGTTCAACTTCTGAATATCCTTGTTAATTTTCTGTCTTGTTGATCTATCAGTATTGACAGTGGGGTGTTAAAGTCTGCTACTATTATTGTGTGGGAGTCTAAGTCTCTTTGTAGGTCTCCAAGAACTTGTTTTATGAATCTGAGTTCTCCTGTATTGGATCATATATATTTAGAGTAGTTAGCTTTTCTTGTTGAATTGTTCCCTTTACCATTATGTAATGCACCTCTTTGTCTTTTTTTTTATCTTTGTTGGTTTAAAGTCTTTTGTCAGAGACTAGAATTGCAACTCCTGCTTTTTTTTTCTTTCCATTTTCTTGGTAAATTTTCCTCAATCCCTTTATTTTGAGCCATATGTGTCTTTGGACGTCAGATGGGTCTCCTGAATACAGCATGCCAGTGGGTCTTGACTCTATCCAATTTGCCAGTCTGTGTCTTTTAATTGGGGCATTTAGCCCATTTACATTTAAGGTTAATATTGTTATATATGAATTTGATCCTGTCATTGTGATACTAGCTGGTTATCTTGCACACTTGATGCAGTTTCTTCATAGTGTTATTGGTCTTGAAATTTTGGTGTGTTTTTGCAGTGGCTAGTACCAGTTTTTCCTTTCCATATTTAGTGCTTCTTTCAGGAGCTCTTGCAAGGCAGGCCTGGTGGTAACAAAATCCCTCAGCATTTGCTTGTCTGGAAAGGATTTTATTTCTCCTTCACTTATGAAGCTTAGTTTGGCTGGATATGAAATTCTGGGTTGAAAATTATTTTCTTTAAGAATGTTGAATATTGGCCCCCAATCTCTCTGGCTTGTATAGTTTCTGCTGAAATGCCTGCTGTTAGTCAGATGGGCTTCCCTTTGTAGGTCACCTGGCCTTTCTCTCTGGCTGCGCTTAACATTTTTTCCTTCATTTTGACCTCGGAGAACCTGATGATCATGTGTCTTGGGGTTGATCTCGTGGAGTGTCTTAGTGGTGTTCTCTGTATTTCCTGAATTTGCGTGGATATTTCTGGATAATATCCTGAAGTGTGTTTTCCAACTTGGTTCCATTCCCCTCATCTCCTTCAGGTACTCCAATCAATCATAGGTTTGGTCTTTTGACAAAGTCCCATATTTCTTGGAGGCTTTGTTTGTTCCTTTTCATTCTTTTTTCTCTAATCTTGTCTCCATGCTTTATTTCATCAAGGTGGCCTTCCAAGTCTGATGTATTTTCTTCTGTTTGGTCGATTTGACTATTGATACTTGTATATGCTTCATGAAGTTCTTGTGCTATGTTTTTCAGCTCCATCAGGTCATTTATGTTCCTCTCTAAACTGGTCATGCTGGTAAGTAGCTCCTCTAACCTTTTATCAAGGTTCTTAGCTTCTTTGCATGGGTTAGAACATGTTCGTTTAGCTCAGCGGAGTTTTTTATTACCCATCTTTTGAAACCTACTTCTGTCAGTTTGTCCATTTCATCCTCATCCTGTTCTGCGCCCTTGCTGGAGAGGCACTGCGATCATTTGGAGGAGAAGAGGCACTCGGGCCTTTGGGGTTTTTGGTGTTTTTTGTTGTTGTTGTTGTTGATTCTTTCTCATCTTTGTGAGTTTGTCTAGTTTCGATCTTTGAGGCTGCTGACCCTTGGATGGGGTTTTTGTGGGGACTTTTTTTTTGTTGATGCTGTTGTTATTTTCTCTTTGTTTGTCTTTCAATGATCAGGTCCCCCTTCTGTAGGGCTGGTGCAGTTTGCTGGGAGTTTACTTCAGGGCCCTATTCATCTAGTTCACTCCCATGCCTGCAGATATCACTCAGGGAGGCTGGAGAGCAGCAAAGATGGGTGCTTGCTCCTTCTTCTGGGATCTCTGACCTTGAGGGGCACCAACCTGATGCCAGAAGGATTGCTTTTGTATAGGGTGTCTGACAACCCCTGATAGAGTGTCTCACACAGTTGGGTGGCATGGGGAACAGGACCCATTTTAATGAAGCACTTTGTCCCTTGGTGGAAGGGGTGTGCTTCACTGGGGGGAAACCCACTCTTCTGGGCTGCCTGGATTCCTCAGAACTACCAGGAGAAAAGGTTAAGTCTGCTGGTCCACAGAGACTGTGGCCACTCCCCATCTAGGGGCTCAAGCCCAGGGAGATCCGGGTTCTGCCCCTGAGCCTCTAGCTGGAGTTACTGGAGTTCCTGCAGGGAAGCCCCGCCCAGTGAGGAAGGCTGTGTCAGAATCAGGCCTGAACAGATACTGTGGCCATAGTCTGCCACAGTTGGTGTGTTGGGCTATGGGGGACACCTCTTAGGGCAAGCCGTCCAGCCTCCCTGGCTTCAGCAGGGAAAAGTTGAGGCCTGGAGCTATGGAGATGGATGCTGCCCTTCCCCTGCCCAGGGAGCTTAGCATGTTAGGCAGTTATGAGTCCCAGTGTTGGCTGCTGTCCATCCCCCAAGGAGCTCATGCCGCCATAGCTGTGTTGCTCGTCACCCCTCCCCCTGGGAGCTCCGTAGGCTTAGGCATATTCCAGCTGAGAGGCTGTTGAGAATCTATGCAGCTTCAGGGTTGGGACCCTAGGCCCTGGTGGCGTGGGTTTGTGAGTGGGATCTTGCCATCCATGGTTGCACGGTTCCACGGAAAAAGCATACTTTCCCTGGCTAGGTAGCATGCTCACTCACTGCCTCATTTGGCTGTGGGGTGGGCGCTCCCCTGCCTTGTGTGGCTCTGAAGTGGGCCACTGCACCACACTGCTCTTCCTTCCTCTCTGTGGATCACGTTGGCCACCTAGTCAGTTCTGATGAGAGAACCTGCATATCTTCGTTGCCAGTGACAGTGAAGGATTCACACACTGATTATGGTTCTTTTCAATGGAAGCCTCTGATCACCACTGTTTTCTAGTTGACCATCTTGTCCTTGCTTCCCTCTTTATGTTTAAAAGTAGAGGCAATACCTGCTTGTGGGATTGTAATAAAGATTAAGGAGAATGCACGTGTTCTGCAGTGCCTGGAACATAATAGATGCTCAATAAATGATGATTCCTACCAGGAATCTATGAGCGGAGGCATTGGGATTTATCCTCCATAGCAGCATCTCCAAAGGCTGGGTCCTATACCTTAGTTAAAGTCATGAAGATGCTGGGCTTAATACCTAGGAGATGGTTTGATAAGTGCAGCAAACCACCATGTCACACATTTCCTATGTAACAAACCTGCACATCCTATGCATGTGTCCCATAACTTCAAATCAAATCAAATCAGATCATGAAAACGCTCCCTTACCTAAGGCTCCATATAGAACCAAACAATTCCTTCTGCTTTTTTGTTATGTGTAGTGGTGCATATTAATAAAGTGAGACTATTCTTCATTGTGCTAAAGCCCTATCATTCAGATAGACACTCTATCAGGGGTTGTCAGACACCCTGTACACAAGCAATCCTTCTGGCATCAGGTTGGTGCCCCTCGAGATCAGAGATCCCAGAAGAAGGAGCAGGCACCTATCTTTGCTGCTCTCCAGCCTCCTTGAGTGATATCTGCAGGCATGGGAGTGAACTAGATGAATAGGGCCCTGAAGTAAACTCCCAGCAAACTGCAGCATTTTTTTTTTGCTTGTTTTTAAGAACAACTCTACATGTCCATTTTGGCTTCTGCATAGAGAGAAGTATGCTCTTACCTTGTCTTGTGATTATGATGTCACAGATATTTCTGAGTATAATTTGTGCCTAAAAACCTAGTTTGAGTTTTCCTGTGATTTTCAAGAAGTCATATACACCATCTATCCCTGCACTTTCACTGGTTAGTATTTTAAACATTCCTAATCTGTTTTTACTGAAAAGATACATATATATAACAGAAATGTAAGATAGAGTTTGCTCTCCTATGTCTAGTGACAGCCTTTCCTGTCCTGATTTGCTCCCGAGTTTTGACAGTTGAGTTTATTTAAGAAGTGGAAGCACAACTATCAAGCTAGCATCTTGCATACATTATCTTGTAGTAATTCACAGTACAATAAACAGCTGTTAATGAAGAGTCTCAGAGCAGAGATATCTGGTTTTATGATTTACTCTATAAAATTAATTAGAAAAAGAAATCTTTTTTGCCTCTTATAGTCATCTAGCCCCTTCACATTGATGTCTTCTGGCATCTTTTTTCTTCAAATTTTGTGAGTTATCAATAGTGGTCCACATTAGCTCACGTTCAAGACAGATTAGGATGTAAGTGAAGTTTCTCTTCAATCTCTGCAGCGATTTTTTGGGGTTTTTTTTTTGCCTGCTTCCTACATGTTAGGCCTTCCATGCACAGGAGTTCCAACACTTTTTGGCTGACTAGCCCACCTGCTAGTTATCAGTTAAAGGAAATAATTTTAAGTTGCTAATGGCTTTACTATGCACCAAATAACTGGATTAATTTGAGCAAGTCACTTATCTCTTATCTGTTAAATAATGACATTTGACTAGATAACATATTGTCAGTCTTTCATGGATTAGCATTCTATGGAAAACATGAAATTATGTCAAGAGCATAAGGGCTTTATTTTATTAATTTAATTTAATTTTTTTTTTTTTTTTTGAGACAGAGTTTCGCTTTTGTTGCCCAGGCTGGAGTGCAGTGGCGTGATCTCGACTCACCGCAACCTCTGTCTCCTGGGTTCAAGTGATTCTCCTGCCTCAGCTTCCCTAGTAGCTGGGATTATAGGCATGTGCCACCATGCCTGGATAATTTTGTGTTTCTAGTAGAGACAGGGTTTCTCCATGTTGATCAGGCTGGTCTTGAACTCCCGACCTCAAGTGATCCACCCGCCTCGGCCGTCCAAAGTGTTGGGATTATAGGCGTGAGCCACTGTGCCCCACCAGCGTGAGGGCTTTAAAATATAAGGCTGGAAGGAAGTGATGCTGAGTTTAACCGAAATAACTAATTTCGAATGATAGACTACACTGTAAACATTCACAAATGTTTGTGGAACACATACCATATGCATAGCACTGCGTTTTATAGCAGAACACTAAAAGTGCAGCAGACACCATTCTTGTCCTTAAGGAGTTTTCAGTTCAGTCGCAGAGACATGTATACTATAATTTAATGTCATATAATTAAATTAAATTAATGTCATAATGGAGAGACAGCATGATGGTTATTTGATGTCTATATTACTCTGGTTTTTTTTTTTTTTTTTGCTATAAATACCTGATACTGAGTAATCGATAGAGAAAAAGTTTTATTTTGGCTCATGGTTCTGCTGACAGTACAGGAAGCATGGTGCCAGCATCTGCTTCTGGTGAGGGGCTCAGGAAGCTTACAATCGTGGTAGAAGGTGAAGGGGGGAGCAGACGTGTCACATAATGAGAGTGGGAGCACGAGAGAAAGAAGGGGGAGGTCCCAGACACTTTTATTTATTTAATTTTTAATTTAATTCAATTTTTTTTTTTTTTTTGAGTTGGAGTCTTGCTCTGTCTCCCAGACTGGAGTGCGATGGTGCGACCTCTGCTCACTGCAACCTCTGCCTCCCGGTTCAAGCAATTCTCCTGCCTCAGCCTCCCAAGTCACTGGGATTGCAGGCACTTGCCACCATGCCTGGCTAATTTTGTATTTTTAGTAGAGATGGGGTTTCACCATGTCGGCCAGGCTGGTCTTGAACTCCTGACCTCAAGTGATCTGCCCACCTTGGCCTCCCAAAGTGCTGGGATTACAGGCAAGGAAAACAGTGTTTCACATGTTCCCTAGAAACACATTAAAATCTAACAAGTTCTCCATTTTGAATTTCTGGGAAGCAAAGGAGCTGGACTCAAGATAAAAAGACACAGGTTAGGGGCTTATAACAGCCATTTTATTTTGCCCACAATGTTGTATAGATCAGGAATTTAGGAAGGAGTCGCTGTGATCTCTGTTCTGCGTGGCTTCATCTGGAGTTGGAGGTCACTTGGAGGCTCCACTACTGTGATGGCTTCTTCACTCACATATTTGGCACCTCCGTATACCTTGGTCATCTTTGTCCACATGGTGTCTCATTTTCCAAGGCCTCTCAATGTGATTTGGGCTCCTCATAGCAAAGTGTTCTCAGAGTAGCCTTACTTTCTACCTGCTGGCTGGACTCTAAGAGATCAGGAAAGAAGTACCCATTCACTTAAAGATTAGGCCCAGGAATGGGCCATGTTGGTCAAAGCTGCCAGAGGGAATACTTGCCTTGTTGAGGAGAGTGTGAAAAACGTGAGGCCATCTTTAACCTGCCACACACTCTTTAGGGCAAAAGTCTTGATTTTTTATTTATGTGACTTTTTTTTTTTTTTTTTTTTTTTTTTTTTTTTTTTTTTTATGAGTAGGGAATAAATAAATGGCGAATCCAGCTTTCTCAAAAGTGGACTACTGGCATTTTGAGGGAGACAGTTCTTTCTGTAGATATGTGCTAAAAGTGATAGGATATTTAGCTTTCCTGGCCAGCACTCCCTAAATACCATTTTGCCTTACCTCGTTATTAGACGATAAAAAAACACGATCTAAAACATTTCAGAACTCCTCCTCAGGAGCGGGCAGTGCTTCTCCCAGGCGAAAACCACCAGTTTAATGTCTTAAAATGGCAGATTTCATAGTGAGGTACTGATGAGTTACTGTTTGGCCAGTTTGGACATAGATAATAATAAAATGATTTGTTTCTGTTCCATTCCATTCTAGACAACTCAGTCTTCTTACTGAGAGCATCTGTGTCCTCTGTGTTTCTATCATTGCAAAATGTTGCAAATCTATAAATGCATATGTTATGCACCCTGTCCACAGGTGGGATGTAATGTTATTGGAGACATATTAGTCAGTCATCCATAAAAATATTTCATACTACTTTCAAAAACAGAACTATATTCATTATAAAGCATTAGAAGACACACACATACCTTGAACCACACAATTCAGATGTGATCACTGTTGATATTTTGATGGATATCATCATGATTATTACTGTGTGAGCTATATGAAAAGATTTCATATATCTAGTAGATTATACACAGTACTTTGTATTACTCTCTATATAGTACTGTATATAGTGCTTTTTGGTAATACACTTTTGATAATTCTTAAGTCTGGGAAAGCAGTATAAAACATTAAGTAATGTGTTAAATATAGCCAAAGGGTAAAGTTTGCCTATTCAGGGGGATGTCAGCTGGAGTTACTGAGGAAGGAGGCTTAATCAGGAGCTTAAAGAATGAGAATTAAAATTGTCAAGGTTGTAATCAGTTATTCCATAATCAGAATCAGCATAATATAATTGGAACA
Source organism: Macaca nemestrina (assembly GCF_043159975.1). Classification (NCBI taxonomy): domain Eukaryota; kingdom Metazoa; phylum Chordata; class Mammalia; order Primates; family Cercopithecidae; genus Macaca; species Macaca nemestrina. The sequence continues at coordinate 161,705,884 of NC_092129.1, read as the reverse complement.
CAGTCTAGTTTGTACCTGTGTTATTTTTCTGTAACTTTGGTAAACATGTTATGTTTTTTTAAAATTAGGTTTTACTGTACAAAGCTTTGAATTTGAAAATGGTAATGTTTTTAAGAGCTACAGGGAAATTTGGAGCAGGCGTTTGTTTTTTAAAACGATCTCTTAAAGATGGCATTAAAATTTGCATAGTGTTCTAAATAAACCAACAGCTGGATTCGGTGACAGCTGTGATATATTGATCCCGCATGGAATGGTGGGGTGGGGATTTCAGAAGTTGGTGAGTGATAAAATAATGAAAGACACCCTCTAAAGATCACCCATAATTCACAGTGAGATCAAATCCAGAAATTATATTTCTTACCCAAAGTGAAAGGAATGAGAGAAAGCCTTCTGTTTATTATTCTCAATTTACTGTTACCATGATAAAGGTTAGATAGTCATCACCAACTGCCTTAGCAATAAATATTATATTCTAAACAATATTAACAGATTTACTACTTTTACTTATGATATCAATAACCAAAATTACTAATATGTGAATGAAACAATTAAAAACAGTGTAAGTTACTTGAGGTAAAGGCAGAAACTTAATTTTATTCTCTACTCTTTCCTACCACTCAAAAGTAACTAGTATTTGGTGATGTTGCATGACTGATTGAATGAATGAAAGTCTCCACAGTAAGAAATATACTTTCTTATGAAAAATGGTAAAAGAAATAAATGGCATGAGCAAAAAGAAGGAATTACCTCCATAGCAAGTATGATTTTTGCCTATAAAAACTGGCCTGTAAAATGCCATTTTTATACAATTACAACTTGATTGAGTGTAATCTACCAAACAGCAAATCCAGAAAACCTTTATATAAACAAAATGACCTTGAGGTTGTTGCCTGCATCTGTCTAGCTAATAGCTATAACTAATGTAGCTAAAACTGATGTAAGGCAAGATATTAAAACCAACTAAGTGATTACTTTGTTACAATTTAAGAGGGTAGAATCATTATTAAAATTATTACAATTGCATAAAGAAAAATAGAATATGATGAATGAAGAAGCAATACATTATTTTAAACAGTAACTAGTATAGGGTAAATTACATAACAGGCACTATGTAAACATTTGTTGTTATTGAATGAATGAATGGTCTGTTCCTATTTTAAGGAAGATGACACAACAGGAAAAGGCTACTGTGGTTTCTAAAGGAAATAAGCATATTAAAATAGTATTTTAAGGTCTTATAAACCTTTCATTAAAAAATAAACATCACAAAATATACTAGGATAGAATCGTAATGATACATAGACCAACACATTCTGGCCAAATAAAAATAACATTATCTTGGTTAATTGGTAATTCAAATGCCTCACTTGAGAAAGTTGTGGTTATTGCAGGTAATGTTATTGTACATGGTAGGAATCATGGAAAGAACCACTGTTAGGCACTACAATTGTTTTTAAATTTCACTGGTTAGAAGAAGCAGTTGAGGTACCTATTAAACGTCAGATTTCTTGGCCTCAACACTGAGTGATTCTGATTCAGCAAGTCCAGGTGAGTTTCCTGAATCTGCATTTGTAACATGCGTTTCAGGTGATTTCTAAGCCAGTCGTCTGCAATCTGTATTTTGTAAAACAGTTTTTGGGATTCCTACCATTGTGCTCCCACTCATAAGATTCAATCCCTTAGTAATTAATGGACCCGAAGTTTTGTAATTTTGGGGTGGCATTCTTTCAGGGCCTGCCTTCCAACTGGATCAAATCTTCTAAAGTCTGCTTTGTCTTTGAATGGAATTAGTGCCCTTGGAGACTCCAGAGAGCGTGCTTTTCCTCCCATAACTGTATGTAAAGACACAGAAAAGACGGTTGTCTAGGAGCTGAGAAGTGGGCCCTCACTAGACACCAAATTTGTTGTTGCCTTGATCGCGGGCTTCTCAGCCCCCAGAACTGTGGGAAATAAATTTATGCTGTTTATAAGCCACTCAGTCTATGGTATTCTGTTATAGCAGCCAAACAAACAAAACGGAAGAAAATATTCCCCTCCCAAGAAACCATATGGATCTGGTGCTTTTTCTAAGCGGGGAGGGATAGCTCTTTGAGCAATTCCTCTATTTCTTTTATGTGTATTGGAACTCTGATATTTTATCCCTTATAGAGTAAATTTTAATTTTTGGAAAATTACACATTTCATCCATGTTTTCAAATGTTTTTGTTTGTGTAGGGTTGCATAAACTAGTTTTATATGATTTAAATGTCTTCCATATTGATGGATATTTCTCCTTCTTTCTTATTTTGTATATGACTGATTTTTCACTTCCCCCACTTCAGTTAGCTTATAAGTGAGCCATGGAGAAAATGGCCACAAATACTTTAAAGAAGATAATTTTAAAAATTAGAATAACAATTTAATTTCTTTAGAATATGAGAAAGGTACACAATAGCATACATATTATATAAATACAAATAATATCTGTCATTTTCTTTTCCAGTTTATCTTGTAATGTCCTTGACGAATGAGACCAGTAGCATTCTAATAGATTTACCCCTTATTTATATGGAAGTATAGGTAAAAATAATACAATTCTATTTTAGTATAGGTTGGTACAAAAGTAATTGCAGTTTTACCATTCCTTTTAAATGGCAAAAACCAAAATTACTTTTGCACCAAGCTAATAATAGTATATGTCGACTATGGACTGTTTAATTTTTGACATTGGTGTGTCAATGTTGATTGCGTTTTGAGTACTTATCAGTTTATATGTGTGTGTGTGTGTGTGAGAGAGAGAGATATATATATCTCCATGAATTTTATTAGGTTAAGTGTTTTCAAAGGGTAAAATGCTTACAGATTGATAAAATTCTTTTAACTAGCTGATTAAGAACTGAGATCAGAAAATAATGCAAAATGAGGTAGAAAGAAAGTCAGCTGCGTTCAATGCATGTGAGTGTCGGATGGTCGTTTGTCCTTGCCGAATCCTCTCTACATTTTTTATTTGATTGTTATTAGTCAAAATTACGTTGTCTCAGCTGAAAAGTAGGAAAAATAATTGTAATATTAAGTGTCTTAATTATATTGGTTAATATTAGTCACATTTTACTTCTTTCTTTTTGAGACAGGGTCTTATTGCCCTGTCACTCAGGCTGGAGTGCAGTGGCACCATCATGGCTCACCGCAGCCTCAACCCTGCTGGCTCAAGCAGTCCTCCCACCTCAGCCTCACACATAGCTGGGGCTACAGACACGCATAATGCCAATGCCTGGCTAATTTTTTTTTTTTTTTTTTTTTGAGATGGAGTATTGCTCTGTCACCCAGGCTGGCGTGCAGTGGCGCAATCTCAGCTCACTGCAAGCTCCGCCTCTCCAGTTCACACCATTCTCCTGCCTCAGCCTCCTGAGTAACTGGGACTACAGGTGCCCGCCACCACGACCGTCTAATTTTTTCTTTTTGTATTTTTAGTAGAGATGGGGTTTCGCCCTGTTAGCCAGGATGGTCTCGATCTGCTGACCTCATGATCCTCCCATCTCAGCCTCCCAAAGTGCTGGGATTACAGGCGTGGCTGGGCTAATTTTTAACTTTTATTTTTTTGGAGAGATGAGTTACTCATTTCATTCTAATCGGTATGGTTTTGCTAATCTCATGGGCATATGAATTTGTAGAAGGAAGATACTTAAGCTTTGGTCTTTTTTGTGTATACAAGTACATTTTTCTTTTCTACAAAGCTCATTTGTAGCACTGCAGAGGTTGTTTCCTACCTGTAGGTGAGTGATAGATGGAAGGAAGAATTCTAATAACTTTTTCAGCACATGTTGACACCCATAGTCTTTTCTTTCCCTTGAGGGGGCGGGATGGCGGTGGCTCTAGTTATGTCCAGAATTATGATGAAAATGCTCTCTGTCACAGTCGGCACAAGGTGCCCTGCTAGTGCACAATACCTAATGGATAATGATGGTACATATTCACACCTTGAAAATGAGGTGGTGAATTTTTTGAATTTTCTTACAGCGCTCAGTGCAGTGAGAGTCCCCATGGAGATACACAAGTTCAAGATCTGTCCCAGCAATAGCAGGTGATGACAGAGGGCTCTGTTTCAATATGTTTTGTACAGGAAATCACAGCTTTGGTGTGCTGAAGCTGGTAAGTTTTCATCAGATAGACACTAGTGGTGTTACAGACTTGTAGAATCTGTCATTCTGAAAGTATTCTGAGAGCCAGAGAATGACCCTTATTCCAGATGACATCGGCATCCCCTGGCATTGATAATTAAATGCATGAAGCGAGAACTTCTCTAAAACAATAGAACAAACAAATATAACTTTGAAGGCACGCAAGAAGGTGGTGCTTTTCTAATTGAGAATGGAATGAAAGCTTTCAATCTAATTTATAGTCAGTCTCATATGACTACACAAATTATAGACAAGTAAAATCGGTATTTGGAGTGGATTTAATCCCATTCAAATTCTTTAATAATTGCAGATTAAAAAAAAACACACCTACTAGACAATTGAAGTTGGGTTTCAGATTGGCATCTAAGGGCTGTTGTCCTCTTGCAAGAAAAGGTGGAATTGTAAGTCAATTAGTACTCTAGTGAGAATCTATATTGGAGAACCTTATTAAAAGTGACCCTGATTGTGTAGTTTTAAGTTTCGCCAGGAAAACTGTGAGGTATATTATAGTATATGGTGGATCTTGTCCAATATCATGTATGAAAAATGGAGGTAACCCCATTGGTTTGGAGGTTTGCATTTTCTCACTTGGGCACCCAAAGGCAATTCATCTGCATGGAGTAAGACGAGGGCAGCTGGGACTAGTCCACCTGCCCAGTTCCTCCAGGAGTCATCTGGCTTAGGTCAGAGATCCATGGCAATTAAACCCTTCCTCTGCTTACTCAGTGAGTCACCGCTTGGCTGAATAGACACAGCCACCTCCTGAGGTCCTGCTGGCTCTAAAGGTCTGGTCCCTATGCATTGAGAAAAAGGACAGGGTCAGCAAAGGTGGCTCACTCTGGGTCATACTGACCTGGGATCCTAGGAGATGGACATTAGACTTTTTAAAAATAATAATTTCCTTTCTAATCCTTTCCTCATACATTTTTTCCTTCTCTAATTTGCCCCAGTTCCTTTCATGATTCTCGAAACAGCTGTTTTCCCAAACCCCTTGTTAGGGTAAGCCTAACTATCACAGGCCATGTCTCTGTGGTTTAGGGACGGTACATCACTCTTTGAAACTGTTTTCAGGTATTTTGCCAGCAGGATTTCAGCCCCTAAATAGGGTATTTCATGGAACCTTATGAAAAGGCTGCTTTACTACCATGTTGTGAAGCTGTGGGTTTATAGCACTCCTAAATATTTAGATAGACCATGAAAATGTAGTCAATTAAGAAAAGTGTGATGTGTTTTAATGACCAGGTGTATTCAATTATTCAGCTTCAATTTCCTTTCTCTAGGATGTAAGTAGGTTTTAAAAATTTTAACTTGGTAAATTAACTCCTTAATTTTAAGGACCTGGTCCTCTGAAGACAGTGTCTGCAGTGAAGCTGAGTCCTCTCTGTCCCAGGCCCTAGTGTCTACCTCTAATTTATTCCTGATGAATGACAGCGAGTTCACAGTCTCAGGTACTTTTTCCTTCTTTCATTTCTCAAAGCTGCCTTCTCCTTTCTTTGTGTTTGTCTTAAGGTTCTGTTTGGATATGCATTGGAGGGCTTAGAGGGTTTCACTCTAAGATCCTTGGATTGGAGCCTTTGATTTGAGTTCCTGCCGAAGATCATCCAGGAGTCAGCAGTCCTGCTGTGAGCAGCATCATTTAGTGGAGGCTGGGCTCATCCTGGCCCCTGGCAGTACCATGGGGACAGCATAGGCAAGTGTGTGTGCTCAGAGACACACCTTGAAGCTCTGTGGTGGCTTGCAACTCCAGAGTTCACCTTTTGGCTTTAGAAAAGTGCTCTGAGGTTCACGCCTGTAATCCCAGCACTTTGGGAGGCCGAGGGGGGCAGATCACTTGAGTTAAGGAGTTTGAGACCAGCCTGGCCAACATGATGAAACACTGTCTCTACTAAAAATACAAAAAAATTAGCTGGGCATGGTGATATGTGCCTGTAATCCCATCTACTCGGAAGGCTGAGGCAAGAGAATTGCTTGAACACAGGAGGGAGAGGTTGCAGTGAGCCGAGATCGCGCCACTGCACTCCAGCCTGGGAGACAGAGGTGGGACGCTGTCTCAAAAAAAAAGAAAGAAAAGAAAAGTGCTCTGAGATCTCACACTATTTCACTCATTTTTAAAATAATGATCAGTTGGAAACCACAGACATCAGTGGAGTTTGCAAACAAATGGAGAATGAGGTCATTTGTTGTGTTCCTCCTTACTAGTCTTCAGGTTTTAGCCTGTGGGGTTTTGGAATGGGGTTGTAAAAGTACAGGAGCCACGGGGCCTTTGGATTGTCCATGCTAGATAGTTAAGGCTTTTCTGAGCTAGAGTGCTAAGAATTCAAACAATTCTTTTTTTTTTTTTGACCTAATGATAAATGTGAAAGAGAAAAAGGAAATTTGTTTGCTTTTTCAATTCCAGAAGTATCACCTATGGATCTACAGGCTGCTGTCTTTTGGGATATAGACAATGGGGTTGGAACCGAAGGGGACTGATAATGCTCTGGCTTTGTGTTCCCACCCAAATCTCATCTCGAATTGTAATCCCCAGGTGTGAAGGGAGGGACCCTGTGAGAAGTGATTAGATCATGGAGGTTGGTGAGAGGTGATTGGATCATGGAGGTGGTTTCCCCAAGCTGTTCTCGTGACAGTCAGTGAATTCTCACGAGATCTGATGGTTTTATGAGGGGCTCTTCCCTGCTTTGCTCTCTTGCTTTTTCTTGCCTTGTAAAGAAGTTACTTGCTTCTGCTTCCCCTCCTGTCATGACTGTAAGTTTTCTGAGGCCTCCCCAGCCATGCAGAACTGAGTCAATTAAACATCTTTTCTTTATAAATTACCCACTCCCGGGTATGTCTTTATGGCAATGTGAAAATATGCTAATACAGGGACATAAATCTGAGCTACCAGAGCTATGAAACAGAGGACTGGAGGGACTGAGCTTGCAGATGTGGTCACCCTGGCGACTGGTGCTTGTGCCAAACGCTTGTCATTGTGTGTCTGGGTACCAAAGAACCAGGGAAATAAAAACTTGCGTTCAGCAACGTGGCCTCTGCAAAACCCTCTAGGACGACCGTTGAATCCTTTCTTCCATTTGATATGACCCTCAGGTGGTCATAAACCCTTGCTTCTCAGTTAGAGAACAGATGTTTTTAGGCGAGGTAACTTGAATGTCATCCTGCTGTGGCTGTTTTGGGTGTGGTAAAGAGCAGACTTCCTATGGTAAGCTTTCCTAGGAATGAGGCTTAGAATATGGTTGGAAATGAAAGGCAAGGGAGGAGGAAGGAGAGGGACTCCCCAGCCTAGGAATTCAGATGCTGCTCTGCAGGATGCCTCATGTCTCGAAGTGGGAAAATAGCAAAACATTGAAAGGATTTGCTGAACATCGGGGCACTCTCAAAACAAAAACAGCTTGGGCGAATGGAGACAAAAAAGTATATGGAGAAATGCCTCATAATTTCCCCAATAACTTGTCTCTCTGGTTTTCTGTGAGAGTGCTGTTCTAGCAGAGGGCTTGTGCTGCTGAGAGAGAAGTCCATTTAGGATAAATGCTGAGGTAACAAACACTGACTTTCAGGTAAAATTCAGCCAGAAAAGCTATTTTTAGGTAATTAAAATTTATACTTAACCTGAATGATTTTTTCTTTTCCACTCTGGCTGAATTAGTTTCCGTCTAGAGAACACGCAAAGTTTTATCATAGTTTCTGTTTTTGTCATTTGGCCTACCATATTAATAATTTCAGTCTTTTAAGGAATATATACCATTTTCCATGGCTTATTTAAGGACTTACAGATTCAGAATGTAGGCAAGTGAGAAAACTATGCCTCAGAAGAGTCACTGTGTCCCTTGGGATGAACACTGCCCTTTGTATCTTTGTGTTTCTTTGAGATTTTAACATGTATTGCCCACATGATTATAATCTCTTTTGGGGGCACTGAAATCGTGAGACCTGGCTGCTTCCACACTCACGCAGCAAGATTATTTCCTAGTATGCATTTGTCAGGATGTGCATCACAGGCAGTTATTTGTACATGTTTTCACTGGGGGTTTTGTAGCTGTGGTTCCTGTCAGTGGGGTGGCATTCCTTGTTAGGTTGGTCCAGTATTATATTGATTAGTTCTTCCTTCCACCCTCCAAGGACACTGGTTTTCTTTAGCAGATAGATCTTGAGTCAGTGTTAAACTTTCAGTGTAAAATCTACTGGAGACCTCTCCGTTGTATTGCTGAAGGGAAAATTTCAACTTACCCAGAATTCTTGTATATAACAAATTACATTTTGTGTTCCCAAATGCCTTGTACCACCAGCGTTGTTTATTTTGGTCTGGAAGTCCTGGGGACCTCTTGATCTTCCTGCTTCTCCTAAAAGTGGTGCTGTATATTTCTAGAATGCCTAATGTATTGAATGACGATTTACATTTTCCATGGATTTTATGGATTACAGTCAGAAAAAGAAAAACAAAACTCCTAGGGCCAGGCGCAGTGGCTCACGCCTGTAATCCCAGCAATTTGGGAGGCCGAGGTGGGCAAATTGCCTGAGCTCAGGAGTTCAAGACCAGCCAGGGCAACATGGTAAAACCCCGTCTCTACTAAAATACAAAAAAATTAGCCGAGCGTGGTGGTGTGCTCCTGTAGTCCCAGCTACTTAGGAGGCTGAGGCAGGAGAATTGCCTGAACCCGGGAGGCAGAGGTTGCAGTGAGCCGAGACCGCACCACTGCACACCAGCCTGGGGGACAAGCACGAGACTTGGTCTCCAAAAAAACAAAACAAAACAAAAAACTCCCGTATAAGTGTGTGTACCTCTCCTTTTATAACATTGTCTCATCACTAAACAGTGCCTTAGTTTACTGAGTTAAAAATAATTAAAATTCAGTAAGTCATTTGACCAAGTCTGACTGGTAAGCAGACACTGGAAATAACATGCCATTTTTAAATTAAAATGCCCTGCTTTTTGTAATATTTTCATTTTAACATGTGGAAAAGGGTGACATTTGGCTGTCAGAGATAACATGTTTGACACATTTTGCATTTCTACCTTTGTGATTTTTAGTTTTGGTTATGAACTTGATTTAAAGTATCTTAGAGCATGAGTATAGGATTTATAAAGTAAAAGTTATTTCTTTCACTGTATATATTTAAGACTTTTGCTGCTTAGTATACTAACTCATAAAATAATTTCTATAATCTGAGTTACCAAATTTACCTGAGTTTTTTTTTTCTATTCTTTGAAATATACCATATTCAATATGATGAGGTTGCATTGAACTTTTACTGTATGTAGTACTGCGGAATAAATCACCACATCCATATCCCTTTCTACACGCTCTTGCCTACAAAAACCAATCACAAAATACTTCAAGTGGTATGGGTTCTGCAAACATGAAGATTACATAACATTAGGATGTGCTGCTTGACTATCCCTGAGAACTGTTTCTTATCCTGACTCAAAGGGGTGTCTCCCTGCAAAGGTGACCAGTCCTCCTGATTTGCCTGGGACTGTCCCAGTTTTATCACTCAAAGTGTCATGTCCTAGGAAACTCTTCAGTTCCAGTTAACCAGAACAATGTGTCCCTGCATCCATGTTCCATTTGTGCGCCTCCTTCAGGCCCTGATCATCCAGGTGATATACGTCTTAGTCACTCTGAAACATTCCATTTCTCTGTCCTTGGGATTCTTCTGTGTTTTGAACTGAGAGAAACCCATTGATACAGGAGTTGTTTGCCCCATAATTGTATTAAATGAAGCCCTTTAGAGCAGTTTAAATGTGATTGCACATTAAAATCACCTGAATCTTGCTTGTTCCGTGCTTTCTTGGATTCCATACTATACTCCAGTATCTTTCCAGTAAGTCATTTAAAGAAAAACATCTACCTTAAATTGTCTATTTTTTTTTTTTTACAATCAGAGGAATCATAAATATTACACAAACACAGTCAATTTTGAAGAAGCAAACTTCAGAAATGGCAGAAACCAATCCATTTCCAGAGGCCTCAATACCAGGAGTTTATGTTCCTTCTAGAGCAGTGGATTGGGACTTGGCTACATCTTAGAATCACAGATGTTTTTAAAGTATGGTACCCAGACTCCATCTCAAATCAATCAAGCCAGAGTCTCTGAGGTCAAGGGATACTGAGCAGAAAGTTTGCAGGATCTCAGGTGATTTTAATGATATGTCACAAAATGAAAAATGCTAATAATAATATCAAAATGTTTTCAGCATTACTAGTAGTCAAAGCCAACTAAGCCAGCAATGAGGTACTGTTTTTATGGTTTGTTTTGTTTTTCAAATAGGGAAACGATTTTGAAAATATCTGGGTTTGGCAATAATTTTGTACAAAACAGAACTGTTGGTTTAGATCAATAAGGGAAAATGGAACAATGTTTCTAGAGGACAGTTGAAAACATGGATTAAATATGTATTATATATAAATTATAAATAAATTGCTATGACACATTTTCACCTTGTGTGTGTATACACACACATACAATTGACAAAAATTTTGCAGTTGACTCTTGAACAACGTGGGGATTAGGGGCACTGATCCCGTGTGTAGTCAGAAATCTACATGTCATTTTTGACACCCCAAAAACTCTACTAATAATAGCCTACTGTTGACTGGATGCCCTACCAATAGCATCAACCATTGATGAACACATATTTGGTATGTTATATGTATCACATACTGTATTCTTACAATAAAGTAGGCTAGAGACAACAAAAAAGAGATAGTTATCCATTAAGTAGAAGTGGGTCATCATAAAGGTCTTCATCCTTGTCATCTTCATGTTGAGTAGGCTAAGGAGGAGGAGTAAAAGGAGGGCTTGGTCTTGCTGTCTCAGGAGTGGCAGAGGCAGAAGAAGATCCACATATAAATGGACTGTGCATTTCAAACCAGTATTGCTCAGTGGTCCCTGTACTAGCTAATTGATTGGTGTTGCTACATAGAGATGATTTTTATTTACCCTGTAATTCCAACATTAATAAATTGATTATTTTAAAAACCAATAAAACTGTATCTAAAAAAGTCAACCAACACGTTTAAAAAGTTGTTCTCTTTATTTGATACTCTTCTGAAGCGTTCACTGTAGCCTTTACAGTTATATTACTCGTTCCCCAGCGTCATCCCCCAGTCTCATTACAGCCGATGAAAATAAGAAATGTATGGTTTAGGCTGGGCGTGGTGGTTCACGCCTGTAATCCCAGCACTTTGGGAGGCCAAGGAGGGTGGGTCACCTGAGATCAGGAGTTTGAGACCAGTCTGGCCAAATGTTGCTGGGAAATGGGTCATGTTTATGTAGCTGCCATCCTATAATGGAGGCTTGATGGTCTTTGCTACACTCTAAATCCATTATTGGCAGTTGAAATATACCCATGAATTGGGAAGGAGGAAGTGTGTGGGGGAAGAAACCCAACAAAATCATAAATTGTGTACTTTAAAATTCTTTGGATAAGTACAGATGAGTGCTTTGTTATAAACATTGTGGAGGATCATACATTAATTTTGTCATTTGCTTGTTAGAATTAGTGTTATTAATATCATACCAGATAATTAGGATACAGACTCTAAATATGTTAACCCACAGAAAATCGCTTCTGGGGTTAAAAGTGAATAGTTACATTTTGAAATAGAAGGCATTATTTAAAATCTGGAAATATATTGATCACTCTTTCATTGCGTGTGTTGCCTGTATTTTAGATTAGATATATTTATGTATATATGATTAACAGAACACAAAAAGGTTTTGTGATAAACTGTTTAATATGAAATTGTTATAAATGTATTAATTTTGATATATAATTAAATGCTAGATTTGGGGCTAGGTGCTTTTCATACCATATAACTTAATTATCTAGTCAGTCATTCAAGGAATGTATCATGTAGCATCATTCCCATTACAGATGATGAAAATAAGAAATGTATAGTTTAGGCTAGGCGTGGTGGCTCACACCTGCAGTCCCAGCACTTTGGGAGGCCAAGTGGGTGGATCACCTGAGGTCAGGAGTTCAAAACCACTCTGGCCAACATGGGGAAACCTGGTGTCTACTAAAAGTACAAAAATTAGCTGGCTGTGGTGGCAGCACCTGTAATCCCAGCTACTCCAGGAGGCTGAGGCAGGAGAATCACTTGAACCTGGGAGGCAGAGGTTGCAGTCAGCCGAGGTAATTTTCCCAGTTACTATATGCAAAAGATACGCTCAAATCTACACCAAAATTTTTCCCAATTTTGTATTTTTCCATTATTTTACAATGTTCCTTCAAGTAGTTACAGTGTACCTAAATTCAAGTTTGCTTATAAGCGAAGTAACTTGTATCATCACCTGTATGTTATATTTTAAAAATATATTATTGGAATGTGAAATCTTCTAAGTCCTACAATTGTTTCATACACTTACTTAGTTCAAAAGATTCTTTCATGTACAAAACAAATTTTAGGTGACTATAAATTTTCTGTATTTGTGTTAATATATTCTAGTGTAAGTAGATTTTGTGGTTATTGGTTTTGAGTTGTTTCATCATAATTTTATGATGTATACTATAGCAAGTTTATTCCAGTTATGCATAACAAAATTGATGGGACATGTGAAGGTCTCCATTAAGTGTGGAACATGCTGGTTCAGACTATTTTAAAACATCAAATATAATAAATAATAAAATACAGGTGAAAATAAACTATGAAACAATAAATTACCCACATAAATATTAATGACTATTAGTAGTATTACTAATAGTAATTACCGTTAATATTATAACTAATGAGTTATCTTGTTATTCTGTTTTGTTTTACTAGAACCTGAATTTCCAAAAAATTCTCTGGAAAGTTTTGATCTAGCCAGTCTGTATTATGTTTATTTAAAATCCCTAAGTTGTTCAATGAGTACCTAAGTTTGGAAAGTGCTGGATTAAGTGAAATTAGATCAAGTATTTGGTGCAGGACTTCACAAAATTTTTAAATGGCTGACATACTTTGTAAATCTCCAAAAGGAACTATAGTATGCAAAATTTCTCAAATGTGTTTGACCACAAAATCCTTTTTAAAGGAAACATACCATGGAGATCGCATCCTGTGAAACACTCTTTGAGAAACAGTTTATGATACTTGGACCCATATGATTAGAATGAAAATAATGAAAATGACTTTATTTTTGGCATTAAGAATGCACCCTCAGATGACACTACTATCCCCAAATGGGGAAATATTTCTTAGCAATAACTATAATACGTAACAAACATAGTATGTTTGTCCCTGTTGGTTTACTATCTCAACATACATTTGAATATGAAGGTAATTAGAATGATAAATGTATTAGCATGTGTAAAATAGCCATAGATAAACAGAATACATCTAATATGATCCTTCATTCTATGTTGGGTTAACATATATCTCACTAAAGGTGAGTGCCTAATAATATGTTTAATAGCAACAGATATGTTCTTATCAAAACTGAGCATCAAAAATGACAAGTACAAAAGATTTTCAGGACAGTGAAAATTCTCTGTATGATACCACAATGGTGGGTATGTGTCCTACATTTGTCAAAATTTGTGGAATCGGTAACACCAAGAGTGAACCCTAATGTAAACTATGGACCCCAGGCAATAATGATGTGTCAACGGAGGTTCAACAGTTGTAACAAATGTACTACTTTGGTGGGGATGTTGATAGCAGAAGAGCTGTATACATTGTGGGGGTAGCGGGTATATGGGAAATCTCTGTACCTTTTTCCAAGAATTCTAAAAAAGTCAACTTTTTTTTCTTAAAAAAAAAGCGAAACACATACATTTCAAAAACATGAATATCTTATTTCTGTATCTTCTAATGGAGGCATAAGGTGAATGAAGATGAAAGAACTGTGTAGGTGGGGATTTTAATGGATTTATAGAAACTTTATGCTGCAGCACATTTCACATAAAAATAAATCAATAAAAAGTTTTGCACATGGTGGACGATCAGAGCACTATTGATGCTAGCTGTTTAGGTATCTGAATGGCCAAAGTTCAGGTGTATTTCCTTTTTCATATACTTACCACATGCTGGTAGGAAAATCAGTTTTTGTTTCAGAGAGGAGCAAACATGGAAATAAACACACCTTAGAATATTATTATTGACAACCAAACTTGACATTACTAGAAATTAGGTTTATTTTGATGAATTCACAGTTTTTATTTAAAACTACAAGTTCTTTTTTTTTTTTTTTTGTAGTTCTTGAGTTATAGAAATGGTAGCTTGGAAGCTATGATAATGAATTTATAATGAAGGATCATTTAAGGAAGACTGTGGACAAAGCACATGTAATCTGGAAAAGGATTTTACATTCTACCTGATTTAGTCATTTCACATTCTGTGTCTCACATATAAATGTTCACATCTTGGGGATGTGTGGCCATCTGTTTTTAGTTAATTTCAAGATATAAGGCATTTATTTTCCTGAGGATGTTTTATTTTCTAGTACTAAACTCAGGAAAATTACTAAATGATGAGGCAAAATAAAAAACAAGAAGAAAACAAGAAAAACAAAAACCCTAGATTATCCCAAACCTTCCTAACTCAGCTGCACAAGTCTGTTAACTTGAGCCTTCTTAACACCTATGATATTGATGGAGAGAGGCCAATGTAGTGGAGTGCAATGGACAAAGTGGAAAGTGGTACTCAAATCGATTATCCCCTCGCCCCTTATCCCAAGGACAGTGCCCCTGTGATGTGAGGATCCTTTTTTGGGGGTAACTTTGGCTAGTGATGGGTGTGATGATAACCCATCTCTGATTTTGGCTTACTTCCACTGGTGCCTTACCTCAGAAGCTTGCCTGAGTCCTGACTTCACTTTTACTGAAGTATCATGCAAAAAGTAATAGGCACATTTCAGTAACCCTCTTCTCAGTAACCCTCTTCTGAGACTCTTACTTTTGTGTACATTTGCCTTCAATAGCAGGCTTTTCAATGGCTTGTTTCTTCCTAGAATATCGTTACTTCTTCACTTGAATTATGACATCAGTATCTGATGCTTAAATCTTGTCAGCTCAAGCATTTCTATATGATTCTTGGTGAAGAAAGTTCAGCATAATTTTAAGGAAGAATTTTTATCTGTTAACAGCTTGCAAAAGAAAGATTAATTAAAAAAAATACTTTCAATGATTAGCCATCTTAAGTTTTTATTTCATTATCATCAAAGTTGAGAAAACCACAATAAAAGTTTTAGGGACATGCTCTATGCAGTAAGGAAAACTAATTAGTAATAAGTTTAGGAATATTAATTGATAATCACAGATTTGTAGGAAATTGTTAAATTTCCTCAGTATTAACTGGCTGCTTAATTTGGTATCTTGAAATGATGACACCTTTAAATGCTAATACTTTGTTGAGCTGTGGAGAGGATCAGATATGCTTACTGTCTGACTCAGTGGTTCTCAGGGGAAGTCTTATTGGCATTTGGGTGCAAATAGGACTTGCACCCAAGTAAAATGTTTTTGGTGAAATGTCTAGTTATTGTAGGATGTTTAATCCCCTGCTTACAATGATCTCTCTCCAGGCATTCTCACAATCAGAAACCCACTCCTTTTCACACATGTCCTGATGACCCCTAGGAGACACATGGCCACTACAGATGAGAAACTTTGCTCTCAGAGGGTTATGTTGACCTAATTCATAAGATAATCTACTCTGAAAAAGTGTTGTACAAACTGGCAAATATTTGATGAATCAGAACACATCATTGTCAGTCCTTTTGAATGAGAATTAACTATAATTTGTTTCTGGGTGCCAGTAACTTTTATATGTCGTCGTCCTAATGAAGACCAAAGCAATTTCCCTCTCCACGGGTTCCCTTTATCACCCCACTGAAAGTCATGTCAACCTAAGGAAGGTTGCTGTGAGTTTTTTTAGATGTCTTCAATGTAAAAATTTCCAGAACATCTGCTAGAGAAATTTCACTTCTTCAATATATATGAGAAGGAAATTGACTTATTCTTTAATGAATGTATTAAATTTTAGCATGAAAATCATGAGTATTATACGTGAGTTTAACTTATTTACTTAAGATCAAAATTTTAATAGGCAGATTAAATCTAAGTAAAAGGTTAAGGTTGCATATTATCTTTAAAAAAACGAAGCAAAAAAGTTAAGTGCTGTAGAAAACATGAGTGGTAAGCCTAGTGCTGATTAGAAATAAGTACCTGGGGCGACCTGGACTTAATCATCACCTCACCAGGTCTCAGTTTTTTTCATGTGTAAAATGAGGGCTTTCCATGTTATCAATTAGGTCTAAAATACAATCTTTCCGTAACATCCAGTTAATCTCTACAAAAAAAAGTAAATAGCAGAAGCAGCATCTAAACTGGAAATAAGTATCTCCAAAATCATATGTTTCAATAGTCAAAGGAGATATGACTCAGGAGAAATGGAAAACTGAATCTTGTTTTTAATCATACGACAGCTAAATTAAGGAAAACCTAGTTTACAGAATGTTAACTTCTTGTGAAATTCTGGGCAAGGTAACAATGTCATCATTTTAATTTGGAGTCAAATATCTTGGGAAAGTTACATATGATCATGTGGATTACTGGAGCTCTACTTGGTTCTTTTTTTTGGGTTGAATTATGATACACAGTACTGAAAGTCACATGGAGTCCAGACATGATTTAATACCACTGGCTGCCAAAATCATGCTAGGAGTCCATTTAGTTTCTTGTCAGTTGTGTCTGAAGGGCAACTTAATTCAGAATGGAAGACAAGTGAGATATTATGTGAACTTTTATGTTTTTTGTTCCCCTAGGAGAATGGATTAGTAGTTCTTATCCCAGGAAAGGCTGGGAGTATTCAGCACCTACCAACAGCACGTTTATGCTCATTCTCTCAGTTTCAGTTCTTCCTGATGTGGTTAATGAGTTCCAGGGATGAAGGATTTTTCACTGTTTGATCTAATGTATATAAAGTTCCAAAAAAGCAATGCTGACATTAATCTGTTTACTTCATTCGTTCATTCTCTATATCTATAGAGATCCAACTTTACACCAGCTTCTGTGTTAGGAGATAATGAAAAAAAGTGAGCTGGACTGCCCACAAGGGTTGTACGGTATACAGAGAGAAACACACATTCAAACAAATAATTGCAATTAAGTTTAATTGTATGATAAAGGACGGTTCAGGAGGAGAATGGAAAATAAAATATCCATTGGAAATATCTAATATCTACTATATTTCCTGCAAGAGCATTTCATTTTGTTAGAAAATATTTTACAGAGAAGATATTAATAGTTAAGCCTCCCAGGAAGATTGGAGGATATGCTGAAGTTCAATCCCATGGACAAGGAGAAGGAGAGTAAAGAGAGCATTTTGTTACTGAAACACCAGGGGTTTAGTCATCAAGCCTGTCCAATCTGTGGCCCACAGGCCTCAGGTGACCCAGGATGGCTTTGAATGCAGCCCACCAAAAATTCATAAACTTCCTTAAAACATTATGATATTTATTTGCATTTTTTTCTTATCAGTTATCGTTAGTGTATTTTATCTGTGGCACAAGACAATTCTTCTTCTTCCAGTGTGGCCCAGGGAAGCCAAAAGATTGGACACCTTGGTCCACATCCTGTTGCTCACTACACAGAAAGCCAATCACTGAGACAACGCATACTGCCAGGGAAAAAAAGGCTTTATTTGAGTGATGTTGGCAGAGGAGATGGGAACCAAGTCTCAAATCTGTCTCCCCAGGCAACTAAAAGTGGGGATTTATATAGCAGGGAAGGAATGAACCTAAGTGCAGGGAAAACAGGAATTAGGGAGAAGTAAGGAAGAGAAGCTGGTGAACAGGAAGCAGTTGGTCATTTAGGAAAGCAGGAATTAGGGAGCGATCTGGTGTCCCATTGTCTGGATGTGGTGAGCTGGTGAATTTCAGTTCTTTGATACTGTCTGGGAGGCCTGATGGTTAGTTTCCTGAGAAAAGAACTTAGGCAGGACAAATGTAAGTTTCAAGCCTTAAGAACAGGAAAGGTTAACTTTTATGTTTATTAAAAAAGACTGTAAACATCAGTTCTATGGGGAAATTAAACACCTGTTTCAATTTTAGGTATAGGAGCCACAGGGTAAAGGCGTAAAGGGTAGAGAGCCTGGTAGTGAGTCACTAGAAATATTTAGGGGGCTTGTAGCTTTGTTGCAACTGTGGAAGTTGAGATGGAGCATGCCACAAAAGTCACTGTATGAATATTTTGCATTTCTTGCTAAAAAGCTGAGATTCAATCATATTTGCTTCCCAATACAGAGTTTATTTAGTCTCGGGGTTAAATGCAAACTCATCATTGGATTCCTGAGGTTGCTGGATACCAGAACATTGTCTTCTTCAAACAGCAATTAAGCTCAATCTTAAGTAATTTGTAAAATGTATTATTTGACATAAATATAGAGTAAAAGCCAGAAAATAAATTTACCATGAAGTTTAGAGATTAAACAGGAGACTGTAATAACATTTCTCTAATAAAAGGGAAAGTCAAAACTCCAAATCCAGAGCCTCAAGCCTTTGCTTTGGCTCTCTTTGGCCAGTAGGGCTTTGTCAGCACAGGAGTTTGTGAAACTTTTGTGGACAGTCATGTGTTACTGTAGTCTGACTTTCAAAAACAAGAAGAAAATGAATGGAGCTATAAGTCACAATGAACTGGAGTTTAGCTTTTCTCTTGGAACAATAAGTATTTCCAGCAAAATAATTACACTTTCTTATTGATATTGAAAGCCTCATCCGTTGTTATACTTCCTGTGTATTATAATACTTATCAGGCTTAGAGAGTAGAATAAAAGGATCCTTTGTCATGTGAGAAAGTCCAGTGGAGTTTCACATTAGTCTTTAGGACTTGAGAATTAAGTCAGTCCTGAAGGCAGCCACATGCTCCCGTACAGATTTTCCAGTCAGTATAAGTTGATGACTAATATCTGGGCAGTTTTGTCACACTGAAAAATGACATATCATATTACAACACTTATAAAGTGATCAGTAGTTAAATAAAACACCATCTTAACATGACACCAAGAGAGAGATGTGACAATGATGATTATTTTCCCTGGAGTTTCTCTTATTCATGGCTCACATGACTTTATTTAAGTTTTAAGGGAGTGACGGATAATTTTTTATTTAAAAACCATTACTTCACAGGAATTCAGTAACAAATGTCACATTCAGAACTAATTGAGTTCAGTATTACTTAGCTTAATTGAAAATACTGATAACACAGAGTGGAACATAAAATCACTTAACTCAGTATTATTTCAACAAACCAACGAGGGAAAAACATTTCACAGTTTTAAAAAGTCAAGTGTTTACAGTTCCAGTCATTTTAAGAAAAGCCAAAAAACCTTTGTTTTTTTCTAAAGAGAAAAAGTGTGGTTGGCTGGCACAATAAATATGTTAACAAAATTCTGCTTTTTGTTCCTACTTCAGACATTTGAAATCACTTTGACTCTGGCAGAGTTGCTTAATTTCTCTCTTTTTTTTTTTAAATAGATAAATTATACTTTATAAAAAATGCAATTCTGCCATGTGAAATATATTTTTTTTATTATTATACTTTAAGTTCTAGGGTACATGTGCACAACATGCCTGTTTGTTACATATGTATACTTGTGCCATGTTGGTGTGCTGCACCCATCAACCCCTCAGCACCCATCAACTCGTCATTTATATCAGGTATAACTCCCAATGCCATCCCTCCCCTCTTCCCCGTCCCCATAATAGGCCCTGGTGTGTGATGTTCCCCTTCCAGAGTCCAAGTGATCTCATTGTTCAATTCCCACCTATGAGTGAGAACATGCAGTGTTTGGTTTTCTGTTCTTGTGATAGTTTGCTGAGAATGATGGTTTCCAGCTGCATCCATGTCCCTACAAAGGACACGAACTCATCCTTTTTTATGGCTGCATAATATTCCATGGTGTATATGTGCTACATTTTCTTAATCCAGTCTGTCACTGATGGACATCTGGGTTGATTCCAAGTCTTTGCTATTGTGAATAGTGCCACAATAAACATATGTGTCCATGTGTCTTTATAGCAGCATGATTTATAATCCTTTGGGTATATACCCAGTAATGGGATGGCTTGGTCATATGGTATTTCTAGTTCTAGATCCTTGAGGAATCACTATACTGTTTTCCACAATGGTTGAACCAGTTTACAATCCCACCAACAGTGCAAAAGTGTTCCTATTTCTCCACATCTTCTCCAGCACCTATTATTTCCTGACTTTTTAATGATTGCCATTCTAACTGGTGTGAGATGGTATCTCATTGTGGTTTTGATTTGCATTTCTCTGACGGCCAGTGATGACGAGCATTTTTTCATGTGCCTGTTGGCTGTATGCATGTCTTCTTTTGAGAAATGTCTGTTCATATCCTTTGCCCACTTTTTGATGGGGTTGTTTGTTTTTTTCTCATAAATTTGTTTGAGTTCTTTGTAGATTCTGGATATTAGCCCTTTGTCAGATGAATAGATTGCAAAAATTTTCTCCCATTCTGTAGGTTGCCTGTTCACTCTGATGGTAGTTTCTTTTGCTATGCAGAAGCTCTTTAGTTTAATTAGCTCCCATTTGTCAATTTTGGCTTTTGCCATTGCTTTTGGTGTTTTAGACATGAAGTCCTTGCCCATGCCTGTGTCATGAATGGTATTACCTAGGTTTTCTTCTAGGGTTTTTATGGTTTTAGGTCTAACATTTAAGTCTCTAATCCATCTTGAATTACTTTTCGTATAAGGAGTAAGGAAAGGATCCAGTTTCAGCTTTCTACTTATGGCTAGCCAATTTTCCCAGCACCATTTATTAAATAGGGAATCCTTTCCCATTTCTTGTTTTTCTGAGGTTTGTCAAAGATCAGATGGGTGTAGATGTGTGGTATTATTTCTGAGGACTCTGTTCTGTTCCATTGGTCTATATCTCTGTTTTGGTACCAGTACCATGCTGTTTTGGTTACTGTAGCCTTGTAGTGTACTTTGAAATCAGGTAGTGTGATGCCTCCAGCTTTGTTCTTTTGACTTATGCAAACAGGTTCTGGAGTGGACCTCAAGGAATCTCCAACAGACCTACAGCTGAGGGTCCTGACTGTTAGAAGGAAAACTAACAAACAGAAAGGACACCCACACCAAAACCCCATGAGTTCATCACCAGCATCAAAGACCAAAGGCAGGTAAAACCACAAAGATGGGGAAAAAGCAGGGGAGAAAAGCTGGAAATTCAAAAAGTCAGAACTCATCTCCCCCTCCAAAGGAATGCAGCTCATCACCAGCAATGGATCAAAGCTGGTCAGAGAGTGACTTTGACAAGTTGAAAGAAGAAGGCTTCAGTCGATCAAACTTCTCAGAGCTAAAGGAGGAACTATGTACCCTGTGCAAAGAAACTAAAAATCTTGAAAAAAAGAATGGAAGAATGGATAACTAGAATAATCAATGCAGAGAAGGCCATAAACGAACTGACAGAGATAAAAACCATGACACGAGAAATACATGACAAATGCACAAGCTTCAGTAACTGACTCGATCAACTGGAAGAAAGAGTATCAATGATTGAAGATCAAATGAATGAAATGAAGCGAGAAGATAAGTCTAGAGAAAAAAAAGGAAAAAGAAATGAACAAATCCTCCAAGAAATATGGGATTATGTGAAAAGACCAAATCTACGTCTGATTGGTGTGCCTGAAAGTGAGGGGGAAAATGGAACCAAGTTGGAAAACACTCTTCAGGATATCATCCAGGAGAACTTCCCCAACCTAGTAAGGCATGCCAACGTTCAAATTCAGGAACTACAAAGAATGCCACAAAGATGCTCCTTGAGAAGAGCAACTCCAAGACACATAATTGTCAGATTCACCAAAGTTGAAATGAAGGAAAAAATCTTAAGGGCAGCCAGAGAGAAAGGTTGGGTTACCCACAAAGGGAAGCCCATTAGACTAACAGCAGATCTCTCGGCAGAAACTCTCCAAGCCAGAAGAGAGTGGGGGCCAATATTCAACATTCTTAAAGAATTTTCAACCCAGAATTTCATATCCAGCCAAACTAAGTTTCATCAGTGAAAGAGAAATAAAATCCTTTACAGACAAGCAAATGCTTACAGATTTTGTCACCACCAGGCCTGCCCTACGAGAGACCTTGAAAGAAGCACTAAACGTATAAAGGAACAACCGGTACCAGCCATTGCAAAAACATGCCAAAATGTTAAGACCATCGAGGCTAGGAAGAAACTGCATCAACTAACGAGCAAAATAACCAGCTAATATCACAATGACAGGATCAAGTTCACACATAACAATATTAACCTTAAATGTAAATGGACTAAATGGTCCAATTAAAAGACGCAGACTGGTAAATTGGATAGAGTCAAGACCCATCAGTTTGCTGTATTCAGGAGACCCATCTCACATACAGAGACACACATAGGCTCAAAATAAAGGGATGGAGGAACATCTACCAAGCAAATGGAGAACAAAAAAAGCAGGGGTTGCAATCCTTTTCTCTGATAAAACAGACTTTAAACCATCAAAGATCAAAAGAGACAAAGAAGGCCATTACATAATGGTAAAGGGATCAATTCAACAGGAAGAACTAACTATCCTAAATCTATATATGCCTAATACAGGAGCACCCAGATTCATAAAGCAAGTCCTTAGAGACTTACAAAGAGACTTAGACTCCCATACAATAATAATGGGAGACGTCAACACCCCACTGTCAACATTAGACAGATCAACGAGACAGAAAGTTAACAAGGATATCCAAGAATTGAACTCAACTCTGCACCAAGTGGACCTAATAGACATCTACAGAACTCTCCACCCCAAATCAACAGAATATACATTCTTCTCAGCACCACATCACACTTATTCCAAAATTGACCACATAGTTGGAAGTAAAGCACTCCTCAGCAAATGTAAAAGTACAGAAATTATAACAAACTGTCTCTCAGACCACAGTGCAATCAAACTAGAACTCAGGACTAAGAAAATCAAAACCACTCAACTACATGGAAACTGAACAACCTGCTCCTGAATGACTGCTGGGTACATTTCTCAATCTTATTTCTCCAGTTGTGCAAAGGATATAAAAATTTGTCTTTTTAGTCTACAATCAAGTGAGACATCTATAGACTATGGTGCTTTATGCAAATGTAAGGTAGCATTATTATTCTGTAGGTTAGTGACTATAAATAGTCTCTCGCAGATTATGATGATTTTCTCTTCTTTTCATTGAATTTATGTGACCAGTTTTGTGCAGGCAAGTTTTCCATGCTTTAGACAGATTCTTTCATGTGTTGAAATTAAATTTTAATTCATACTTTTGAGATTTTCTTACTGCCTTTTCATGATTTTGTGGTTGCCATGTTTTCACAATTCAAAAATTTACTATCATAAGATAAAAATAAATGTAATACAAGTGTATTGCAACATTTCTCCCAAATTAAAAAATATGGAAGAGAGAGAAAGAGCAGCCATATTATTACCATCCAAATACGATGGCTGTTAGTAGCTTGTATTTCCTGCCAGTATTTCTTTCTATGTATTGTAATGTATAACAATGTATATTCATATAATTATTAATGTAATTTTATATCATAAGGATTTTTTTTAGGTAGTACTACCTTCCCACTTCCCTCCCCATAATCTAAATTAGAGGTCAGCAAATTCTTTCAACAAAGGACTATGGCATGCAGGCCATAACATTTCTATCACATCTATTCAACTTTGCTAATGTAGCAGCCATAGACTATATGTAGATGAAGAAGTGTTGCCATGGTCCTCTAAAAGTTTATTTACAAACACAGCCTGCATATTGGATTTGACTCATGGGTCCATAGTTTGCTAACCCCCATCTAAATGATTATAAGTTATTAAATTATTTAACCATTAAATAATTGTATTTCTCTATAGTGGTTTTATATTTCTTTCTGTCTCAATTAGGATTTGTCTTCAATCCTATTTAATGCTGGACTTAATTTTATTTCCCTTATAGTAACTCTCTAAGAACATGGCTGGAGTATAGTACTTATAGATACCATGCTATAAACTAGATCACTGGAAATTACTCGTCTCAAGTGGAAAGTTTGCATCATTTGGTGCTTTTTCCATTTCTCCTATTTTCCCCACTCCCCAACCCCTGACAACCACAGTTCTCCTCTCTGCTTCTGTAAGTTTGACTTTTTTCAATTTCACATGTAAGTGAGATCATTCAGGATTTGTCTTTCTGTGTATGTGATATTTTGCTTAGTATAATGTTCTCTAGGTTTATCTATATTGTTGTAAATATTAGGATTTTCTTCTTTTTTAAGATTCCATAATATTCCATTGTATACATTTATCACATTTTCTTTACCCATTCATTCTTGGATGGACACTTAGGCAGATTCCATTTCTTGGCTATGGTGAAGAGTGCTGAAGTGAACATGGGAATGCAGACATGTCTTTGAGTGAGCAATTTTATTAGCCAAAGGAAATAATTATCTTTCTGATTTTTTAATGAAGTTAAATATTAACAGTAATTCTCTTTTTAACTTTTAAAAGAACCTCCATAGTTTTTTCCCAAAATGCCTGTACTAATTTACATTCCCACCAACAATGTATAAGGGCAGTATTTTCTCTACATCCTCACCAATATTTGTTATCTTTTGACTTTTTGATAGTAGCTATCCTAACAAGTGTGAGATGATATCTTCCTGTGGTTTTAATTTGCATTCCTCTGATGATTAGTGATGATAAGCACCTTCTCATATACCTATTGCACATTTGTAGGTCTTCTATGGAAAAGCACAGGCAACAAAAGCAAAAATTATAAAGTAAAACAACATCAAACTAAAAAGTTTCTGCACAACAAACAATCAATAAAATTAACAGGCACAGGAGAAAATAAGTAAAAATGATATATCTGATAAGGGGCTAATATCCAAAATATATGAAGAACTCATACAACTTAGTAGCCAAAAAACAAAAACAAATGACCTGATTAAAAAATGGACAAAGGACATCAATAGACATTTTTTTCAAAGTAAGGATACAAATGGGTAAGTTATTTACTTAGCCTATTTTTCAGATGAGGCATAGTTTTCCTTTTATTTTCGGAAACGTGCTGAATCCTCAAGGCCTTGAATATCTTATTTTACCCTATCACTTAGATAATTTAACTTTATATAATTCTAGGCTTGAAGATTTTATCCCTCAGCACTTTGAATATAAATATATTAATTCAAAGTCTTGTTATGTCTCAAGTTGCTTTTAAAAACCGATTTCAATCTAATTTCATCCTTTATAGGTGATCTGGTCTCAGTCTCTGGAAGGTTTCAGAATTTTCTGTTCACCCTTGTTTTTTTTTAATATTCTATGAAATAAACTTAGTTGTAGTTTCCTATTAATTTATTCATTCATTTAGTGGCAGTCTATGAGCACTTTTAATTGGATAATAATATCATAAATTTGGGAAAATCTTATTCCCTTGTTTAGTAAATATGTCCTCTTTTCCATTTTTTTTTTTTAAATTTGGGCATTCCTGTTACATAAATACACTTCTCCTTCTGTATTCTTGTATATATTCATTTTGATTTTAGAAATCCTGTCCTATTTTTTCTGAGTGCCTTTTGAAGAGTTACTTTACTTGATGTTTTAGCTTTAACAGTTTTCTCTGCCTGTGATCATTCTGTTATTGAAACCACTATTGAGTTCTTTATTTCAATGATTTCATTTTTCATCCTCAGTATCTTCAGTTGCTTCTTCCAGCTGATGACACATGTCTGTGTCTGGAATGCAATGTCTTCCCTTATTTACTTGAGCCCATTTATTATGCTTATTTTAAATTTTCTTCTATCTAGCATAGTAAATCTTTTTCATGATGGTTTTAAAAAAATATTCTACTTTTAAAATAGCAGTTGAGTATAAATGGCCCAGCAGTTTTCTTCATGAGATTATTTTCCCCAGGGAATAGTAAAGTGTTCTTGGGGAAAATACTGGCAAAATGCTAGATTGTATCTCTCCTGAAAAATTTCAGAAGGGGAACATGCTTCAGGGAGGAGACTTTTTGTATTGCAATTCACTCTCATTTTCCTCTCCTGGCAATACAGTCTTGCTCTAGGAAATTTTATTAAACTTCCAACTCAGTCAGTGCCCTTTGCCAAATACTGAGTCTGTGGGTTGTAATCCTCTAGTTCTCAAGGTATTTAGGTCAGAGGCTGACATGCTCAGGGGCTACAGTGGGCCTACATGTGTTTCTATCTACCTGTTCCCTGACCTGGGCCACATTATTGCTCTCAAGTTTCACCGTAGTTTCAGGCTGATGTTAGGCTGATATGACAGTGGATCTTATTTTATATTATGTATTTTATTTTATTTTTATATCCTGCAGAGGCAATGGAGTGGGCAACAGTGTACCTAAAGTAATGCCAAGGGAACAATGAAAGAATAACTAGAAAACTCTTATGTGGTCTGTCCACACCTGTGACTCCTAGCCTTCTCTCACTTGTGTTCCATTCCTGCCCTTGGAATATGTGCCTTCTAATTTCCTCAGAAAAGCAGGTCATCAAGATTCCTATGATAGTTTCTCATACTAATCGGTCCCCTTCTGACTTCTGTGACTTCTCCAGTATTGCATTAGGGTGGAGGGGGCACCTAATGCCAGGGTAGTTGACCATCTCGTCATGGGCAGAAATGCAATTGTTTCTTTAAGAAGAGTTTATGGAAACTGTGGCTCTGAATTTGGATAAAATGAACATGCTCATCTATTTTATGCTTGAGTGATGTTTTGGCTGGGTATATAACTTTAGGACCACAGTTTCCTTCCTTGGTGCTTTATAAGTGTAGCTCAACTGCTGGAGGACTTTCTGACAACTGATTATTTTCCCTTTTAAAGTGCCTTGGTTTCTCTGCTTTGATTTTCAAGATTGTTTCTTTATGTATAAAGTACACTAGTTTATTGGTTTTGCTATTAGGTCTGGTCATTAATTGTATAATAACATTTTCCCCCTGAAATACCAAATGCTTCTTGAAATTGCATATTCAATCATTTTTAATCTCTGAAGGTTTTCTGAATTAAAAATGAAAGTCTTCTCTGTTTTATTTTTTCCTTCTCTTACCTTTTTGAGGCACCAATTATGCCTGAGTTGAATCACCTTTGTCTATCTTGCATACATGCCATTTTCTTTAGAAATGCTTTGATGGCTTGCTCACTTCTGTCAAGTTCTTCTTCTGTCCCTCTTAGTCTTCATTTTCCTCTTCCAGTGTGGACTTTATTTTGTGACAGTTTTTTTTATTTGCATCTTGTCTCAAGTTCTGCTAACTCAAGTCATTTTTCATCCTTTAATCTAATGTCTCCCTATTTCTTTCTTCAAGCCTTATATCTCTGCATTCATCTCTTATTTCATGGATTTTGTATTCCCTTTAATTTTGTTTGAGTTCTTGGAAATGGCTTAAGTCATGAACTTTAATCTGCCCTGTAGAAGCATGTTTTGAGAGGTGTTCTTCACCATTTGTTTTCTCTGTTTCTTTCTAGCTTTTTGAAGGGACTTTAAAAAATATATATGCTGCACTTGTTTTCTGATTATGATTTATTTTGAATATGGACAGATAGTTTGTCCTTGCATTTCTGCCATCTTGAAGGGGTCAAATGAGTTTTTAGATATTACTTTAGCCACTGCTGTTAACTTAGTCTTTTGTTCTGATTAAGGGAACATTATTTTGACCCTTCATGTGTGCCATACAGCTAAAGAAATCTGTGCCCCCAACACTCTTTCTGGGGTAAAAGTTCTGGGCACCTTCACTTTGTTTCATTTTTATCTCTGTCTCTATATGACTGATACCTGAAGTCTTTTATCATATCTCTATTTATATAGTAAGTATATAAATATATATTTATAATAAATATATCTCACTATAACCTTGAAACTGAATATATATATTTATGTATATTTATATTTTTATATATATTTATATATTCGGTTTCAAGGTTATAGTGAGATATATTTATTATAAATATATATTTATATATTCGGTTTCAAGGTTATAGTGAGAGTTAATTTAAACAATGGAAGAGAAGGAAGCAGAGATGTTAATAAACTGCCACCTTAAAATGGTAATATATCTATTTATTTTGCAAAACAATTTAACTCCCTTTCTTCCTGTCTTACGGAAACACCACGCTCTAGATATTTTCCTTAAAAAAAAAAAAAAGCCACCTACTACCAAGATCTCTACGCTTAACCAAAATGGTATTGTCAGAGGCTTTACAAGTATGACTCTTCTTAACCTTTTCCAAATTAAATTCTTAAGCAGGTCTCCGTCTCCCACATATGTCTACTGTTCCACACGTGGTAAAAAGAGAAAGAAACATTATCTTATTGTTCTTACATTGTTCAAGTATTCCCAGGGTTATTTCTTTCCCTTTTCTTTCTCATTACACAGATAATTCAAGTCAGATTCATTTAATCAGTGGATTATAAGCCTCACTCTTTATCTTCGCTGTCAGTAATGTTCTTGATCAGTAATCTGATCATCTCAAGACTTGAGAGAAATAAGAAAGCAGTTCTTCTCCATGAAACTATTAGTTGGAAATCCTTCAAATGCTAGATAAACCCACTAATTCAGAAGAAGGGTAACTTCATTGTATGATATAGAGGACTCACAGAGTAAATTTATGATGCTTATTTGCTGCCTCTGAGAAATGATGATGAGATTTTCAGACACATTCTTGCCGATACAACCCACATTGGGAGAACCACGTGCTGTTGTGCCTTTTCTCCCTAAATCACTATCAATATGGGGCACAAAAAGTTCAAAATGTGATTCAAAATTTCTTTGCCATAATGCCATATTAAGTGATACCTTTGCCTTATGTTTAATACAGTTTTTAAATTTTTCATTAGGCTAAATAGTTTTTAAATTTTTCATTAGGCTAAGTAGTGAGAACTCATGGACACAAAGAAGGAAACAACAAAGAAGGGACCTACTTGAGGGTGGAGGCTTGAAGGAGAGAGAGGAGCAGAAAAAATAACTATTGAGTACTAGGCTTACAACCTGGGTGATGAAATAATCTGTACAACAAACCTTTGTGACACAAATTTACCTGTGTAACAAACCTGCACATGTACCATTGAACCTAAAATAAAAGTTTAAAAAAATTTTTTCATTAGGCTCTAAGTTCAAGGTAAAATTGTTTTTATACCCATTTCCTATAAGGGAAAGGAATGCTTTCTGTAGCATCATCAAGAGTACACAGGAAATAGGGAATGCTGTTCATTGTATTACTTGTTTGGACAAGGGCATTGTTAGCATGGAGATCACTGGCACTGTATCAGCATCCATGGTCCTTCCCTTTAGTGCCAGTCTCCTACTTTGAATTAAATAGAAGAAACATCTCAAGGCTTGGAGCCTGCAGTATCTGATAGACAATGCTGATAAACATACAACAAAACCATAAACAGAATACTAATTTCAAAAGCATTAAAATAGCTCAAAGACAATCAAAACGATTAAGACTCCTAGGGTCAGATTCATAAGAATTGCATAGTTAGATTGGGTTAGCAACAGGGGAATTCATTGCTTCTCTTTTGCTTAGAGATATCTATGTCCAAAGAATCATTCAGGAAATATTTATTGGGCACCTACTGTCTGAGATGTAGCAATGCTGGAGACAGACTGACAGAAATAAGATAAATCAGGCATGGATTCCTTGCTCTAGCAATTTACAGTGTAAGAGAGCAAAGACTACATAACATAAAATAGAAAGTAGAAGACTGTGAGTGCTATTGGAAAGACTTACTTATAATAACCTGGCCCTCCATGTATTGTTGTACTCTCTTGTTCCATATCATCAACTCAATATGAGGTTTAGCCCTTTCTATGAATTCCACATCAAATATGCAATGAACAACAACAACAAAATAACAAAAATAAACCATTTTGCATATGGTTTGAAGGTTTGTTGGAGATAAAGAATGGATCACATCATATAAGCAAACAGAACCTTAAATTTCATATTAGAATTTCAGTTTTTTTTTTTTTTTTTTTTGAGACAAAGTCTCGCTCTGTTGCCCAGGCTGGAGTGCAGTGGCGTGGTCTGGCTCACTGCAAGCTCTGCCTCCCAGTTTCATGCCATTCTCCTGCCTCAGCCTCACGAGTAGCTGGGACTACAGGCACCCGCCACCATGCCTGGCTAATTTTTTATATTTTTATTAGAGACGGAGTTTCACCATGTTAGCCCGGATGGTCTCGATCTCCTGACCTCGTGATCCACCCACCTCGGCCTCCCAAAGTGTTGGGATTACAGGCGTGAGCCACCATGCCTGTCCTAGAATTCCAGTTATTAAAATTTATTTGGCCATCTTGCTATCTTGATACCCATCTAGTTTTTGTATACAAGTGCCATTTTCATCAAGAAGTGATATGTTTTTAAGATTATGCTCTCTATACTCTGTCAACAACCTGAAGATGAGTGTAATCTCTGGATCTCTAATAAGAAAAAAAAATATGTTTTGGATAAATAGGGAGATTTTATTCTTTCATTATTTTGCATAGCATCCACCAATGCTCATAGTATACTATTTATGAAGTGTGAGACATACATAGGGTATTGCTTTTCCATGGGGATCCAATTACTTCTGTATGGTCCCTTTATGCGGAACAGGTAACCTCACAGCATTTGTTCTTAGAAGGAAAATTGGTGATATGAAAAATGGCCCATGCAACAAGTCTTAGAATCTCAGGATATTAGAACTTGAAATGATCATGGAGATTCTTAGCTTAACCTCCTTATGTTACAGCTGAGAAACTGAGAACGTAGAAAGGTCTGCCCAAGGACACCTGCCTATCTTATGAGATCAAGCAATTTATAACCTTCTCTTATAGCTCCTAAGATTTACATGCCATAGAATGGTGGTGTGAAAGCATAATATAGGGTTTGTAGGACAGGATTTCACCCTTGAGAATTGTTTTTAAGACTCTCAGAATTTATGTGATTATTGCATCTCCCCAGATTGATCGTTTCTGACACTTTATAGTTGCAAGTTAATGCACAACCCAAATCCAAACAGTTTCCATAAGAGAGCAAATACCAATTTGCAAGACAGTATAGAATTTGGTTTTAATTTAAAAATTGAAATGAAAACCCTGCTCGGAATTAAGGTCTGTCCTCTTCTAAACTTTCTTAGCACTTACTTGTATCTTAATATTGCTGTTACATCTTTAGGACTTATATTGTTATTCATGAATCATATTTTCTTAACTATGTCAGAACTCTCAAAGTGGAGATGATCGTACTGACACCTCCCTCCTGGTTTAGCCCAGTGCTTTCACATAGATGTTTGCTCGGTAAGTGTCTACTGCCTAAATGGTTAAATGAAAGGGACTTCTACTTGCTGAATTTTAATTTACTGCTTGCTCTTCTCCTTAGCCTCTCTGGCTGATTGAAGTTAGCTTTTGGCACAATGATATATCTAATAATAAGTGAGACTGATTTTTCTATTTATAGTTATGAAACATTTTATTCTTTCCCCTGGTCAAAATGTTTTATGGTATTTCTTTATTTCAAAGCATTAAATGTACAATGACTTACTGTGTGGTTTCCTGGCCTTTCTCTTATATGATACTGTTTCTTTTTTAGACCTGACTTGCATTGTGGATTTATTTCGGCAGTCACGTCGTGTATTAGTGATGAAGGTGATTGTAGGACTTAGTATTTTTTCATACTCCATCGTTATTTTTAAGTACTGACTACAAATTATTTGAAAGGATTTTTCATACACTATCTCTAGATTCATCCTTTGGACCACTTTCTGCTATATATGAGGCTGGTAACATCAACTTCATTTTATTAAGATCATCAGGGTTCACTCAAGCGTGAATATATTTTAAAAGTGTTATTCCATATTGAGCTTTTGCTTACTTTCATTTTTAATGGAAAAAGCTTAAGGCCCTTTGGGTCAAACCCATTTACAATCAATAGCACAAAAAAATCATTAAAAAATAAAACAATCCATTATTGATGAAGCTGGATGATGGCATCATCCCATGTTAACATTTATAAGTTCCAACAGTTGATAATAAATCTACAGTGTGGGGAACATAAAATATTTAAAAAATGAATAATTGATTTGCTAGAGGATCATTCATTAAGGTTAGAAGTAATTCACCAATATGGAAATGAGCAGGTAGAAGCAATATTGTAATTTATTCTTGATAAATTACCATTTGGCTGAGGAATAGGAACGATCTAGAGAGAATGATAGAAAAGTTATTAGTCTCAACTAATTTATTCAGAAGAAATATGTAGATTACAAACAAATGTTTTCTTTGCAGGCTGAAGCTTCATTTCTGTTATTAGCCACACTTCCAGAGTCTTTTGGGGTGACATATTGCTGTGTGGATTAAAATTAGCATAATAGAAATCTACAGTACAAGTAGTAGGTGAGAATGTCTTTAAAATCCCCCAAATCACAGTGCAATGATATTTCTTCTTGTAAACTTTTGGGAGTAGCATAAGCTGCCTAAAATTGACTTTCTATTTTTGGGAAACTACGAACTTTATTTCTAGGAGGGAAGACTATATTTCCCACTACAAAGAAGCCAAAAATGCGTGCAAGTGGGCGGAATAGATATATCTTTTTCTTGGCTCTTTCCAACTTGTATTAGTTGGATATTTTGGCATAGACACAGCTCCTGCCCAGGACTCTGAAGTTAGAAGAAATGATACAAGGTGCAGTGTTAGAGAGTTTTTCTGGTGCTATGTTGAAGTTGGGAACCAGGTGGCAGAGCCTTTAGAAGCTAGACTCAACCTCTTTTCTGCAGCAGCCTCTGGGCTGAGTTGGACTCTCCTCTATTCTTTCTCAACCCTGATTTTTTAACCCTTGCCAAAAATACTTACCACAGTTTTGGACTCAGTGACCCACGGTTGCAGTTGACGTCTCAGTACTACGTTTTCTTCATCTATAAAATGGAGAATAAGAATTGTACCTATTTTATAAGATTGTTTTGAGGATTAAATGAGATAATGGGAAAAGGGCATAGCATATGCCTTGCTTCATAGTAGACACTTAAGGAATGTTGGCCATTATTTGTATCAGTACATACAGTTGATATAAATTAGATTTCTGCTGAGGTCACTGGACTAGACCAAATGACCCTTTGTGACTTCCTTCATTGATTTCGTAAAAGGCCATTTATTTCTCTATGGCAGCAATAGATTTGGATTCCTGTACAGGATGAGGATGTGGTTCTCAAATTAGCACTACACTTTCAATACATAATAAGATGTCATTAGAAATGTAGTAAATACAGATCACAGGATAATTTTAGAAATACCCAATCAACATTCTAGGGCAGAGTTTAGGAAATTTTATGGTTGAGTTTATAATTATATTTCAGCGGGTTTGAAACAAACAACCGTTTGTGGCTGGTTTGGGTGGCTTGGCCAAAGTTTCACTTTTTCTGAGGTAGAAGATTGAGTCTGGGAAATGATTGAAGATTCTCTCTGCCTTCCTGACGTCACGGAGCCACAGGTTCACGGAAGACCAACATTCCCACATTGTTGGGAAGGAAGTTAGATTGTTTCTTTACAGCAGTCACTGTTGAACTCTTTCCTAAGTCGACTTAATGTTATTAATAATATCTGCATTATGCTCTTAGTAAAAGATGAACACGCCAATTAGGCTTATATAGAAATCAGTATTTTTCGCCTAAAGTACTTTGCATGTTTCAATTAACTCTGTATATCCATGACTACTAGGAGGGAGTATTACTGTTTCCAAGTGGAAGAAATGAGGCATACAAATATTAAGTGACTTCTCCATGTGAGATAATTTTAGAGTAAAGCTGGGAATGAAATATTGGTTTCCTGAAACCAAGCTTAAAGTGTGAGTATATACTTGTTCTTTGATGGAAAGTGGTAATTTTTCTGTTTAACTTTTGATGGAAACATCTTTTTTTAAAGCTTTGATTTCTGAAGAGCTAATTTTAGCTGATGGAATGGTATCATTCTTTTAACTTGAAAACAAGGTCTTTTAACCAAAACCACTCACTTTCATCACCCATATTCTTCCCTTCCCACTAGGCTTTCTTCCTTCATTCTTGTTTTTATTCACTTACATGTCTCACAGTTTTTGCACGTCCATATGTCTACCATGTGTCATGTACTCTGTTAGTTTCTGGGAATGTCAAGGTAAGGAAGGCATCATTATCACCTAAAAATGTCTCAGTTCAATGCAGAGGATGGACAAGTGAAAAGATGATCATAATTTAACAATCAATTATTTTATGCCCACCCCATTAACTACTAAGTTATAATCATCTGCAAGCTCCAAGAGAGCAGAGATCATCTGGTTTCTAGCTCAATGCCTGGCATACAATAAATACTTAATAAATATTTGTAGAATTGATGAAGTAGAGAAGCAAGAGGAGGGACAGCATGTCAGAATGGATGGCTAATTTTGTAGCACCAACTTCCACAAAATTTACCAGAAGATCCCACTGCATGTTGTGTTCTATAATTCTCACAACACATTTCATCCTAATAGGTGGAAATATTTAGTGCTTTGTTTCCTCATTGGAAATATGGTTTTTGTATGTTACCAAATCATAGCATAAGGTAAGAAAATCATAGGGTAAGAAAAAAAGAGTAGACCCAAGCTCAAGAATAGGTGTTTTGTTTTTCAGGTTTATGGTCATGTTGCTATTTATGTCAATCCTAGTTCCTGGTATCACATAGGTGATGTTATTGGAAGTATTTTATTGGAAGTATTTGTCCTTACCGTTACTGATTTCAGCTAGTACCATGCATATCACTGTTATCCATTATGTTGGCTAGTCTATATCCCTGCAGGTGAAGGATGCTTTTCAGTGATGGATGCTCTAATTCTCTGTCCAGTCTAATATTACAACTCAGCAGATTATACCCTTTTGTAATCTGACATCTCCCAATGCCAGCACATTCTTCCTGATATTTAGATGATTGATTTTTCTCCTCCTACTTTATTTTGATGCTTTGTGACAATATACATAATTCTCCTAAAATATGTTTATTTTACTCTTATAAAATATGTACTAAACATTAAAAATAATTTGATTATTGAGAATATAAATATCCCCATATTCATTAACCTTCCTTTCTCTGACTCTTTTTCCTTGTAGTATTGATGCAAGTTAAATACAGTTTTTTACTTAACATCATGATTAGATGGGTCATTTAAGTTGGTAGGGGATTGGCATAAATAGCAAAAATCACCTTATATCCTAACTCAAAAAAATAACCTTAGTTGTTTTCTTTATCTGTTACATACTTTTCCTGCCAAACTTAAACCAGAAAACAGATATTCTAGATTTTTTGCTCTCTGGATATATGAAATATATAATCTTTTGAATTAGTTTTAGCTGATATGATTATTTCAGTCATTTTCATCTATTCTTTATTCTTCTATATATACCTTTACTCATTCATTCATTCAACAAATATTTACTTATCACTGATAAGACACAAAGCAAACAGGATGTGCTGAGAATAGAACAGAGAAAGACTAATTGCAGGGGGAAAAATCATGAAGATGCGGCTACCGAAGGAAGTATTCATTTTACTTATCAAAGTTACTTTTTACACAATTTGCGCATATTTTCGTTTCACTTACATGTGGATTAGCTCACGTTTTTGTTTACAAATATTTAGCATGAGTAATCAATAATTGAACTTTCTTTGTTATTCCTTCCTTGAAAAGGTGCATTATTGTGTTTGCTGATGTACCAAATGTGAATCAAAGTTTTGAGCTGCTTTTTATCCTCGAAGAGGAATATTATTCTCCCTTTAACATAACAGCAACTCCATTCTCCCCATTCTCAACATTTGCACATTTCTTTTCACTCCCTTATGTTCTTCATGCCTCAAATTTCAACTTCTCCTTGAGATTGAATGCCTTACTCCAGGTGCTGGAGTTTTGCTTAAGCTAGGCTAGGATGCGCTTCAGTTAAAAATTAAATCTAGGCCGGGTGTGGTGGCTCACACCTGTGATCTCAGCACTTTGGGAGGCCGAGGCAGGTGGATCACGAGGTCAGGAGTTAGAGACCAGCCTGGCCAACATGGTGAAACCCCATCTCTACTAAAAATACAAAAATTAGCCAGGTGTGGTGGCAGGGGCCTGTAATCCCAGCTACTCGGGAGGCTGAGGCAGGAGAATTGCTTGAACTCAGAAGGCGGAGGTTGCAGTGATCCAAGATTGCGCCACCACACTCCAGCCTAGGTAACAGAGTGAGACTCTGTTTCAAAACAAAACAAAACAAAACAAAAAAAGTCTGAAACATCGGTGGCTTAACACAATAAGGATTTATTCTTGCTCACACTACATGTCCAATATGAGTCAACTTGAGGGATGAAGGAAAGCTCTGTTTTATGGTCATTCAGAGATCCAGACTAACATTGCTGCCACTGAGTCAGGGGAAGAGAAATTGGAAAATCACATAATCTTTTTACTGTCCCAGCTCAGAAATGATCACATGTCCCAGGACTATGAGTCTATTTCTTTCGTGATACATTTTGTATGCTCAGTTCCTGGTCTATGCAGCTTTGCCTTTTCATGATCTGTAGTCATCCTTGAATATTTTTACTTGTATATCTTTCGGTTTCCTTGAACTCCATATTTGGCTTCACAATGTTTCTTTCTCAAGCATCTCTTTTCCTGAATTTCTAATTTGTTAGCCAATGCTCCTAGTCAGCCAAATCAAAAACTTGGAATTGCTTTAAATCCATCTCTCTCTGCCATTCCTCACTGCCTCAAGTTCTAGTGGTGGCTGCCTTGGCATGATCTCTTTTTTGTCTTCACTCTCCGTTCCCATTGCTGTGGTCTGGTCTGGTCTTCTCCACTATTTCCTGATGCTTAAGCTACTGTAATAGCCTCCTTAAGGCGGCCAGTGAAATCTATGTATAACTACCAAAGTAATCCCTTTTAGCATTTTGCTTATTCACAAAACTCTCCATCTCTTTATTGATATTGAAACTTAATTTTCTCTGCCCTTCTTTCATGGCTTTTCCTAAATTGTTTAATGCCCTAATTGGGACCTATTTCTAAACATATATCCTCTATTTTCATCAAGCTGGTCAGTTTTCTATTTTATAAAGACACTTGTCTCTTCTTACTTTGGACTTCCTCCTCTCACTTCCAGCTGCTCAAAGCCAAAGTCATCCCTTTAGGCCTAGCCTAAGAGTATCTTTTCCTCAGAGTCTTCCCTGCCTGCTATTCAGTTCATGGATACTTTCCTGCTGTAAGCTACTCAAGTGCTAGTTTAGCACAAGGGTAGCATCAAATCACCGGTTATCTTGAATTCATTCATTCATTCCTTTGGTATTAATGGACTATGTGTGAGAAAACATGTACATTGCTGTATATGTAGTGGTAAATGAAACAAAGATGTTTCAGCTCTCACAGAGATTACTCTGTGAGATTACTCTTACAGAGATTACAGGCATTAAAGCAATGATCATACAACATAAATATATAATTGTAAATGACGATTATGGCCATCAGGGAGAGTTGCTGGGTGCTCTCAAGAGAGAATAACTGGAAGAACTAATTTGGAAAAGCAGAAGAGCATAGTGCTAAGTGCAAAGACCCTGAGAGAAGGTGCGTGAGTTCAAATCGCAGTCTCCCCACTGGTTAGTTGTGAGATCTGGAGTAAGTTGTTTAACCTTTCCAGGCCACAGTTTCCTTAGCTACATCATGGAAGTGATAATTGTACCCACATGTGAGACTGTGTGGGTTAGCTTGCAAAATTCCATTTATTTCCGACTCCGTCTCTCTTACTTGTTTTCCCCATGGCTAGAACTAAAGCACAATACTCAATATTGGGCCTTCCTTGCAGCTGGGGCTTTGAGGTCATGTAACACAGTCTGGTCCTGGATGAAAATACTAGGGGATGTCTAAGAAAGCCTTTGCTTTCCTGATATGAAATAGTGATAAAGATGTACTGGTTGTCTATGAAGTTCAATGTGTGATGGCTAAGGTCATGCCCTGTGGCTTGTCACTCTCCAGTGGAGTCTTACAAGAAAAGTCAATGACCTGAGGTCCCTTAAGTACACTTTTCATTATCGCAGTGTGTGCCTAACCATGAGAGATAGGGGGCTGAATCTGAGCTCTGTGTGCCTACAGAGATCTCTCTGCCTCCCCATCAATGGCTCCCCACATGTACTGTGCCAAGAGATGATATAGCACTTTATCCTCAGGCTGAGCTGCTGAGCCCGCGAGCCCACGCAGAGCTCTGATAGAAGTGCTACTGCTTGAGCATCCGCTTTCTGACATTTTCTTGATAGACCCATATGGAAAATTGGAAAAAAATTCTAAAATAATTTAAATACACAATAATTACTAATGTCTTCAGGAGGAAACAACATCCATGTAGCATTTTGTAGCATTCCCGCTGTTGGCATGATCCTAACTGTGTACTTTCAACTCAAATGTGCCTTTGGGCCCTGGTATAAATTGCAGAAATTAAAGATGCTCCTGCCCTAGGCAAAATGGTTTCAGGCCTTTGCATGCCCTTTCCAGTGCCTCTTATCTCCTGTCTTCCACCCTTCAGCTCACAGTGACTTCTGGCTGTCCACATAGCCCCATTGTCACCAGCCTAGGCCTGGCCTCTTCAGCAATGCCCAGTGCCCTCAAATTGACTTTGTTCACAAGGTTCACCCAAACAGGCCTTCGGTTCCTCTCAAGACTTTATCCTTGGCTAGAGTTAAACAAAATTGTTCTCAGGTATTAATGAGATTATAGCTAAAAGCATTGCAGATCCAGATAATTTATTTGTGGGTTAATAAGAACTCCCATAAAACATCTGAAGGAATCAGATTAGATACAAATAACCTTTGTTGAATACCTATTATGAGCTAGTACCTCTTATAATGCTTGTGTATTATTATGTGCAAGGAGGCTTTTTATACGTCCATGTAATCTTCTCAAGCAAATGATATGGGTATTATTATCACTGAAGTACAAATGAAGAAGTAGTAAAGTTATACAGCTTTCAAATAGCCAAGTGGTTTCGACTCCCAGTCCAGTGATATTTCTGTGTTGAAGGTAAAGTACGGTCTAATGGTTAAGTGAGGAATCTGGAGCCATCAACCTAGTTTTGATACTGGCTTTGCTGCTAATTAACTGTGTGGCCTGGGACAAGTTATTTAATATCTTTGTGTCCTGTTTTCCTCAAATGTAAAATGAAGATAATAATCATTTGTAACCCATAGGATAATTATGTGAGGATTTAATAAGGTGTTGTCTGTAAAGGGATTAGAGTAGTATCTGGCACCTAGTAAATGATCGTCAATGTGTTAATTATTACTCTGGGCAACGGGCTCTTAGTGACCGGGCATTTTTGGATCTCTAAAACAATACAACATATAAAACTGTCTACCAGGTAATGCCATATGTAGATCTTTAAGAGGTATGAAAACATGTTGCTAAAGGACTTTGTAGAATATTCTTCCAGGTGCACTCATAATTCTCAGTATATGTGGGATGTTTTAGTTAAGCTACTCAGTGTAGGCTGGGAGACAGGAATATCACTTCTAAATAACCTTTTAGCCATAAGTCTATGACTTCAGCTAGTCAATTAGCTTGTTTTCCACAAGTGTTCCAGGACCTTCCAAAAAAATTTATATATCCTTTCCTGAGGTAACCATCTTGGCCTATTACACATTTACATCCATGAAAAGTTTTTCAACCCATCCTGTATTGCTAAATTACAGTTGCATTGATCTTACATACATCACTTTTATGACACAGACATCTAACTTAGCATATAAATATCTCGTCCTGCTAATGTGCTTTGTGTGCAGTGTTAGAGAAGAACTTAACTGGGGACTGGGAAGGCCTGTGGCATATTTTCTAGCATTCAGTGGTGTCCACAGTATTTGTTGCTGATGTGCTCTTGGATGATACCAAAGCTAACATTATCAGAGTAAATCAACCTCCCTTACTTTAGCCTAAAAGGTATCCTCTCATCACTTAAATCTGTATCTGCAGACACATGAGGCTGTGAAGACATTGCTGCAGCCAAGCAGCATCACAGAGAAGACCCCCATGATCTGTGCCCCAGAAATCCTACATCTATCAGCAAATTTGAGTTCAATTCAATCCAACAAACATCTATCAAAGAGCTTTGCCCTGGAGGTTCTAGTTCTAAAAACAAAGTGATATAAATAATGATACCATAGCCTATTCATTGTTCTAATTAGAAGTAATACAAAGAGCAATGACACAGGTTTGAAAGGGAACATGGGGAGTTGTCTTACCCAACTGCAAAATGCTAGCTAGCTCCAAAGCTAAGCAGTCCAATCGGGCAATATAGCAATCTCCTATTTAAGTAAAAATGAGAATGAGAGTACCTTACATACATTGTCTCATTTAAGATCTGGACAATACAGGAAGGTGGTATTATTTTCATGCCTTTTTAGAAGAGCAAATGGATACTCAGAAGGTTCAGTCACTGGCAAAAGGTCAGAGCTAAGAAACCAGTGAGCCAAGATTGAAGTTCTCACAGACTGACTATGCAACACAAATTCTTAAACCTTCTATGCTGTTGATCTTTTATATGCCTTCAGCTTTTGCTTTGTACTGTGGAAGACACTACTTTTTTCATTGTCTCTTTTTGCCACTTCTTTTCATCCCATAACAGTCATGAGAAGTATAATAGTTGTTACTACTCTTATTTTAAATTGAGTAGACTGAAGCTTAGAGACATTCAGTAATTTGCCTAAATCAGAAAGTTGGTTAAGACAAGAGATGAAGTTTTAATCAATCTAACCCTAACTCTCAAGATATATATAAAATATAGATTTTTATATATAAAAACATTAGTTTTAATATATTTTTCTATTATCTATATTTTATATAAAACATGTTTATAATATATTTTATAATATATATTTTATATAAAAATTTATATTTTATAAGAATATATACTTTATATATGCATATTTTAATATAAAATATATTTTTTAGTGAAAAGATTGTCATTATTACATTTATAAAATAATCCAAGTTTGTGTTTGGTATCTGTATTTACTTTTTGTGGGCCCTACTCCAAATTTTGTCAGGTGGTCCTTCATCTCCAGGTAATCAGGACTCTCACTGAAAAATCTAATCCAATCATTGATTTATTCCATGGTGTCATAATTAATGAGTATCAGGAGTCAGGCTTTACGAAAAGAATGTATACCTGCTGGTAAGATTCCAGGCACTGAAAGTTATTTTGGACTGGAGACTCTTCTGGACTCACCTCAAAAATGTGTAGAAATACCCTGCCCAATTCTCAGTCTTTACCACCATAATCCTCCCATGACTTGACACCCCATTTGCAGACACAGTCCACCCCGATCTCTAACACCTCAAGTCTGCCTGCTTCTATGGCTCTGATCTGGAGTTCTTACCACTGGGTGTCTACCTGCCCCTCAGAAACAGGCAGCCCCCAAAACCACACAACATGCATTTGCCTAAATGGTCTTGCTGTCCTGCAA
The DNA here is from genome assembly GCF_043159975.1 of Macaca nemestrina. NCBI lineage: Eukaryota > Metazoa > Chordata > Mammalia > Primates > Cercopithecidae > Macaca > Macaca nemestrina. The sequence goes on along the minus strand of NC_092129.1, from coordinate 161,664,290 downwards.
ACTGTGTAATTCCTCTCGTCTGGACCTTGAACCTTCCTACCTTGGAAAGTTCTACCCTATTAACAATGAACAAAGAGCTGACAAGAACCTGAACCTTACTATCTGGTGCATTCATTCCCTATGCTGTGTGACAAATTATTACAATCTTATCAGTTTGAAACTGTACACATTTCTTAGGGCACAGTGCCTGTAGGTTGGAAGTCTAGGCACAGCTTCATTAGGTTCTCGGCTTCAGAGTCTTCCTAGGCTTTAATCTAGGTATCGACCTCAGAGATCTATGTTCTCCTCAGAGACTCAACAGGGAAAGACCTGCTTCCAAGCTGTCTCAAATTGTTGGCAGAATTCATTTCCTTGTACTGTAGGAATGAGGTCACAGTTTTCTTACTGGCTGTTGGCTGGGGCAACTCTCAGTTCCTAGAGGGATCTCTAGCTTTTCGTCATGTGATCTTCTGCATAGGCCCCCTCTCAACATGACAGCTCACATCTTCAAAGCCAGCAAGGAAGAATGTTTTGCTCCAATCTATTTAGACAGAGTCCTGTGTACTGTTACATAATCATGGGAATGCCATCCCATCACCTTTGCCATATTCTATGAGTTAGAAGCAAGGCACAGGTTCTGTCTGGATTCAAGGGGAGAGGGCTATACAAGGCCATGACTCATTGGCGGTCATCTCAGGGTGTGACTGACACATCTGGTAATGGCTTTCTTTGATACCTAAGACTATTCATGTGGACTTCTCGGAACTGTTACTTTGAGATCTCGATTTTCCCTCTTTGTAATCTGCCCATTTGATGGCTGAGTTGGAATAAGCACAGGCCAGATAGGCAACAGGATGAAGCAGTGATCTCTACTGGGAGCTAAGCATCACTGAATTAATTATAAATATGAAGCAGGTAAACTTTAATTTTTACATGTGATTTCTGTTTTTCTTTTTCTTTCTTTTTTTTTTTTTTTTTGAGTCAGAGTCTCGCTCTGTCACCCAGGCTGGAGTGCAGTGGCGCGATCTCAGCTCACTGCAAGCTCTGCCTCCTGGGTTCACGCCATTCTGCTGCCTCAGCCTCCCAAGTAGCTGGGACTACAGGTGCCCGCCACCACGCCCGGCTAATTTTTGTATTTTTTAGTAGAGACAGGGTTTCACCGTGTTAGCCAGGATGGTCTCAATCTCCTGACCTCGTGATCCGCCCACCTCGGCCTCTCAAAGTGCTGGGATTACAGGCGTGAGCCACCACGCCTGGCCGTGATTTCTTATATAACAATTGAAATGTAATGAGAACATCCATCTAAGTAGATTACAAACCCTAATGAAAATTTTCGAAAGCTTTTCATCTATTCAGACCTATGTCAAATAAAATTTCAACGCACAAGTAAGAGTGACAAGTGGTAATTCCCCTGCCATGAATAACAGCCTCTTAACTGGCATCTGGTATCAAGTGAAATTCTGAAACCAACAATGCTTGACTTACTACAGTTTGTCATTAATAACTAATTTCTTTGAGTATGTTTTAAGCCGTTTAATTGACCCTTCAAATATTTGTCTATTGTACGAAATTGTTGTTCTAGGCTTATTCTTAATAAAATGTTATTTTACATTAGGTGTGTATAGTGATTTTCTTATTTTCAAGATTAAATATTTTTGTTAACAGACAGTAAGTTTTCCCCAGTCCCCTAAATAAATATTTAAATATTTACAAAGATTTAAATATGTTTCTTTCAGGGGCATCAAACTCTCACTCTGACTAGGATGTTTATAAGTTTCCATAGTGCCATGCCTGTTACTTTTCTTACTTATTTTTTTTCTTTGAATTTCTACAAACTTTAAACTGATGCTGTGCCATGAACTGAATTGATTTTTATTATTTTTATTATTTTGTTTTACTTTATTTTAGATTCAGAGGGTACACATCAGGTTTGTTACATGGGTATATTGCATCATAGTGAAGATTGGGTTTCTAGTGTGCCCATCACCCAAATAGTTATTCAGTTTTTATTTTACATTTTTTTGAGATGGAGTCTCACTCTGTCACCAGGCCGGAGTGCAATGGCGCGATCTTGGCTCACTGCAACTTCCACCTCCCAGTTTCAAGCAATTCTCCTGCCTCAGTCTCCCGAGTAGCTGGGATTACAGGTGTGCACCACCACACCTGGCTAATTTCTTTGTATTTTTAGTAGAGATGAGTTTCACCGTGTTGGCCAGGCTGGGTCTTGAACTCCTGACCTCAAGTGATCCATCCATGTTGGTCTCCCAAAGTGCTGGGATTATAGGCGTGAGCCATTGCACCTGGCCGAGTTATTCAGTTTCTTGTTACCAATTGCTTGCTTAAGTTGCCACATGTTGGTTATCGTACCCCTTTGGTCCCTATAGTATCTACTTATCTGTTTGTCTTCTTAACTTGCCTCACCTACTTGCAGGTTTAGCTCATGAGACCTGTCCCCTCTTTGCCCATGCTCTTGTTCTGAATTGTGATTGGAGGTGTGATGGTGATTGGCAGCATATCTTGACTGACATTTTATAGTGCATTACCATTTATAAGCACTTTAGCATGCTTCATCTCTTTTGCTCTCCGCAATAACTCTGGGAGACAGTATATTTTCCAACCTTGCCTATGATGAACTTCGTTTAGATGGGAAGAGGGAAATAATATGCTTTGTAAGTAACTCTTGTGTCTTTTTGTGGAGCAGCAGAGAGCCCTAGAACTGGCCGCTCTGTGGTTTAACTTTTCTGATATTAAACTGACCTAAATCCTTGGTAATGTCAGTAAGTCCAAACTTGTCACAGGTTGAGGGATATAGACTCAAATAAGCCATATCTTGACCCCATCTAATCACACTGAAACTCATCTCTACTCATCTTACCAAGATTGGTGAGTAATGGTTTTTAAAATTTTTATTTTCACATGACATTAATAACTTAAAAAATTATTTTGGGTGACTAAAAGTGTGCATAGATAACAAGTTTAGAGTCTTTTACATTCTGCCAAAGTAGTAAATTGGAGACTAGAAATGCAGCTAAAACCGATAAAGGATGGAGTTAGATTTAGAATGGCAAAAATATAGATCAGCCGAAGGAAGTTATTAGAAAAGAGGAGGGTAAGCAAATTCAACTTGCCCAGACCTGTCAGGCTGTCAGAAGTACTTTTTCCTGCTAGATATGATATAATGTGATTCATACAGAATGAATGAATGAGTGTTTTCAAACCCGGAAACTCTCTCTTTTCATTCTCTCTCTCACACACACACACAGAGGCATTTACATATTAAGATTTTGTGTCATTCAAAAACACATCAGAATGAAAATACAGATTCACCAAAACCTGAGATTCTATTAAGTCAACAATTTTCATTGTCAAATATATGATTATTTTCTATGTTTTATGTTCTGTGGTAGAGGCTGTTGGGTATAGAAAGGTGAATAAGAAACTATCTTAGCTCTCAGCTATACAAATACATTTTCTTTCTTTATATACTTATTTTATAAGTTTTTTCTGTTAATTTTTTATTTTTACTTTTTAAACTTTTTGATTAAAAATGAAGACACACACACATGAGCCTAGCCCTACACAGGGTCGGGATCATCAATATCACTGTCTTTCACCTTCATATCTTGTCCCACTGGGAGGTCTTCAGGGGCAATAACATGCATGGAGCTGTCATCTCCTATGACAACAATGCCTTCTTCTGGAATCCCTACCTTCTGGAGGACTTGCCTGAGGCTATTTTACAGTTAACTTAAAAAATACATATATATTTTATAAATATTTATTTATATATAAATATATATATATATTTTTTTGAGACAGAGTCTTGCTCTGTCGCCCAGGCTGCAGTGCAGTGGTGTGATCTTGTCTCATTGCAACCTCTGCCTCCTGCGTTCAAGCAATTTTCCTGCCTTAGCCTCCCGAGTAGCTGGAATTACAGGCACCCACCGCCACGCCCAGCTAATTTTTTTATTTTTAGTAGAGATGGGGGTTTCACCATTTTGGCCAGGCTGGTCTCGAACTCCTGACCATGTGATCCACCTGCCGCAGCCTCCCAAAGTGCTGGGATTACAGGCGTGAACCACCGCACCCAGCCTATATATTTATATTTATAAAAATATATATTTTTAATATCTGTATAGAAAGAATACCTTCTAAAATGACAATAAATAGAGTAGTAAATTCATAAACCAGAAACATGGCCAGTTATTATCATTATCAAGTTTTATTTATGGTACATAATTGTATGTGCTAGACTTTTCTAAGACTGGTAGCACAGTAGGTTTGTTTAGCCAGGCTCACTAAAAACACGTGAGTAATGCATTATAATACTGCATTACACTACTGCATTACAAGGACTATGACATCACTAGGCGATAGGAATTTTCCAGCTTCATTAAAATCTTATGGGAGCACCATTGTATATGCTGTTCATTGTTAACCAAAACATCATTGTATGGTGTGTGACTGTGTCTCTGTGGATTTACAGTTAACCATTCATTCTCCTTTCAATTCCATGCATTCCCATGGCAATCTTTTCAATGCTCCCTGCATCCACTGCTACCTGAATGCCAATGACCACAAATCAATATCTCCATTTCAGGCTTGTTTCCTAAATATTTTTGGCTCCTTCCTATTAATTGCTAGCAGAATATCCCACAGAAAAACCCATGCATTTAAGCCACAATTATGATCTTTCTCTTTAGTCTTACTCTTCTTTTTTACATACATACCAAAAACCTGTATATAACTAGAAACTTCTACATTTTGCCAGTGCCTAATCTCTTATATCCATCTAGCTATTATAGATGTTCCTCATTTATAGTCTCTCAATCTATCACCCCTTTTCCAATACCAGCACTGCTGCCCTATTTCAGGTCTTTGTCATCTCTCTTTTGTGGACTATTTTAAGTGTTTTCTCATTGATCTTTTCTCCATTCAAGACTACTTTCAATATTGTTTCTGTATGTTTTTATCTTTTAAAGAAAACCATATAATTTTACCCCCGTGCTTCAGATTTACTGATTATACAATAAATCAACGTCATCTATGCATGCCATCTTAGGTCTTCTATGAATTGACTTTTCTCTATTCACCCGCCTTACTGTCCATTTTCAGCTGCCTTCCAGCTACACTTCCACCATAGGTCCCTGGGTACACTTGCTCCTTCAGGCTGTCATGCTGTTGTATTTATTTCCTTTGCCTCCAAGGCTTTCTCCTAATGCCCTCTTCTGTGATCTGTCTGGTGACTCTCTACTGATTATTTAGGAATCTACATGAAGCCTCATCCCTTCTGTGAAAAACTCACAGCTATTTTCTCCCAATTCTTCTTCCCAAGGGATGTGATAATTTATTTTGTCTGCTACTATCATATTTGTTTCACCTTGTTAGCCTTTAACACAACTGTTTATTTACATAAATAGACATCTGTTTTGTTTGTTTATTTGTTGTGAGATGGAGTTTCACTCTTGTTGTCCAGGCTGGAGTGCAATGGTGCCATCTCGGCTCGTTGCAACCTCTGCCTCCTGGATTCAAGTGATTCTCCTGCCTCAGCCTCCCAAGTAACTGGGATTACAGGCATGCGCCACCACACCCAGCTAATTTTGTATTTTCAGTAGAGACAGGGTTTCACTATGTTGGTCAGGCTGGTCTCAAACTCCTGACCTCAAGTGATCCACCCTCCTCGGCCTCCCAAAATGCTGGGATTACAGGCTGTTTTTTGATTTAATAAACCAAATATGAGTAATTACTACCTTCAGGGCCTATCACAAATCTGTGTGATTCAGAATAGTTTAATAAATTAAAGCAGGGGAGAGCAGTGAAAACATTTTATCAGAATACTATAATATATTTTATAGAAAATTAAATGAAATACAATATTTTGAAAATAGGATAGATTCCAATAGAATTTGCCAGTAGAAAGTAATACCCGTAAGATTTTTGCTGAGACACCAGTGTTCACTGTGGAAATTGCATAAACATTACATATACCAATCTTTCTTTTTCTCTTTTTTCCCATCTCCTTCCTTTGCTTCTTCCCTGATTTCCTCCTTCTCTCCCTTCCTCTAACTTTTCCCTTCTTTTTTTCTTTTCTTCATTTATTTTCCATGCTTTCATTGAATTATTATGTCAGTACTTTCCCAAATATTAAGCACTGTGCTTTCCTTATCATTACATATGTATTGGATAATTCCAAAAACCCATTAAAGAAAGTCCATTTTGACATTTTTTTCCTTACTGAATTATACATAGCCATATGCAAACTTATTCTAAAGAAAATGCAGTGAGTCCAGTGAGTCTATAAGATAGGGTGTCAGCGTTGCAGCCAAAGTGAATTGAAGTCAAGGAGGAGCCATCCTTTTGCCTCAGCTCACTTTTGGTTCTCTGTGGACCCTAACATTTAATTTAGTCTTGTCCTAAAATTTTACCGTGATGTTTCTGAGTCCATCATGAAAAGGTCTTTCCTTTCCTGTTTGACTGTTTTGTCTTGAGAATTATAGCTTGTAATCCAGTGTCATAAACTCAGATATCTGAGAATTGTAAGGGATGGCCGGGGAGTGATGACTGAATACCTCCACTGGGTTGAATACAGTCAGTGTATGAGATGTACACAGCCCTGCGTATACGACATTCATCTGGGGCTCTGATGTTATAGAACCATATTACTCTGTGTAGTGATGACAGGCGGGTGCTAAGGTTTCCTTCCTGAAGCAATTTCCGATTCCATTATAAATTTAACCAGAAAACTCAAATCTTACATGCATTCTTTCAGGATAAGTGAAAGAAGCCTTTTTCAGTTTGTAACCAGAATGCAATATGCGCCCTGGCAGACAAGGTGGCAGTGAGTGAGTCCTGTGCTGCACAGAAGGCATCATAACACCATCAAGTAGGTGGTGAGGAGGGGATGCATGCAATTCTAAATTTTCTCAGAAAATGTCAAATACTTGCAGAGAGCCTCAGTGAAGCATTTGACTTTGCATCAGCTGACTCCGAATCAGGCATGTAATGTACACCTTCCCTTTCATCCTCCTCTGTAATTGAAAATGCTAGAGACAAGAGACTTATCCTATGGGAGGACCTGTATTTGTTGGATAAATCTCTGACATTGATTTTCTCTGCTTCTTACTGTTAAAAACATGAAACGTGGTGGTTTCTGTGTTTCAAAACATTCATGTATTGAACACTGAACTTAAAAACATTAAAACATGTATTTCAGATTAGTTCCTTCATTTAAACATTGATTACCTAAAACTTCACTATGAAGAACTTTCTTGGTCTCATGAGTCTTGTACATGCTCTGTTATCCATAATACTCTCACATATTGCCAATAATCATTGGCCTCCCATTTATTGCTTTCTATCTAGTCCTTTATTCATTTGATATGTGTCAGATCTATTATATGTCAGCAACTATACGGCATCCAAAGAAAGATGAAACAGAACAGAACCAGAGAGAGTCTGTACCCTCATGGAGCAGACAGTCTAGTGAGAGCAGTCAGCAGTCAAATATTCCACGAACAAATATAAAACTGTGATTGCTATGGGAAGAAGTACACGATGCAGAGAGAAGTATACAAGGAGGGTATACTCTCAGGAAGATCAAGATGGTATCTCCAAATAAGTGAATCTGGAATTGAAGATATTGAAGGAAGGTAAGCATTAACTAGATGAGGAGGGAAACGTATTTTATTTTATTTTATTTTTTTATCTCTTTTTTTTTATATACTTTAAGTTCTAGGGTACATGTGCATAACGTGCAGGTTTGTTACATATGTATACTTGTGCCATGTTGGTGTGCTGCACCCATCAACTCGTCAGCACCCATCAACTCGTCATTTACATCAGGTATAACTCCCAATGCAATCCCTCCCCCCTCCCCCCTCCCCCTCCCCATGATAGGCCCCGGTGTGTGATGTTCCCCTGCCCGAGTCCGAGTGATCTCATTGTTCAGTTCCCACCTATGAGTGAGAACATGCGGTGTTTGGTTTTCTGTTCTTGTGATAGTTTGCTAAGAATGATGGTTTCCAGCTGCATCCATGTCCCTACAAAGGACACAAACTCATCCTTTTTTATGGCTGCATAGTATTCCATGGTGTATATGTGCCACATTTTCTTAATCCAGTCTGTCACTGATGGACATCTGGGTTGGTTCCAAGTCTTTGCTATTGTGAATAGTGCCACAATAAACATACGTGTACATGTGTCTTTATAGCAGCATGATTTATAATCCTTTGGGTATATCCCCAGTAATGGGATGGCTGGGTCATATGGTATATCTAGTTCTAGATCCTTGAGGAATCGCCATACTGTTTTCCATAATGGTTGAACTAGTTTACAATCCCACCAACAGTGTAAAAGTGTTCCTATTTCTCCACATCCTCTCCAGCACCTGTTGTTTCCTGACTTTTTAATGATCGCCATTCTAACTGGTGTGAGATGGTATCTCATTGTGGTTTTGATTTGCATTTCTCTGATGGCCAGTGATGATGAGCATTTTTTCATGTGTCTGTTGGCTGTATGAATGTCTTCTTTTGAGAAATGTCTGTTCATATCCTTTGCCCACTTTTTGATGGGGTTGTTTGTTTTTTTCTCATAAATTTTTTTGAGTTCTTTGTAGGTTCTGGATATTATTAGCCCTTTGTCAGATGAGTAGATTGCAAAAATTTTCTCCCATTCTGTAGGTTGCCTGTTCACTCTGATGGTAGTTTCTTTTGCTATGCAGAAGCTCTTTAGTTTAATTAGATCCCATTTGTCAATTTTGGCTTTTGCTGCCGTTGCTTTTGGTGTTTTAGACATGAAGTCTTTGCCCATACCTATGTCCTGAATGGTACTACCTAGGTTTTCCTCTAGGGTTTTTATGGTTTTAGGTCTAACATTTAAGTCTCTAATCCATCTTGAATTACTTTTCGTATAAGGAGTAAGGAAAGGATCCAGTTTCAGCTTTCTACTTATGGCTAGCCAATTTTCCCAGCACCATTTATTAAATAGGGAATCCTTTACCCATTTCTTGTTTCTCTCAGGTTTGTCAAAGATCAGATGACTGTAGATGTGTGGTATTATTTCTGAGGACTCTGTTCTGTTCCATTGGTCTATATCTCTGTTTTGGTACCAGTACCATGCTGTTTTGGTTACTGTAGCCTTGTAGTATAGTTTGAAGTCAGGTAGCGTGATGCTTCCAGCTTTGTTCTTTTGACTTAGGATTGTCTTGGAGATGCGGGCTCTTTTTTGGTTCCATATGAACTTTAAAGCAGTTTTTTCCAATTCTGTGAAGAAACTCATTGGTAGCTTGATGGGGATGGCATTGAATCTATAAATTACCTTGGGCAGTATGGCCGTTTTCATGATATTGATTCTTCCTATCCATGAGCATGGTATGTTCTTCCATTTGTTTGTGTCCTCTTTTATCTCACTGAGCAGTGGTTTGTAGTTCTCCTTGAAGAGGTCCTTTACATCCCTTGTAAGTTGGATTCCTAGGTATTTTATTCTCTTTGAAGCAATTGTGAATGGAAGTTCATTCCTGATTTGGCTCTCTGTTTGTCTGTTACTGGTGTATAAGAATGCTTGTGATTTTTGCACATTAATTTTGTATCCTGAGACTTTGCTGAAGTTGCTTATCAGCTTAAGGAGATTTTGGGCTGAGACAATGGGATTTTCTAAATATACAATCATGTCATCTGCAAAGAGGGACAATTTGACTTCTTCTTTTCCTAACTGAATACCCTTGATTTCTTTCTCTTGCCTGATTGCCCTAGCCAGAACTTCCAACACTATGTTGAATAGGAGTGGTGAGAGAGGGCATCCCTGTCTTGTGCCAGTTTTCAAAGGGAATTTTTCCAGTTTTTGCCCATTCAGTATGATATTGGCTGTGGGTTTGTCATAAATAGCTCTTATTATTTTGAGGTACGTTCCATCAATACCGAATTTATTGAGCGTTTTTAGCATGAAGGGCTGCCTACCAACCAAAAAAAGTCCAGGACCAGATGGATTCACAGCTGAATTCTACCAGAGGTACAAGGAGGAGCTGGTACCATTCCTTCTGAAACTATTCCAATCAATAGTAAAAGAGGGAATCCTCCCTAACTCATTTTATGAGGCCAACATCATCCTGATGCCAAAGCCTGGCAGAGACACAACAAAAAAAGAGAATTTTAGACCAATATCCCTGATGAACATCGATGCAAAAATCCTCAATAAAATACTGGCAAACCGGATTCAGCAGCACATCAAAAAGCTTATCCACCATGATCAAGTGGGCTTCATCCCTGGGATGCAAGGCTGGTTCCACATTTGCAAATCAATAAACATAATCCAGCATATAAACAGAACCAAAGACAAGAACCACATGATTATCTCAATAGATGCAGAAAAGGCTTTTGGGAAACATATTTTAGACAGAAGGAACAGCATTTATTTGATTTTAAATACAGATAATACAGATGCTTTTTTTTGTTTTGTTTTGTTTTTGGAGTCCAAGTCTAGTTTTGCTGCCTAGGCAGGTTCAAGTGATTCTCCTGTCTCAGCCTCTCGAGTAGCTGAGAATACAGGTGTCTGCCACTAAGCCCGACTAATTTTTTGATTTTTAGTAGAGTCGGGATTTCACCATGTTGGTCAGGCTGGTCTTGAACTTCTGAGCTCAAGTGATCCCCTGCCTTAGCCTCCTAAAGTGCTGGGATTACAGGCGTGAGCCACTGCACCTGTCTTCTTCTTTGTATTTTTTAGAGACAAGGTTTTGCTAGGTTACCCAGGCTGTCGTGAACCCCTGTCCTTATGTGATCCTCCTGCCTCGGCCTCCCAAATTGCTGGAATTACAGGCATAAGCCATTTCACCTGGCTTGTGGCCTCTTTTAAGAACAATAAAGTGAGCTGAAAGCACTAGTTGTGTTTTATTTATTTTCTTTTCCACTTTCTTCAGATCAGTTCCCTTAGCTGTAAAGAAAAATGGGACTCAGAAATCAGGAAGTATGCCATCCTACTGTAGGCTATAGAGGAAATGTTTCGGGAAAAAAAAAAAACTTCTTGATTTTTCAATATCTGCTTTGTTCTATTAATTTGCCATCCACTTTTTCTTTTCTGTGTTACTGATGGGGTTCAGGACACACTACTCCAGAATACAGCAACTTGGAACTTGAGAAAACAGCAGAAGCAGGAAGGTCTCCATTGTCTTCCCCCTTGGCCTTCTCACTGAAGCAGGTCACAAGGCCCTCATTCCAGAGGTATCCTCCCTATACCTGGAGGAAAGGAACACCTGTATCTCTGAAGATTCAGGGACACGGAGAAGAATCTGTGTCTTCTCTAAAGACATTCATAGATTCTGTCTTCTGTGATTGAAGGCAGAATCTGTGTCTGTCTTCTTCAAACAGGCCTTGCTAGATACCCCTAGTTATTACCAATAGAACCCCGTTTGTCCGGTCATGATTTTCCATGCCTGTCCACTTTATCAAACGTAGCATAAAAATACATAGATTTTCCTGCCTTTTTTTTTTTTTTTGGCTGGCAGGGTGAGGGCTACTTTCCTTTTGAAGGCCCCTGTGTCACATAAAACTTATATTAAATAAATTTGTATGTTCTTCTCTTGCTAATCTGTCTTTTGTTATAGCTGTCTCAGCCATGAACCTACAAATAGGTGAGGAAAGAAATCTTTTTCCTCCCATAAGTGCTTTAGAATATTGAACCCAATTTCCTCTCAAAAATCTAATATACCTTGGTTATTTTTGATTATCATTGTTATTGTCATTTAAGAGTGTAAGGTTGGGGTAGATTAATTGTATTAATGACTCCAATTCTTCACCCCTCCCTGTGGCTATGCTTTAGGCCATGTGACTTGGCAGTTCTTACTACAAGGTTGAAGGCTATTTCCCCATTCTTGAATCTGAGCTGGGCTTGCAGGTTGCTTTGGCTGATGAGACTTGTTAGCAGACACAGCACAAGCAGAGCTGGAAAACACCCTGTGTATTTCTGCTGGCCTCTTGCTCCTCTGAAATTGTCCGGAGAACATGGCCAGGCTAGCCTGCTGGAAGGCAAGCCACATGGAGGAAAGTCAAATTATCTCAGTTGTCCTGACTGATACCATCCTCATTACCAACAGAGGGGCGAACTCTAGACATGTGAGTGAGCCCAGTTAAGACTAGAACTGTCTAACCAACCCTGGCTGAGCCCACCAAAATCACTGACCTGGAGGCTTGTCACTGAAGTGCTTATTGTTTTAAACCACTGAGTTTTGGGGTGATTGGTTATGCAGCATTGTTGTGGCAATAGAAAACTGATACAAGGCTAAGTTCTTATTTTTTTGTTTGTTTTTTTGTTTTTTGGGTCTTTTTCTTTGCGATAGGATCTTGTTCTGTTGCCTGGGCTGGAGTGTGGTTGTGGGATCTCAACTCACTGCAACCTCCACTTCCCAGGCTTAAGCAATTCTCCTACCTCCCAATTAGGTGGGCGTGGTGGCATGTGCCTGTAGTCCCAGCTACTAGTAGCACATGCCACCACGCCTGGCTAATTTTTGTATTTTTTGTAGAGATGGGATGTTGCCATGTTGCCCAGGTGGGTCTCAAACTCCTGGGCTCAAGCGATCTTCCCACCTTGGCCTCCCAAAGTGCTGGGATTACAGGCGTGACCCACCATGCCTGGCCTAAATTCTTCTTTGTAACTTTGTGATTTCTTCATAATTTTCTTCAGTTATACATATTTTTATGTCTAATGGAAGCTAATGGGAAAATTGTAAAACACCCAGACGCAGTGGCTCACGCCTATAATCCCAGCACTTTGGGAGGCTGAGGTGGGCGGATCACAAGGTCAGGAGTTTGAGGCCAGTGTGGCCAATATGGTGAAACCCCGTCTCTACTAAAAATACAACAATTAGCCGGGCCTGGTGGTGGGCATCTGTAGTCCCAGCTACCTGGGAGGCTGAGGCAGGAGAATTGCTTGAACCTGGGAGGTGGAGGTTGCAGTGAGCCAAGATCATACCACTGCACTCCAACCTAAGTAAAACAGTGAGACTCCATCTCAAAAAAAAAAAAAAAATTATAAAACAGATGTTTGGCTATTAGTAACTTTTCAGGAGACTTTGTATTCCATGAAATGTGATATGTGATATACCTACTGTTGAACACTGGACATTTCAGGGGAAAAAACTTCTGCTTTTCTCCATAAATATGAGAAAGTACATAGTTTGTTCCAATGATTTCTTTTCTTTACCTGTGAAGAAATTGAGATGACCACATGACTGTGTTCTAGAAATGAAAATGCCATATGAGGAGAGCACAACCATTTGCTTTTTAATGACAGGTGCATAAAACTATCCTGGTTTGAAACATTATTGCATATAAACTCATGTTACATTTATTAGTTATAAAGAAAGTTTCTCATATTCCCACTCTTTAGAAAGGTACCTGCCTTCTTAAGCATGGAAACATGACTGCAGTGCCAAGTTTGACAGCTGATTCTGTATAACCACTTAATTCCACATCCTTGGAAGGAAGCGACTCTAAAAGCAAACAAATGGACAAGCTCTGAGTTATATAAGTAAGAGTGGTATACACACCCAGCAAAATCACTATTGCATGAGTATTACTTACATCTTTAACTAGTTTATATTAAAGACAGTTGTGAGTTTAGTAAGAGAATGTTGGGTTTAATTTGGATTTTTTTTTTTTCTCTAGCAACTCACATGGCCTTCTCTCTGCTGTAAGTCCTAGAAGATGGGAAAATTGCCTAAGCAGTAAAGCCCTCCAGCTCTCGGGGAAAAGGTAGCAGAAGGAGAATATAGGAGAAGGAGGCCATGGGGTATGTGAGAGTTCCTGGCTGACTTTGAGGGTTGCTTTATTTTAACACAGCCCGTGCTATGTAGGTCACAGCAATTGAATATATAAAGGTGGCCTGCTTCTCCGAGGAGTCATTCCCTTTATCCCGCGCACCATCTCTGTGGGATATACATCTATTTACAGTGTCTTTGGTAGTTAGTCAAAGATTCATCTTCATCTTTAGATAATATTGAAGTGATTGTTTCATAGACTATGCATATGAGAGAACAGCGTACAACATTTAAGATGATTCCTTCAAAGAAATTTTACTGCCTTGAGAAAAGTTTTATTATATACACGGACAAGGCCAATTAATGGTATCATCATGATTATATTGCATTTGCATTTATTTATTTGTCCTATGAGAAAGATCAGAGACAAGTATACCAGAATGGTTATCTCTGTATGGCAGGTTTATCATTGTTTTATTAATCTTTTGTGTAATGTTTTGAATTTTCCAATTTGAGAAAGTAATTATATAAGAATATGTTATTAGAAAAATCAAAATGTTAATTAAAATATTCTGGTTTAAGGTACACTTTGAGGACAAGGAATGTGTCTTATTTATTTCTAAATTCCTAACACTTCAGCACTCGGTGCTTAGGAAGTGATAGGGGAAAAAATGTCAAAAAAACACATTTAATGAATGAAAGGAGAGATTGAAGTGTAGGATTCAGCAGGTTGAATAGGGCCTCCGTTAATAAGACAGAACACCAGCATTATCTTAAGGTGCAATGATTAAAAAGCAGGAAATGGTATGTTCTTCCATTTGTTTGTGTCCTCTTTTATCTCACTGAGCAGTGGTTTGTAGTTCTCCTTGAAGAGGTCCTTTACATCCCTTGTAAGTTGGATTCCTAGGTATTTTATTCTCTTTGAAGCAATTGTGAGTGGAAGTTCATTCATGATTTGGCTCTCTGTTTGTCTGTTACTGGTGTATAAGAATGCTTGTGATTTTTGCACATTAATTTTGTATCCTGAGACTTTGCTGAAGTTGCTTATCAGCTTAAGGAGATTTTGGGCTGAGATGATGGGGTTTTCTAAATATACAATCATGTCATCTGCAAAGAGGGACAATTTGACTTCTTCTTTTCCTAACTGAATACCCTTGATTTCTTTCTCTTGCCTGATTGCCCTAGCCAGAACTTCCAACACTATGTCGAATAGGAGTGGTGAGAGAGGGCATCCCTGTCTTGTGCCAGTTGTCAAAGGGAATGCTTCCAGTTTTTGCCCATTCAGTATAATATTGGCTGTGGGTTTGTCATAAATAGCTCTTATTATTTTGAGATACGTTCCATCAATACCGAATTTATTGAGAGTTTTTAGCATAAAGGGCTGTTGAATTTTGTCAAAGGCCTTTTCTGCATCTATTGAGATAATCATGTGGTTTTTGTCTTTGGTTCTGTTTATATGCTGGATTACGTTTATTGATTTGCGTATGTTGAACAAGCCTTGGTTCATCCCAGGGATGAAGCCTACTTGATCATGGTGGATAAGCTTTTTGATGTGCTGCTGGATTCGGTTTGCCAGTATTTTATTGAGGATTTTTGCATCGATGTTCATCAGGGATATTGGTCTAAAATTCTCTTTTTTTGTTGTGTCTCTGCCAGGCTTTGGTATCAGGATGATGTTGGCCTCATAAAATGAGTTAGGGAGGATTCCCTCTTTTACTATTGATTGGAATAGTTTCAGAAGGAATGGTACCAGCTCCTCCTTGTACCTCTGGTAGAATTCAGCTGTGAATCCATCTGGTCCTGGACTTTTTTTGGTTGGTAGGTTATTAATTATTGCCTCAATTTCAGAGCCTGCTATTGGTCTATTCAGGGATTCAGCTTCTTCCTGGTTTAGTCTTGGGAGAGTGTAAGTGTCCAGGAAATTATCCATTTCTTCTAGATTTTCTAGTTTATTTGCGTAGAGGTGTTTATAGTATTCTCTGATGGTAGTTTGTATTTGTGTGGGGTCGGTGGTGATATCCCCTTTATCATTTTTTATTGCATCTATTTGATTCTTCTCTCTTTTCTTCTTTATTAGTCTTGCTAGCGGTCTATCAATTTTGTTGATCTTTTCAAAAAACCAACTCCTGGATTCATTGATTTTTTGGAGGGTTTTTTGTGTCTCTATCTCCTTCGATTCTGCTCTGATCTTAGTTATTTCTTGCCTTCTGCTAGCTTTTGAATGTATTTGCTCTTGCTTCTCTAGTTCTTTTAATTGTGATGTTTGAGTGTCAATTTTAGATCTTTCCAGCTTTCTGTTGTGGGCATTTAGTGCTATAAATTTCCCTCTACACACTGCTTTAAGTGTGTCCCAGAGATTCTGGTATGTTGTATCTTTATTCTCATTGGTTTCAAAGAACATCTTTATTTCTGCCTTCATTTCGTTATGAAGAATCAATATCGTGAAAATGGCCATACTGCCCAAGGTAATTTATAGATTCAATGCCATCCCCATCAAGCTACCAAAGACTTTCTTCACAGAATTGGAAAAAACTGCTTTAAAGTTCATATGGAACCAAAAAAGAGCCCGATTGCCAAGACAATCCTAAGTCAAAAGAACAAAGCTGGAAGCATCACGCTACCTGACTTCAAACTATACTACAAGGCTACAGTAACCAAAACAGCACGGTACTGGTACCAAAACAGAGATATAGACCAATGGAACAGAACAGAGCCCTCAGAAATAATACCACACATCTACAGCCATCTGATCTTTGACAAACCTGAGAAGACAAGAAATGGGTAAAGGATTCCCTATTTAATAAATGGTGCTGGGAAAATTGGCTGGCCATATGTAGAAAGCTGAAACTGGATCCTTTCCTTACTCCTTATACGAAAATTAATTCAAGATGGATTAGAGACTTAAATGTTAGACCTAAAACCATAAAAACCCTAGAAGAAAACCTAGGTAATACCATTCATGACACAGGCATGGGCAAAGACTTCATGTCTAAAACACCAAAAGCAACGGCAACAAAAGCCAAAATTGACAAATGGGATCTAATTAAACTAAAGAGCTTCTGCACAGCAAAAGAAACTACCATCAGAGTGAACAGGCAACCTACAGAATGGGAGAAAATTTTTGCAATCTACTCATCTGACAAAGGGCTAATAATATCCAGAACCTACAAAGAACTCAAAAAAATTTACAAGAAAAAAACAAACAACCCCATCAAAAAGTGGGCAAAGGATATGAACAGACATTTCTCAAAAGAAGACATTCATACAGCCAACAGACACATGAAAAAATGCTCGTCATCACTGGCCATCAGAGGAATGCAAATCAAAACCACAATGAGATACCATCTCACACCAGTTAGAATGGCGATCATTAAAAAGTCAGGAAACAGCAGATGCTGGAGAGGATGTGGAGAAATAGGAACACTTTTACACTGTTGGTGGGATTGTAAACTAGTTCAACCATTATGGAAAACAGTATGGCGATTCCTCAAGGATCTAGAACTAGAATTACCATATGACCCAGTCATCCCATTACTGGGTATATACCCAAAGGATTATAAATCATGCTGCTATAAAGACACATGCACACGTATGTTCATTGTGGCACTATTCACAATAGCAAAGACTTGGAATCAACCCAAATGTCCATCAGTGACAGACTGGATTAAGAAAATGTGGCACATATACACCATGGAATACTATGCAGCCATAAAAAAGGATGAGTTCATGTCCTTTGTAGGGACATGGATGCAGCTGGAAACCATCATTCTTAGCAAACTATCGCAAGAACAGAAAACCAAACACCGCATGTTCTCACTCATAGGTGGGAACTGAACAATGAGATCACTTGGACTCTGGAAGGGGAACATCACACACCGGGGCCTATTATGGGGAGGGGAGAGGGGGGAGGGGAGAGGGATTGCATTGGGAGTTATACCTGATGTAAAGGACGAGTTGATGGGTGCTGAGGGGTTGATGGGTGCAGCACACCAACATGGCACAAGTGTACATATGTAACAAACCTGCACGTTATGCACATGTACCCTAGAACTTAAAGTATTAAAAAAAAAAAGCAGGAAATGTTTTTAATAGTTACTGTCATTCTTGTCCTAAAGTAAATAGCAGGTACCTGAAACTTATGAAGCATTTTCATCAGACAGTTGATAACCATTGGATTGTCTCCTGCTCTTTTTTAAAAATTTGTATGACAAGCATAATTATTTCTGAATCCAGGATTTTCCTATCATACTCTAATAAGTATACAATATAAGAGGGACTATGAATAACCCAAAGAGAACCAGGAAGCATTTATTCCTATTTTGATGAAAATCTCATTCCTTTCCTACAAGAAATGTTCCTTGATTACTGCAAGGACTTTTCTACTTAACTGTCTTCACTACCTATTGTAAATCAGTCAAACAATATGCCAAAATCATACTTTGTTTTCCATATATTCACTTTGGTATGGTTCCCCCAGGCAGGAATCACGGCATAGATTTTTATTTTTCTATCATGAAGTGGAAGCTCGTCGGTGGACTAACACGCATTCAGTGGCTTTGCTGTGCATGGAGCACTCGTGAGCCTTTGGCATGTATTGGCTCATGTCATTCTCTCAACAGCCACAGGAGCCATGTGATTCTTCTTCCTATTTTCCAGATGAGAAAGCTGGACAGACAGGTTAAGGATCTTGTCAAGGTCACATAGCTCATAAAGAGTAGAGCTAGATGGGTGAGGTGGCACAGACTTGGGAGGCTGAGGTGGGAGGATTGCTTGAGCCCAAGAGGTTGAGGCTGCAGTGAGCTGTGATCATGCCACTGCACTCCAACCTGGCTGACAGAGTGAGATGCTGTCTCAAATATATATGTTTTATATTGTTATATATATGTGTGTGTGTGTATGTGTATATATATGTGTGTATATATATACGCACACACACATATAAGATATATAACCTTGCCTGATGTTACATAACATATATATTTTTTTTTATATATATATATATATAGAGAGAGAGAGAGAGAGTAGAGCTTTGCTTCAATGTCCCTGCTCTTAATCACAAGTTTATATAGCCTCTTTAATATCAGAAAGTGCTTAGCAATGTGTGCCATTTGCTTAGGAAGGCCCAGGTAATTTTGTGATTCCAAAATCATCTTAGACTATAAATGAGGAAAAGTCATAGTATTTCTGATATGTTTGACAGGAAACTTTGAAAGATCAGTTTTAGTTTAAATGAGAAATCACAAGCAAATGACATGTTAGTTATTTGAATTACTCAGGGGAATATGAGAAGCTCTACCTTTGGGATGAGTGTGTTTATGAGTATACATTACACCACCTGCTTGTGCTAGTGGGAGGAGTAAACATTTCTGCCCGCTTTCCTTAATTCTACATTTTGTTTTGATTTTTATTTTTCAATTCTAGCAGATTTTAATGCATTAAATAAAAAAGCAACAGTAAAGACAACCCTTATCTGTTTAAATCAGAAGCTAAATTAGTGGGATATGAAGGCTTTAAAACAATACATTGAGTACAGAGAGTCTTGCCCAGCCTCTGCAGTTCTGAGAACAGAGCAGTCAGCCTTTTAGGAAGTAGGCCCCCGTGGAGTTGAAAAATACTTTTGAGGACCAGAACGTGACCTGGGAGGGTGGGCTTCAGTTCTTTCTTTCAGCTTTGTCCAACTCACATGTGCGCTCTGGGCCTAATCATTCTCCTTCTCTCGGCCTGAGTTGTCTTATCTGTCATTTGGGGAATTAATAGCAGGCTTTTCCTTGGAAAACGTTTTAAGCCCTCTCCCTGAAAGGTTTTGGTTGTCCCTGTTATTAATATGAGCATATCACCGTTACAGGCCAGCCCTGACTTGGAATGGAAAAAGTGAGCCGACCTTGCCTGATGTGATTGTTGCGCTATGAGCCAGTCAGCTTGCTTTTATATGTGACCCTGATGGCCTCCTGCTACTCGACTACTCGACAGAGCTCAGCCTTTTGACAGCTGGCCCAGCTGGTCTAGTTCAGAGCAAAAGTGGGCCCTGCGGACACAACACGTTGAGGGCTTTTTGAGTGATCCAGCTGGGGTGGGTCTAGGTTCTTTTGGTGCCAAATGGAAAATGAAGTCTGCGTTCATCCTAGGGAAGCACAGCATGGGGGAGCAGTGCACTCTGTTCTTCCCTTTTCCCTGAAATTCGTATTTAGTCTGAGCTGCTGCGTTTATATCCTTTCTTACCTACCACTAACCACGAACGTTTCCAAAGCCCATGTACTTTGCCTCTTGGCTTTGAACCATTCAGCTATGATGGAAACTTTATATTTTTATGTCTGCTTGGCTGAAACCGACTCCTGAGAGAGGAGACAGTAATTGCCTTTTGGGTGATTTCACCTCCACTAATTCTTTCACATTCTTGGAGGGTTTTTGATAGAACCTGAAGAAACAAAGCCTGCATCCTGGGCTGCTTCAACATAAGAAGAACAGACTTCAATGGCAACAGCCTGTTTATAATCTCTTGGGCCCATTTCTGTTTTCATTTTCCTGTAGATTGAAGTGGATGTAGTGCAGAAAACAATAGCAGGATAATACTCTAATCCTCTTGGTTCTCACACGTGTTACTCACTAGCATGCATTCCGGGGTGCATGCAAGAATCTTCCATCCTTATACCCACGGGTAAACAAAGGATCCCGCGGGCTGTTGCCTATCCCTAGGGAATTAAAAACAAATGTATATACTATAATATTCCTGAAGATTAAGTTATTTGAAAGGCATTTTATTTTATAATCATGCAAATACATCTGGTCTTGTTTTTCAGGCTGGTAACCAGATCTCTAAGGGCCAGTAAAATAATCCCTCTTTTCCTTTCTTCCTGGCTACTCTACCGGCTCTCCCATACCCTTTGCTCTTTGATGCATAAGATGAGATGGGCGGGTAATCAGGCACTGAAAATCCACAGTTGGCAAGGGTCATTTTTCATTTATTATTTCTTCTGGTGCCTTGACTTTGCCTGACTTTCCATGGTTAAGGAAAGGGGAGGGGAAGAGGTTGATGAGAAGGTCAGTCTACTGTGTTGCTTCTCAGTCCTGTGTGTCTGCCCTTCCTAAATCTGTTTACACTCTGAATCACTTGACATGCTGCACATTCTTCTATAAAATCTGGCTTTGAGCAGCAGTCTTCAGGCACTGGGGACGCCCACTGAGTAAGATTTGAATAGCTAAAAGAGCTGGGGGACACTTTTTTAAATGACCCGAAGCCTAGGAAAAGATAGCTTCCTCAATTAGTGGTATCACCTGGAATGAATGATTCTGTAGTTTTTCTTTGACATAGACTAAGATATATAGTATGCATAATATTTGGAAGTGTTGTTTCTTTATAGTAATAAAGTTCACATGGGGTAGGTCCATTTCTGGTTTACTGAAAGGAAATGGCCATTATAAATGCTAAGCACTGCTTTTATTTGAATAAATATTATAAATGGTAGAATTAAATATCATAATAGACCTCTAGAGATTATCTGATTTATTGTTGGAATGCCAGTAAAGTTACATTGAAAGGATTTGAAAAGAAAGGGCCTTTATTTAAGAACCACCTTAACGTATTTTTCTTGTGTATATATTACAGCTAAAGACTGACTATTAGTAATTCATAAAACAGATCCACCTATTTGCAGATTTGAAAATTAGGATTAGTATTTGGTTCATGTTTTAGAACATAATCAAGTGCTATTTTAAGTTGATTTTAGGTATCAGGATTTGATGGATGTTAAGCAAACTTGTGATTAAAATGCATTGTTGAGCAGTGACCTGAGATCGTGCCACCGCACTCCAGCCTGGGTGACAGAACGTGACGCTGTCTCAAAAAAAATGCATTGTTGGTTTTTAAAATTATTCATAATGATGGGTAGACAGAAATTTCTAGGCAAAATGTCTTTTACAAGGAAGAAAGTCATTGTGTTTCCAAAACAAATTTCTTTTAATCATTTAGGAAATCATACATATCTCTATTACCTCATGATAAAATAATCCATAATTTGACTATTTTAAAAATTATTAGCCCAGTCTAATCTCTCCAGAGTCATTACAGCCTGAGTACAAGAGAGTGATTTTTTTTACAAAACCTGAATCTGTTAGCTCTTTCTTTTCTTTTTTTTTTTTTTTCGAGACGGAGTTTTGCTCTTGTTTCCCAGGCTGGAGTGCAATGGCACCATCTCAGCTCACCACAACCTCTGTCTCCCAGGATCAAGTGATTCTCCTGCCTCAGCCTCCTGAGTAACTGGGATTACAGGCATGCGACACCATGCCCGGCTAATTTTGTATTTTTAGAAGAGACGGGGTTTCTCCCTGTTGGTCAGGCTGGTCTCGAGCTTCCAACCTCAGGTGATCCACCCTCCTTAGCCTCCTAAAGTGCTGGGATTACAGGTATGAGCCACCGTGCCTCGCCTCTTTTGGCTTTTTCTGGGTGATTCCACCAAAAGTTTGTCCTCCGAATCTGTTTCCCTCCTGAGCTGGAGCTACATAAAGCCAAATGATGTTTGTGTAGTAGACCGTAGGTTTTGTTTCTGATGACCATTTAAACAATCATGGACACAGGTCTTTACTAAAATCATTTTTCTTTCTTTTTTTTTTTTGTTTTGACAGGGTCTCACTGTGTCACCCAGGCTGGAATGCAGTAATCTCCACCTCTCAGGCTCAGATGATCCTCCCACCTCAGCCTCCTGAATAGCTAGGATCATCTGAGCCTGGAAGGTGGAGGTTGCAGTGAGCTGAGACCACAGGGACCATAGGTACCACAGACGTGCAGCACCACACCTGGCTCACTTTTCTGTATTTTTTTTTTTTTTAATAGAGACAGGGTTTCACCACATTGCTCAGGCTGGTCTCAAACTCCTGGACTCATGTGATCCACCCACCTCAGCCTTCCAAAGTGTTGGGATTACAGGCGTGAACCACCGCATCTGGCCTAAATTTTCGTTTGTTTGTTTGTTTATACAGCTTTGTCTTTATTCTTACATCTTTTAAAAATGTTACCACTGATAAACCTAAGTGCTTAATATAAACTTCTGTTGACAAATTATGAGTACAGACCAACTTGTTACCACACTTTTGAAGATGATTCTAATAGTAGCACGAACTAATTGACTGAATCTTTCCTCAAACCTGTTTTACCTGTCTCTATCTGTGATTTTGGTCATATAGTATTTTCTCATCAGTCTTCTGGTAAAATATTATCTAAATTTCTTCTGAAAAACCATCTCTGGAAGACACTTCAAGACTTGCCTTTAAGGGATGTGAATACCACTTTTTTTTTTCTTAAATTTTAGCTTTAGGGGTATATTAGGTCATTCTTGTGTTGCTATAAAGAAATACTTCATGCCTGTAATCCCAGCACTTTGGGAGGCCGAGGTGAGCAGATCATGAGGTCAGGAGTTTGAGACCAGCCTGGCCAATATGGTGAAACCCCGTCTCTACTAAAAATACAAAAACTAGCCAGGCGTGGTGGCAAGTGCCTGTAATCCCAGCTACTTGGGAGGCTGAGTCAGGAGAATTGCTTGAATCCTGGAGGTGGAGGTTGCAGTGAACTGAGATCGTTCCATTGCACTGTAGCCTGGGTGACAGAGTGAGACTCCATCTCAAAAAAAAAAAAAAAAAAAAAAAAAAGAAATGCTTGAGGCTGGATAATTTATAAGGAAAAGAAGTTGAATTGGCTTACAGTTCTGCAGGCACAGGAAACATGGTCCTGGCATCCACTGGGCATCTAGGGAGGCCTCAGGAAGCTGCCAATCATGGCCGAAGGTGAAAAGAAAAGTTGGTGTCTAACATGGCGAGACAGGGAACAAATGTGGGGGAGGTGTCACACACTTTTAAACAACTAGATCCCCTGAGAACTCACACGTTATCAAGAGGACAGCACCAAGCCATGAAGGATCTGCCCCCATAACCCAAACACTTCCCGCCAGGCCCCACCTCCAGCACTGGGGATTACATTTCAGTATGATATTTGAATGGGGACAGATATCCAAACTATACAAGGGGGTCCCTGTACAGGTTTGTTACGTTGGTATATTGCCTGTTGTTTAGGTTTAGCGTATGAATAATCCCATTAGTATCTGATAGTTAGCTTTTCGACCCTCGCCCCACTTCCACTCTTCCCCAGTCTAGTAGTCCCCAGTGTCTATTGTTTTCATCTTTGTGTCCAGGTGTACTCACTGTTTAGCTCCTACTTATAAGCGAGAACATGCGGCATTTGCTTTTCTGTTCCTGCATTAATTTGCTTAAGATAGTGGCCTTCAGCTGCATCCATGTTGCTGCAAAGGACATGACTTAGTTCATTTTTATGATTGCATAGTGTACATGGCATGGTGTATATGCTGTGGTGCCACATTTTCTTTATCCAGTCATCTGGATTATGTTTTGCCATGGCATTCATTTACAGTCATCTAGGTTGATTCTTTGTCTTTGCTATTGTGAATAGTGCTGTGATGAACATACGAGTGCATGTGTCTTTTCGGTAGAAGGATTTAACGGGATTGCTGGCTTGAATGACAGCTCTGTTTTAAATTCTTTGAGAAATCTCCACACTGCTTTCCACAAAGGCTGAACTAATTTACACTCCCACAAACAGTTTATAAGCATTCCGTTTTCTCTGCAACCTCGTCAACATCTGTTATTTTTTGACTTTTTAATAATAGCCATTCTCACTGGTGTGAAATGGTATTTCATTGTGGTTTTGATTTGCATTTGTGTAATGACTAAAATCTTTGGTATTTACTTGATCACTTCTTTTTATTGCAATTTTATTGGATTCAAATTTATTATTTCATAGCTTACATTTTATTTGTTCTCTGTGTTTCTAAAAAATAATGCTTTCCATTACCTTTAATTAATAATTACACTTGGTTCTTTTAATAATGGTTTATATTCCATTTTACCACACTACTTTGAGAAATTTTTAAAGAAACATTCTCTTGCTTTACAATTCTGCCTAATATGTCCCAAGGCTTATTTGATGGCGCTTATCAATGTGGCTGGGAAGATAGATAGAGGATCATTGAAACCAAAAGCTGAGTAGAATCATTCTTTTTCAGTTCAAATTGTACTTGAATCATTAAATACTTTATATTTGTTTTCTTAATATAGAAAAATAGATTAGAATGAATGAGTGATAGGTTGTAATTGCTTTTCCCTGCAATAAACAGTATTTTATGTTTAGTCCTTAGCCATGGCATTCATTTAGAGCATCATTTCCCAACTTTGGGAATGGGGAGTGAAGTAGAAGAAATGACATATCAGAATCTCCAGGAAAGAGGTGTGAGTTGGGGTTGAGTTTAAAAAAATATGTTTACCTTTTTGAGAATCAATTCCATAGGGAGACTCTGTCACTTATAGAACTGCACTGGGTGAAAGTGGCAGACCTGCAGCCATTGATTTAAAGCATGTGCAAGAGGGTCAATTTAAGTGGATGCAGAGACCTCCTCCCCTCCCAGGACATCTATTTTCATCAGTTGATGTGCAAGGAGGAATGTGTGTGTGTGTGTGTGTGTGTGTGTGTGTGTGTGTGTGTGTGTGTGAAGCAAGTTTGAGAAGGGGGTGATGCTGTTATCCAACTGCACAGGGAATAATATGAATGGCAGAAAACTGGAGAGCAAGGTGGTTGATTTCCTGTCCTGTGCTCACAGGCCAGCTTGACTCTGATGCTTACCTGTGGGGTGCATCTAAAGATTCTCAGGATACTTGGAAACTCCTCGAGTGGTAGTCTGAGATCCTGCAATATTTAGGTCTCAGAGGTAAACCTGTGAAATGCAGATATTAATGTCAACATTTCACTTTAATCACATGATTCTGAGACAAAAGAGGACTTGGGCAACATTTTTTTTTTTTTTTTTTTTTTTTTGAGATGGAGTCTTACCCTGTCGTCCAGGCTGGAGTGCAGTGGCGTGATATCGGCTCACTGCAATCTCCACCTTCCAGGTTCAAGCGATTGTTCTGCCTCAACATCCCGAGTAGCTGGGATTGCAGGCATGTACCACCATATCTGGCTAATTTTTTGTATCTTTAGTAGAGATGGGGTTTCACCATGTTGGCCAGGCTGGTCTCAAAGTCCTGACCTCGTCATCCGCCTGCCTTGGCCTCCCAAAGTGCTGGGATTACATTTTTTAAAACTTTATAATGAAAACTTAGGTAATTGGTACACTAACAATTCCAAACTCTGTATCAGTGTCATATTCTAAAGGATGAACTCCTAGGCATAGGAAATTATTGCTATCAAGAAGATATAATCATCCTGACTTTTTAAATGAAAAGTGATGCCTATAGGGAGCCAAACAGCAAAATAGCATTTTCTGAGAAACTTGACATGTGTGGATTATAACCAATGAGTACTATAAACCCTTAGTAAATATCAATGACTGATTTTGTTGACTGGGATTGTTTCTGACTCCAACAAGTCACTGACTATGTGACTTTTGACAAGTCTTTTAACCCTCTGTCCACAGTTACCCCATCAGTGGAACTAATTTGATACTCACTGCTCTATAAACTTCAAGAGGAGTGCCTTCATAATATTTTATTTTCATTTACTGTGTTAGTGCCTCCACAAGCAAGTTAAAACTTATTTTGAGTTATTTATCAGGAAACTGAGAAACCAATTTTTAGGAAATCAGTTGCATTTCCAATGGTATGGCAGACTTCTCACGGAAATCCCTATGCCGTTGCTCTCCTGACAAAACACCTGTGATGTCATTGAATTCATGTATCTATTATGATGAAAAGGATAACTCCTTTTTGTCAACAGATATAAATATTTATATGTCTAAAATTTCTGAATGCAAATAAGGTCAGCCCTTTTTGCCTGGAGGAAACTCCCCGCAGTGTAGGGAAGGGGAACCTAAACATAATATGGCAATCTTGCAGAGCTGAGGAGACAGAGGTTGGAGCTCAGAAAGTCAGGGAGTCTAGAGTTTCTGTGGTATAGCACCGAGAGGAGGGAATTACACAGAGAAGGAGCTCCAGAAACATGTAGAGGGGTCTTCTTGAGCCATTGGTTGAAGAACAGTTTGCAACATGCATAAGGTGAAACTATACAAGACCAGGTCAGAACAACTTCCAAGGAAGTGACTATTACTTGGGACAAAATTCCCAGAGCTCACACAGGACTAAGAATATATTGTGTTCCCTCTAAATGAAGTCCTCATTGAACCACTGGGCATTCACTAGGTACCCTAAAAATGGCACAACTTAGAAGTGGGGCTAAATTAGGCTAGTATAAAACTACTCTAAGCATGCCCCCAAAGAATTTAAAACCATATAACAAATAGATCAAACTAGCTCACAATTAATTACATTCAAGAAAAAGTACAAAAGTCTTCAAAGAAATATAATGAGATTCATCATTCAAAAACCAGAAAAATCTAAATGAATAGCCTTCAATAAAGAAACAATGGCTGGGTGCAGTGGCTAACACCTGTAATCTCAGCAATTTGGGAGGCCAAGGTGGGTGGATCACCTGAGGTCAGGAGTTTAAGACCAGCCTGGCCGACATGGAGAAACCCCGTCTCTATTAAAAATACAAAAATTATCCAGGTGTGGTGCCATGTTCCTGTAGTTCCAGCTACTCAGGAGGCTGAGGTGGGAGGATTGCTTGAGTCGGAGTCTAGGAGGTGGAGGTTGCAGTGAGCCAAGATCGAGCACTGCATTCCAGCCTGGGTGACAGAGCAAGACTTCGTCTCAAACAACAACAACAACAAACACAAAAAACAAAGAAGTCACTAGACATTTGAAGAAGTAGAAAATATATTCCATAACCAGGAGTGAATCTATCAATGAAAACAGACCAAGAAATGACATAAATGAAGAAATTAAGAGACAAGGACATTAAAACATCTACTATAAATGTAATTCATAAGCACATGAAGTTAGAAAAATACAAACATGATGAGCAGAGAGATGAGATATAAAAATAATGAAAATGTAACTTCTAATGATGAAAAAATGCAACATCTGAAATAAAAAAATATGGTAGATAAAAATGGTAGATTGTATGTGTAAGAAAAATAAAAAGCAGTGAAATTGAAGGCATAAAGAGGAAAACAGAAAAAAATTAAAACATGAAAAAAACTGAAGAATAAAGCATCAATGACCTATTGGACAATATCCAGTGACATAACATATATTTAACTGGAGTCTCAGACTGTAGGTTAAACAATATTTGAAGAAATAATAAAATTTTTCAAATTGATAAAAATAATAAAATCTCATATTCCAGAAACTCAATAAATCCAAAGCAGAGTAAATATTTTCAAAAACATAGACAAATGCACATCATAATTAACTTGCAGAGAACACGTAATAGATACGAAATCTTAAAACTAGGTGAAATAAATCACTTTATGTATGGAGAGAAAGATAAAAATTACGGCAGACCTCTATGAGAAACTATGCAAGCTCAAAGAAAATGAAATGACATCTTTTGAGATATCAAAATAAAAAAATACAAAAATGTCAAATTAATGTTCAATGTCCAGTGAAAATACCTTTGTAAAATGACTTTTTCTACACAAAGAAATAAAGTTTATCAGGAATGATAAATATGTTGGTGAGTATAAAAGATATTTTCTCATTTGTAAAGTTCTTCAAAAAATAATTGTCTGGAGCAAAACCAATAACAGAATATAGTGAGATCTATAACATAAAGCAGGGCAGGGCAAAAATAGAGCATGTTATAAGAATCTTATACTATATGTTAGTCGTGTAATATTTGAAGAGAGATTATGAAAAGATAAAGATGCATATTATAAATATATATAAAGCACCCTCAATAGATTTAATAAGCAAAAGAGGAGGTAATATGGGATAAAATAATGATAATAATAATAATGATAATAAAATAGGCCGCATTAATCCAAAACAAGACAGAAAATGAAAGAATAGAGGAAAAAATATTGAAAACAAATAGCAAAATGGTAGATTTACTAAACTATACTGAAAATTATATTAATATAAATGGTTGAAAATGGCAATTAAAGACAGAGATTTGCTGGGGAAATAAAAGCAAAGAAGTTCCTACTATATGCAGTCTACAATAAACCAACTTTAAACATGAATATAAAAGAGGTAAAAGTAAAAGGATGGGCAGAAATAACTATCCAAACACTAAAGTAATCTGGGGTGTACATACTAACACTAGATGAAATAGATTTTAGAATAAACAATTACCAGTGATAAAGAGGGTCATTTTCTAATAATAAAGAACTCATCAAGAAGACACAGTAATACTAAAAGCGTATGCAGAGTTTCAAAGTTCATGACATAGTTGAAAGAAATGTAAGAAGAAATAGATAAATTTTAGAATAGATGATGTCAACACTTTTTTTAGTAATTGCTAGAGTGACTAGATAAAAAATTAGTAAGAATACAGAATAGTTGGGCAACATTATCAACGATTTGATCTAATTGATATTTATAGATTACTCCACTGCAAAAGAGCATAATACAAACATTTTTAAAGCACACATGGAATTTTCATCAAATAGACCATTTTCTGAGGATTAAACAAAATTCATTGGTAAGAATTAGACAACATAAATATATTACTAACCACAAGAGGATTAAATTGGAAACAAATAGCAAGAGGATAGCTGCAAAAATTCCCAAATATCTGGAAAATAACGTATTTCTACATATCCCATGGGTCAATGAAAACATGGCAAAATAATTTGCATTAAAACAAAAATACAGCGTGTCATAATTCATCAATTGAAGCTAAAGCTGTGCTTAGGGGAGAAAATGATAAGTATTAAATGTGCATATAAAAAAAGAAAATGGTCTAAAATCAATGATTTATGTTTCTGCCTTGATCAAATTTGACTTGATGTAAGCAATAGGAAGAAAATAATATAAAAGAATATAGAAATCAATGAAATAGAAATGGAGAAATAACAAAAGTCGAAGAAAGTAAAATAAGATTATTTACAGAGATTAATAAAATTGCTACACTTTGAGCCAGATTAATATAGGAAAAAATCTTAAATACCTAATATCAGAAATGAAGGAAGGAGAGAACATAGAGATCCTAAAAATCATAAATGGATAAGGAAGTGTTATAAATAAGTTTTTACCAATTTTCACAAGTGTGAGGAAATAGACAAATTCCTTGAAAGAACAAAAATAGACACAAAACTCACTTAGAAATAGATGACATGAATAGATTTTTATAATTGGATTTATAATTAAAATTCTTCTCACAAAGAAAATCCACGCACAGTTGGCTTTACTGTAAATCAAATAAATATTTAAGAAAGATATAATATCAATACTATATAAACTTCTCAAAAAAACTGACACAAAATACTTTCATTTTATTAAACCAGTATTGCCCGATACAAATACATTACTTATATATTTACGTATTCCTCAAAAAAAGGAAAATTGCTAACCTATAAATCTCATTTTCGTAACTACAAAACCCTTCACAAAACAGCAAATCAAACCCAGCAATATGTTGAAAGGATAATACCTCATGACCACTTGGAGCTATTCCCAGTAAAGCCAAGTTGGTTTAGCATTTTAAAAAAAGTAGTAAATATAATTTATCAACTACAACTGCAATGAGATGCCTCTACTCACGTTCTGGAACAGTTACAGTTAAAAAGACTGACATTACCAAGAGCTCGTTTGGCTATGGGGCAACTGGAACTATCATACACTGCTGTTGGCAACGTCAAGTGCTACAGCCCCATTTAGGAAAATAGTTTGGAAGTTTACTATCAAGTTAAATATATAGCTATTACATGACTCAACCATTCCATTCCTATGTATTTTCCCAAGAGAAATGAAAATATACACCTATACAAAGCTTATGTGAGAATGTTCATAGCAGCTTTATTCATAATAGCGAAAACCCAAAACAATTCAAATGGGTTGGCAGATGGTTGTATAAACAAAATTAACAGGTAAATAGATAACAGACTATGGTACATTTTAACAAAGGAATATTACTCAGGAATTAAAAGGAACAAATTGCTGACAGACCCAATAACTTGGGTGAATCTCAAAAGCATTATGCTAAGTGAAAGAAGTTAGACATAAAAGACTAATTATTTTCTGTATGATTTCATTTATATGACATTCTAGAAAAGGCAAAATTATAGTGACAAAAAGTACATGAGTGGTTTCCTGGGTCTGAGGGTGGATGTAGTGGGTTGATGACAAAGGTGTGGGTAATAAAATGTTTCCACATCATGAGTATGGTGGTAGTTATAGGACTGTATATACTTGCCCAAACTAATCAAATGATATATTTAAATTGGGTGAGTTTTGTTGTAAGCAAATTATTCCTCAATTTATCTAATTTTAAAAAAGAGTTTTTTTCAACCACAGTGTAGCTTACTATACATTTATTTATTCACTTAACTAGTTATATGACTGAGACTCTGATGATTGGGGCCACTGGTAAAAGGAACATGGTCAACATGACTTGGAGATGAAGAAGCTTACAGTTTAGTTGAGGAGAAAGAAAATAGAACCAATGCAGCACGGCATCCAGAAGTGTCCAATATGGGGCCATACAGGAGGGCTGTTGATACCAGATTTGTGGGATAACAGGCTTATTGGTGGTAGTGACAGCCAAATGGAAACCTGAAGGCCTTCTAAATATTGTACCGTATGATGACTACCTTTCTGGATTTCAGGCCATGTAGCTTTTTCAACTTTTGCTAGGCTGTGCTTCAAAGCCAAAAAATCAGGACTGCACCACAAAATCATTTCCTCTCTGGTGAGATGAAGGTAGTGAAATAGACAATGGTGTGAACGGTGAGCCTCATCACAAGACAAGACATATTTGTGTCTTGCTTGCCATATCTTATTTGTATGTGTATGCTTAATGAGCCATAGAATATTTGAATTAAGCAGAGAAGTGCTCTATAAATTATCTGTTGAATAAAGGATGAAGGGATGGCTGGGCAATACGTGAACCAGGAACCCAGTGGCAATGAGGCGTAATGGACTGTCTGGGGACCCTGGGCCTATATGTGAACTGTAGCCACCACTGTTGATAATGGGAGTTAGTTAGTCTGGTGGCAGCATTGCATCTGACAGGATGGCTTTTAAGTGCTAGGTTTTCAGGTAAAATGCATCGTGACCTACCTCTGCCTGTTGTTCTGCTTTTTGAGAAAACAAATAATAAGCCTGGAGAAAAGCTTTCTAGCACTTTTAAAGCTGTAACAGTAGAGAAAACTCATGTCTCTTTATGTTATTTTTAACCTGCATTACTAGGCTGAAGAGTCCTTTATACAGATATGCGCACACACACACACACACGTATAAAAATATATATATATACACACACACACACATATAAAAATATACATACACACACACACACACACAGATTTTTTTTTTCCTCTAAGAACACAGGAAGTGTATGTTATTTTAAACCACTTAGATGCAATAGAATAACAGGGATTCTTATTAACAATAATTGATTTAGAAATAAAATCTCTGGTTGTCGTAATTTGAAATCAAGAATAATCTCAGTGTTATTCGGGTTGTGTTAACACAGAAAAAAAATATTATTTGGTGTCTAAGAAACAATGACAGAATACAAAACTGGTTAAATAACCCAAGGTACGGAGGTCATGAAAGTAAAAACATGGGATTTGGTCTTTTGTTCTTGTTTTTCTATAATATAAATCTCTTTCTGTTCTCTTTCATATTGTGCTTTATTACCTCATTTTATCTTTCTATTTTTCTGAATTAATGTGGTTTTGTTTCCCATTTTTCTTTCTTCATGTTCCTTAGATTGTGGAGTTCTCATGTTCTTTGCTTAAATCAATGCTTCTCAAAGTTGGGCACATCATGTGAGAATCATGTAGAATCACTGTGTTTGGTAAACACAGATTGCTGGACTCCAACTCTAGAGTCTAGTTGGATTCAGCTTGAGGAGGCAAGGGATGTGTATGAGAATTTGTATTTGTAACAAGTTCCCAGGTGATGCTGCAGACCCAGTAACCACACTTTGAGAAACACTGACTTGTGAGTCGTTCTGTTGATAGTGAGCAAAGGACATCATGAGTGTTCTACAATGGGCTAAAATGGAAGTTAGATGGACTGGAAGACTTACTGCATGATATCCATGCAATACATCTTCAATCTCAAGGTTAATGGCTGATGTTGCTTTTACCCTGGAGATTAGAGATATTGTAGAATCTTTTTATGTTATTCCAGCAAAATTAGAAATTCAGAAAGTGAATAGTCTTGGATCTTGTATCATTGTTGCTTGTTCTCCCTGATACATTCCTTTTCTTAATTTACATAATCATCTTACAGCAATTTTTAAAGTTTTGCTGAATATTTTCTACTGAAAACGTTATAAAATACACATCCTATCATTAAATGGTTCTGGTATCTGAAGAAAATGAAAAAGAATATTTCTATGTTTTTAGCAGGTCAAGAATGGAAGAGCAATTGGTTAACAAATGAAAAATAAGAATATTTATTGTCTGTATAATTTGCATTTGACAGAATTGATACCAACATATCTTTACTTGCAGGATTGGTCATTATGCCTTTTCCACATGATTTGTCAAAGGTAACAAAATTAATAATTAAAAAGCCTCTAAAAAGGCAGACTCTTAGTATTTTCTTTAGGCTTCAGAAAGTCACTTTTTTTTGCTATTATTTTCTTCATTCCAGTTTTTCTTTCTTCATGTGATTTTCCTGAATGCAATTATGCGTGTGGATTTGCCATCCAGTGTTTTTCTTATTCACACTTGTTCCTTTGTTTATCCTTCACAGTGAAGCTGGCTTCTCTTTTTATTGAAGCTCATTCTAAGCTTCCAGGTTACTTTTTATTCCTGTGGTCTTTTTAGTCTTGTACCTGAAGGGAGTATTGTGTGTTTTGTGTAAAGCATTGATAGCTGGTAACAATCAAGTCCCTATTAGCCAATTAAAGCTGGCAAGATATGGCCTGTTGCCCAAGCTCTAGGACCTTTTGATTCAGACATGCAGTGCATACCATTTGAACTTAAGAAAATTCTGTGCTTCTTGCCCAGCTCTCTCATTATTTTTGTTGAACTGGGTGGGGGACCACAATGAGAGGATCATGGGTGAGTCAGAGGAGGCTCTGGAAGAAATACAAGTTGTACATCCAGAATCTTAGGATACTTTGCTTACCATTAAGAAGCAAACCCACTCATGATTAGGATTTACTCTTTATTCTCCAAATGCTTTTTGATTCCTTGTTCACCTAAAAATCAAGTCAACTACTAAAGAGGGCCATGTCACAAACACTTGAATGTGTTTGACTGTGTGCTTAGGAAAGGGTGGCCAGTGCATACCAACCATACCGACAAACACATTACACTTGGGCCCTTTTTGGAGCTCTTCAGGAAAGTCAATGGGAGCTTTGTGTAAACAGGCAGCAAAGAACTGTGCTCATCGTATTTGCTTCTTTGTCTTCGGTCACCTGCGTTTGGATTTTAATCTGCAGTAAACCTTGGGAGTCATTATGGCTTGATTATAGTCTCATTCTGTTTATCCCCCTTCCTTGGGATACCGTAGTAATTTTTATTTTGAGAGTTCAAATTGGTAAGTGCTCCTGTTCCCGGATAATGTATTATAGATTAATAAATGATGCCTGAGACTGGCATTGTTTAGGAGCTAGCAGATGTTCAGAGATTAGTAGTATGAAGAGAATTACAGGGAAATGAGTATAGAGAAGAGTTGGTAATTGTAATGTGGAGGGGTCCTATTATAGGCTTGATAGAATGCTTTTAGGCCAAAGAGCTTTAGAAATCCATTTTCAATTCTAATCAACCCAATATGTTTTATATTCACGTTGCATGAAGACATTGATATATTAGAGCCTTCTTAACATTCTTTGATCTTTGTGTGGAATTTCTCTCTTTTCAATCTGATATTACCATTTCTTTTTCTTTTTCCTTTTTTTTTTGCCATGAGGAAGTTTTGTTTGGCCTGGAATAAATGAAACTCGGAGCCCAAAAGGCTCAGTTAAATTGAGCTTGAAACTGAAAACCCATGACGCTCTAGTGAGCACTGAGCGCAAAGAAGAATATTTGCTGTGCTTCACCCCCAGTGGAATCCTCTGACTTTTCTATTTCTATTTTCTCTTTGCCTTCCAAACTAGAAGATAGAAAAATTATACACGTGTACAACTAAACCTTGTAAGATATTAAATTCTTATAAACTAGGACTTTTAATAATTGACTCAGTGATTCCGATTAAACCATTTTTGACCGTGAGCAAATTTATTGACCTAGTTGCAATGAAATACCCTGGCATATTATGTCAGCTTCCAACTGGCCAACACACAGATGCCATGCTTGCTGCTGACAGCTATCAGACCTGCCAGTTGGCAGCTTCAGCCACAAGTCATAGATCAAATGGAGATGGAGAAAGCATTGCTCTCCATTTTGCCTGCTAGGCCAGTCCTGTTCTCAGTTCAGGACTGGGACAGCCCAGTGCAGGTTCTTGATAAATTCAGTGAAACTCATGTTAGAGGCACCTCTTTAAGAACTTCAGTAGCATTGATTACTAATACACCTGCCAACTCCCTGCAATAATGTAGTTTCCGTTAATGTTTCTCTACTATAACATTGAATCTGATAGAAAATCCCAGCAGAAATCAGGACACAGCAACTTCGACATTTTCCTCATTGTCAACTAAGATTGGGATGCAGAAGAAATGTTTTAGGGAAAAACTTTGAAGCTGGCATTTAAAAATTTGTCTCCTATTAGTTTGGTTCACTCCTTATCATAAACCTTGGTAATTACATTTTGTACATCCCTCGAGGCTTCAAGACTGACAAGACTGTTTAAAGAGAAGGAATGGAAAACTCCCAACAATACTTGAATTCAGCTTACTTGATTCAGCTTACTTGGCTGCATGCATTATGACAACATCTTTCATCACTGAAGTAATCTCATATAGTAATGTTGGACAGCATGACAATAAATTGCTTTTATCTTGCCTTTTTTCAGTTTAGAGATTTTCCTTATAGCAAACATTTTTCTGTAGAAACCACATACATTTTTCTTAGTGTTTTTTCCCCCCCGGTTACAAAATAAAAAAAAGAAAAGAAAAGAAAATTGAGTAAATGGATGTTTTTGCATCTACTTGGTATTTTGTATTTCCAGGAAGAAAATAAATGTTCACATTTCCTAGGCTTTTCTTGATTCTGAACATTTATTCTTACCACATGCGCAGAGAGTTCTTTATAGTATTTCTCTTAAAAGAGCCTAACCCTCTTCTCTACTAAATATAGAAAGTGAGGGATGAGTCAGGATGAGAGAACAAGAAAACAGATAAGATGAAAATATTATGCTACCTAAAATATTTTAGCCAATGTTTCTGTACAGTACAGTCTTGGTAGCTTTTGATGCTGCTGTTAGCTTTTCCTGCATGGAGCTGGTTCTGTTTGTATAGGAAGGATTTTGCTTCGTTCCCCTATTGCTTGAACTAAGAGAGGAATTCTAGTTTGTGTGTGAATTAGAAATAGCAAAAGCACCACTCAACATTAAATCAGAGTCTCTTTGTATGAAATGGCCATTCTGATTCTAATTTTCTTTGACCAAGATGAGGAATTCATTCATTGCAAAGTAAGTAAATCTCATAATAATAACAATGACATATGTTAAAGTATCCAGTTAAAATAAAATGAGTGCAATTGATTCTTCTTTCCATTTGGACCTTTGGTGCTTTGATACATTTGGGATCTGTTAAAATTGTTAAAATACTAGTATGTTTTAGGTGTTTTAAATATGTTACCTTATTAATTCTAATGATAATTCTAAGGCAAACACGGTACTGTTTTCATCCCCACTTGTAGATGAGAAAATGGAAGCTATGAACAGTTAAGTAATTTCTTCAACTTAACAAGTTGATTACTGGTGAATTGAATCCAGGGAATCTGATTCCAGATATCTTGCTTTTAAATGGATGCTTTAATGTTAGAGATGGGATATGGCTAAGGTTCACTTGCTTCTTTGCAAACAAATCCAGTGTTTCTGTTTCCTCTTGTAGGTAACTGTCTACTGACCTTCATATTACAACAATCCACATTGTTTCAACATTTCTTATCTTTTCTTTTGGATCCTTCCCTGAGTGGCAGGATTGTTGAGTAGGTAAACAAAATGTAATATGTTCGTACAATGAAATATTACTCAGCGATGAGAAGGGATGAAGTACTGATACATGCTACAACATGAATGAACCTTGAATACATTATGCAAAGTAAAAGAAGCCAGGCACAAAAGGATACATATATGATTCCATTAATATGAAATGCTCAGAATAGACAAAATCTAGAGACGGAAAGTAGATTAATGGTTGGCTGAGGCTGTGGGGAGGGAGGCAATAGGGACTGGTTGCTAATGAGGATGGGTTTCTTTTTTGTAAGACAACTGCTATTAGGTCTCTGCTCCAGTCTTTATCTCAGAACCAAGTTTTGGTATCAAGACAACCAGAAAGAAATATCATCCTTCTGTGGCCTCACACAGTGACACTCCTGGGAGTGACAAAGCCCACAGTAGTCTTTGCATCTATATACTTATACTAAAGTTTCCCAAATAATTAATACGCATTTCTCACCCACAGGTTACCCATCTTAGGGCTTAATTTGTAATGTTTCTTAAAAGCTTTAGTATCCAAAGCGTGGCTCTAGGCCCACACGGCCACTACTTAGGAGCATGTTACAAATGTAAATTCTTGGGCCTCACTTAGGCCTGTTTATTAGAGTCTGCATTTTAACAAGGTCCTTAGGTGATTCCTGAGCACCATGAAGCATGAGAAGCTCTGCTTTAAAGAACAGGTATGTCTACACTGCCAGAATGTGATTCAAAGTCCAAAATCCCACCTCTGCCAAATATTGGCCGTGTAAATGTGAGCAGGTCACCTAGAGACTGTGAGCTTCAGGTTCCACATCTGTAAAAGAGATCACATAACCAACAACACAGGGTTGTAGAAGGATGACAATAGAACCCGTGAAAAGTATTTGAAATGGTGCTGGGTATATGTTGTCAAAGCAAGGCTGACCCTGTGTGGACATGACTTTTGATGTCAGGATGAACTCTTGTCAAGAGCAAGGGCAACCTCGTCTTTTTGGTCCTGCCCCCAGACTTCCCCAGGCCAGAGTGGCATGGGTGGCAGTGGAAGTGGGAGGTGAGGCGGTCATGCATTTGTGGTGGCCAGGAGCCTGGAAGATCTGATGTCAAGGAATGTCCCAGAAGCAGGAGGACGATTGGCAGGGTTCAGGGAGAGACCTACTTCCTTTAGCTTTATCAGTGTATTAACACACAAGGATTTTCACACTTCTAGCCTCAAACCAAGGGACTGTCTAATGAGAGAATTGAAAAGGGAAAATGTAAGTCAGCAATAAAGGATTTAAAACATAAGAGAGAGAACTAAGAAGGTAAGGGAAAAGGAGTGATAACCGCACCCAGACTCTAGAAGAGCTCTGAGGATAATCAGTCCACCCCGCAGCAGAACCTATTGTGCAGGCAGATCTTCCCCGTCTGTCCCTGTGGGGTTTGCAGGTGAGTGCATTGATGGAGGGGGAATTTTCCTATTGCCACTGACAGGCTCAGGACACGTTTTCAGAATGCATTATAAAAACAGCACTTCCTCAGCGTCCCTCACTGTGGTCACACTTCCTGATCAACATGGATTTTGTTACAATAGTTTCTCTCTGTTGACAGAAATGTAGCTGGCAACCTCAGGCAGCCTGCAGCTGGATCCTGAGCCAAAACAAACACACCCTTTGGCTCCTCCTAGCTCCAGATGATTGTAGTTTTTGAATATGTGCCCTGGCAGCCTCCATGGCTATCACTGTTGTTATTTCAACTTATTTAAACTTTTTAAAATAATTCGAGTAAAGATATATATTCCATGATAGGACAAGGGTCAGCTAAGTTCACTGAAAGAGAAGAAAACACAGAGAGAGGTGTAAAGCTGCCTGGGGCAGTGTTCTTTAGAAATACAGAGATTCATGACCTGCTAGATCCCCTTTCCAGTGTCCTGTTGCCTGAATTGTTTTTCACATTATAGGGGCGACATGACACACTGAGTGTAAAATACGCCAACATGATCTAGAATCTGCTGGTTATTTTTTGCACCTGGTTTTAATTCTGGTCACCAAAAAGTAAAATAAAATAAATAGGATCTTCAGTTTCATTTTTTAAAATTTCTATTATTTCTTTGTTTCTTAT
Organism: Macaca nemestrina; assembly: GCF_043159975.1. Classification (NCBI taxonomy): domain Eukaryota; kingdom Metazoa; phylum Chordata; class Mammalia; order Primates; family Cercopithecidae; genus Macaca; species Macaca nemestrina. The sequence goes on along the minus strand of NC_092129.1, from coordinate 161,625,367 downwards.
TTCTATTTCTATCTCTACTTTCGTTTTGACATTTCTATGTATTAGATATTACCACGAACTCCTGAAATTGTGGTAAATTGAGTGGGTAGCAGAGAGTTAAAGTCTCTCTCTGCCTTTTTCCTATCTGCTCACTCATTTTCACTTGTTTATGTGCTTTTTCCCCATCTCTGACACACCCCAGTGCCTCCCAGATTCCTAAGCAGGTGTGTATGTGCTGGAAACTTCCACCAGGGCTTCCCCATTGTGTCCTAAACCCCACTTTCCACGGCACTGCTTCCTCACCCCCTCTGTCTGTTTCCTGCATCTATTTCTATAACTTTCATTAAACACTTGTTGTCTGCCTTAGGTTGTTAAGATGCTGGCTTCTCTGACCAAAAGGTGTTGTCACTTTTAAATCTTCCTTGTTTGCATCCTCATTTGACCTGGCAATGTTATTTTGCACTAAAGAGACTGTGAAGATGAGTTTATAGAATTCCTTAATTCCATGATATCTTGCTCTGGGCCACTAAAAGGGGGATGAAAGAATGTGACAATACATGCTACATGCTAAATGCTAAAAGAGGTAACCAAGCTCATGATATTTCATAGAAACCCTCTATTAAAGTAAACGGAGACAGTGCCACACAAACCAACAATTAGTTCCCAAAGACCTGAGTCCTCAAGTTGGCTTGTTTTCCTTTTACGCTATGTCTTAACTTTGTGGTACATACACGCCATAGAATACTATGCAGCCATAAAAAATGAGATCATATCTTTTGCAGGAACATGGATGGAGCTGGTAGCCATTATTCTTAGCAAACTGATGCAGGAACCAAAAACAAAACACTGCATGTTCTCACTTATAAGTGGGGGCTAAATGATGAGAACATATGGACACATAGAGGGGAACAATACACAGTGGGGCTTACCAGAGGGTGGAAGGTGGGAGGAGGGAGAAGATTAGGAAAAATAACGAATGGCTACTAGGCTTAATACCTGGGTGACAAAATAATCTATACAACAAACCCTCATGGCACAAGCTTATCTATATAACAAACCTGAACATGTACCCCTGAACTTAAAATAAAAGTTAAATTTTAAAAATAAGCTACTTTAAATAAGCAACAATTATGTCATCTTGCCCCTCATGACCTATGACTTTTGTCAACATCATCAGGATATATGTCAGGTTTTTCCTTCTGTCAAAAGACAAAATTACAACACATTTACTTGAACAATCTATTTTTTTAAAATTATACTTTAATTTCTGGGGTACATGTGCAGAACGTGCAGTTTTGTTATGTAGGTATACATGTGCCATGGTGGTTTGCTGCACCCATCAACCCATCACCTACATTAGGTGTTATCTAATGCTATCCCTCCCCTAGCCTCCCACCCCACTACAGGCCCCAGAGTGTGATGTTCCCCTCACTGTGTCCATGTGTTCTCATTGTTGAACAATCTATTTGGCTTGTAGTTGTGATTCTAAAGTTGGGCAACACTGGCCAGGTGCGGTGGCTCACGCCTATAATCCCAGCACTTTGGGAGGCCAAGGCAGGCGGAACATGAGCTCAGGAGATGGAGACCATCCTGGCTAACATAGTGAAACCCCGTCTCTACTAAAAATACAAAAAATTAGTCGGGTGTGGTGGCGGGTGCCTGTAGTCCCAGCTACTCAGGAGGCTGAGGCAGGAGAATGGCATAAACCCGGGAGGCAGAGCTTGCTGTGAGCCCAGATCACACCACTGCATTCCAGCCTGGGCGACAGAGTGAGACTCCATCTCAAATAAATAAATAAACAAATAAAATAAAATAATGAAATAAAATTGGGCAACCCCTCATTCTACAAAACAGAATTCTGTACAATAGAGAATGTGTTGCAATGAGCTGAGCAGAGGAGAATGGCTTTCAGGTAGATAAGGGTTGAAGAAGGCAGAGACAAAGAATGAAAAGTGGATTGATCATTCCAGAATGACTTTCTTTACAGGTTTAAGCAGTGGGAAATTCCTTAATATACCAGCTCAGGTAAACTATGTTTCTTCTGGTTGATTGCTGTCAATCTCCTGGTTTTGTGTTTGTTTATTTTTATTTATTTTAGTTTTTGAAAACTGGCCTGTTTCAGAGTTTAGTTTAATTATATGACATTTAACATGAGTGACTCCATTCTGGTTTAGTTTGGTCGGCTGGGGCCCAGTGTAGGAGCACAGTCCCAATACTGACCTCACGTAACTTGGTTTAATACCTCCAAGAATGGGGGTGAGGAGCAGAGCACCCCATAGATAACCTTTCTTCACCCATCAGGACTCTGAGGTAGAGGGGGACACCCATTAACCATCACAGTGCTCAGCCGCTCACTACACAGGACTAACTTGTGTGGTTGCCAAGAGAAATTGGCCAAAGAACTCAGGATCATCCCTTCCCTGCTGTGCTCTGGGTTGTTCGGTCACATTGTCATGACAGGTCTTCTCATTTGTTCTTTGGGTGTCCAAGGAAACTTATTTTACTTTGTCAGTTTTCTTATCTGGCAGAAAAATAGTCTCCATGGTGACTAAGAGCCTCAGACATAAGGAGGGCAAAAATCAGTAATGGAAACAGTAATTGAGTTTGAGAGTTCTTTGGGGGAGACTGAAAGGTATTGGCAATTATAGTGTAATTATAGTGTAATACTTGCTACAGTATGGGTGAGCCTGGGAGATGCTGTACTCAACATTTTGTTGAAGTGTTTTTGAACTTTCTTGAAGCTCTTAAGGCAATGCTATTTCTTAGAACTTCCTGCGGTGATGAAAATGCTCTGTATCTGCACTGCCATATGGTAGCCACTAGCCACATAAGCCTATGGAGCACTTGAAATATGAGAATGCAACAGAGGAATGGAATTTTATTTCTATTTAATGTTATGGAAGTTATACTTAAATTGAAATAGCCACATAGACTATTGGGCTGTATGGGGGACAGTGCGATTCTAGGTATCTGGCATGTGCAGGCCTTGGTAGCCCATCTTTACATCTAGCTTTCTGGAAGAAGGGAAGGCTACGAGCCTGCATGGCACACTTTTCTCTCCAGCATCACCAAGGTCATCAATAAGAAGCGTCTAAGATGTGTACCTATACGTTCCCACTAGACTGCATACTCTAAAGAAAGGGACTATTCAGCAAACTAACACAGGAACAGAAAACCAAACGCTGCATGTTCTCACTCATAAGTGGGAGTTGAACAATGAGAATGCATGGACACAGGGAGGGGAACATTACACACCGGGGCCTGTTGGGGGGTGGGGGGCAAAAGGAGGGAGAGCATTAGGACAAATACCTAATGTGTGAGGGGCTTAAAACCTAGATGACTGGTTGATAGGTGCAGCAAACCACCATGGCACATGTATACCTATGTAACAAACCTGCACATTCTGCACATGTATCCCAGAACTTAAAGTAAAATACAAAAAAAAGAAAGGGACTATTTTTATCTCATTCACTGCTGTACATTGAGTGTAAACTGTAGTGCCTAAGAGAGGTTTCGAAAACTACTAGTTGAACCATTTTCCACATGGATTAGTCATAGAATCATAAAGTGTCAAAGTCAAAGGGACTTTTGTGATTGCAGTGGATCTTCCCTCAATCACTTTATTTCTTCCTTCTGGCCAAACTCAATGCTGTTGGCATGTCCATGCCTCTCCACTATGACCCAGTGAAATGTGGCCCTCTCTCTTCAAATCTAGGGGTAAATCCTGATTGGTAAAAAACAAATCATGGCTGTTAGGCCTTATTCCTCGGACAATAAAGGATTTAAAGGTAGGCACATACCCTAGTTCCAGTCAGTAAGACATGAGGGATTTCTTCTGGGAGTGATGTTGGGAAAGATTTACTCATAAGAGGGACATAAAGAAGAGGCAGCCCCCCCTTTTTTTTTTTTTTTTTTTTTTTTTTTGCTTCTAGGTATTCTTGGGTCTGAATGTGAAGTCTGGAACTGCTGCAGCCATTTTGTGAACACTGGGGGAATTGAGCTGAGAAGAGGGAGTTGTGAAGGATATCGAATCCTTGATGCTTAATGGCTTAATCAACTAACCTTGAAATCTGCCCAAGATCTGGACATTTTGTTATGGGGGATAATACATTTCTTTATTTTTAAAGCCAATACAATCAGGATTTTCACACACTGACATCTGGGCAAGGTTTAGCCAAGTCCTCTGCAAAGCTATAATAATCAATGAGTTAGCAAAGACTGGGTTCTCATCTGGAGCCTGCCTGGAGAAGAATTTAATTCCAAGCTCAGCTGGTTGTTGTCAGCATTCAGTTCTTTAAAACCTATCAGAGGTCTTTACTTTTTTTGCTAGCTTTTGGCCAGAAGCTACTCTCAGCTCCTTTCTGCATGACCTTCCCTATGATGAAGCTCACATTTCAGCTCGCTTCTTCAAAACCATCAAGAGAGGATCTCGTGACATAATGAGTGCTACAGTCTTATACAATGTAATGATGTATATCTTATTGTGTTTGCTTGCTGTATTCTCTTGGAAGTAAATCTTAGATCCCGCCCATGCTCCAGGGCAGAGGATCACACAAGGGCATGAACGTGAGGACCACTCTAAAATCCATTCGCCACAACGTCCTTATTTTTAAGGTGAAGAAATTGGCATAGGGGAGTGATTTGCTTTCCAAAGATATTGCTGCATGGTAGAAAAACTAGGAGGAGACTTTCCACATTTTTATTTCAACCCAGGACATACTCCATTAAGTCGCTCTGTGAAGTGATCCATGTTACTTAACGTCTCTGAACTTCTGTTTTCTGATTTCTAGGACAAGGCTAATGAGATCCCTGTTTAAGAAATTGTTTGGAGTATTTCATATGGTAGCACTTGTAAGTGCCTATCTTGGTTTCTGCAGATATTAGATGTTAAAAAGTATTAGTTTCTATACGCTCCCTTCTGTTTTATCATGTAGTCTCATTTATTTCTTTAGTGGGGAGGACTAGAATGTTTAGTTTACTGTGATTTACTTTTAAAGTTTAGAAGTAATCTGTTAGGTTGAAAATAATGGTAAGCAAAGGTTTTTCAAACCCTCTCAGGGGTAGAAACCTAGATCCAAAGTTAAACAGGGATCCCTGATTTAAAAGGTGCTAACCTAATCGTGTCTTTGCTTTGGCCACAATCTCTGAACTCAAAGTCACAGAAATTGTATTGCAGAACCGAGCTCTGGGGACTTTCTCTTTAGTATTTTTCTGTTTAAAATTAAGGTCAACCACTTCCACTGGAGAGCATTTTTTGATGCCAGTTGATTGTCATAAATAGTACACCATTAAATGCTTTAAAGGGAGGCTATAGGCTCAATGGTTAATGAAAATTCTTAAAGTACTGCTGTTAGACTGTGATTCCTGAAATGAAATTCAGAAATTTCCATGGGTTCAATATAAGTTCACTTTATCAAGTCTGCATGAAAATTGTCATTCCTTCTTCCTGACCCACACTGAATTGTTTTACAGCAGAAGGTCAAACAGGGTATGTGTTATTTCTCACTACAGTATCAGGCTGTTGTCCTTTGGGGACAAGAGTCCTTATATACAGGTGAACTGTCATGTGTGATATGAAAGTAATATGATAGACTTTGACAGACTTAAGAGCCAGACTTTTGTCCCCTTATTTATTAAGTTAAGCTCCTGAGGGAGAGATGTGTATTACAAGTGTTCCAACAATACTCATGGATATTTCTCCAAGGTCTTAGTTCCATGGTGCCATTCTGGCCTTTATCATAAGTCTGAATTGCTTTAACTATAATTATTTTGTAATCTTGGTCTTCTTATAATAAAAAATAATTAGGAGTTGTTGAGATCTCACCATGTGCCAGGCCAAACTTTGTCCTGAGTGCTTTACATGTCCTGAGTCACTTATTCCTCTCAAATACCCTTGATGTAGAAACTACAATCACTATGGTTATATTCTTAGAACAGGTATAGATAAAATATATGTGGCTAACTTAAGTTTACCTCTGATTTTGTCTGCAAAATGCAGGATATCATTAATGGTATTAGATGGTAGAAGCAAACCTGTTTTTCTTCTTATCTGCACTTGTCTAACAGAACATCTGACTGTTTATTTTACTCTAGCCTTTGCTAAAGTAAGAGGGTCAAGACATTCAGAGTCTCATAGTTTACTATGAAGACGTCCCCAGGTCTTCACCGGTAGGGATCATCTTATACCACTTCTTTTTTACTGAATACCTGGCCCATGAAGATTACTCATTTAAAATTGTAGAATTAGAATTGCATTTAATGTTAATATGCTTTTGAATTATAATGGATGATCAGAAATATTGCTATGTAATAAATGTGTTTATTATGCAGAAATATTTTACATATAAGTAAAAGAAGAAAAAACACTTAACTAAGATTTACTTGAACACAATAATGAAAATAATAATAGGTGTATGATAGTCATTCCAAATAGCCTATGACTATTTGACAACAATTTTTTTTTTTTTTTCTGAGATGAAATCTCACTTTTACTCACCCAGGCTGGAGTACAGTGGCATGATCTTGGCTCACTGTAACCTCCACCTCCTGGGTTGAAGCGATTCTTCCACCTCAGCCTCCTGAGTAGCTGGGATTACAGGTGTGCACCACCACACCTGGATAATTTTTTTTATTTTTAGTAGAGATGGGGTCTTGCCATATTGGCCAGGCTGATCTTGAACTCCTGGCCTCAAGTAATCTGCCTACCTTGGCCTCTCAAAGTGCTGGAATTACAGGCATGTGCCACCATGCCCGGCCCGATTTGTCAATAGTTAATATATTTTAACATTTTTACTTTCATGTGCTTTCAGAGAAGGTGAGCAGTTTGTGCTGGCATCAGCAGCATTCTGCCTTCTTCTCTTTGCTGATTTTTATTACAGGAGAGGCACTTACTCATGGCTTCTGTATTGGACACAACACTACCATCATATATTTTTATTGGTTTACAACTAATTAGAGCAGACTTGTAATTTCTGCCCTTGAGGAGTGCAACAGGATCATGCACTTCTATTTTCAAATCCAGAACAACTACCAAATTTTATGGTTTCAGTAACCGTGTTTTAGTGGACCTCAGCTAATCAAGCACCACCAGAATTAAAAAAAAGACCACTAAGACTCTATATATTCTATGTCCAGTGGATTTTTCAATAAAGAAGTTGTTTAACTATTTTTGAAGGTTTTTATTTATTTTTTTTTGCCAATAGCTTATGGCTGACTCTTTAAGGCTAACCAATGGTTTTGAGTTGAGGTCGGGGGCTTTCTGACGTAACAGACCGCTAAATCTCACCTGGTCTCAGTATCTTAGCATCATCAGAGGCCATATAGAAATTAAAATCTAGTGTCAGAAACTCTTTCAAGGAAATAAGACACATATTATTTTGAGAAGAACTATTAAGAGAATCTAGATCCTGTAGAGCTTCAAAGTATTACATATCAGTAACTTGATAATTTGTTTTATTCTCATCACTGGCAGATTAACTGTGTAACACAGAACAATGGATTTACTTGAAAAGTTTTATTCCTCCCATATGCATGAGAATCAGAAGCATAGACATGGATGTGATTCTTTGCATAGCATGTTCATAGCCAATCAACAACTGACATTTAGCTGAACAGATAGGTTCATAAGTAGCTGGGGTGCTAACATATGGTGACATTTCCAATTATAGGTCCCTACTGTAACAGTGGAATTTCTGTTCATTTAAAAAAAATGTAATAACACAAAAGAAAGCTCATTTGATGTCCATTTCATATGTCTGAATAAGTGGAAGTGTTTGATATAACTAATGAAAAATAAGTTGTTGCCTTAGACAATAAAAAATGTGTTATACTTAGAAAAAAATGCATATGTATTATGGAAGAGATTTGCTGCCTTATATCAGGTTTTACTTACATCTCAGATGCCTGGATTAAATTAATGTATCTTACAGGAGAAATCAGCAGGGTGTATTACACTCTGGATTGAAAAATCCTAGGAAAAGAAGCTTGCAAGTCACCCAATCATCCTAAACCAAGTAGAAAGTTGAACAAACTAAGAAGAATTTACATCTGTAGGAGAAGGGAAGTCATAGGGCAACCTGCTGACCCCAAAACTGGGGAAACAGAAGGGCAGATCCAGAGAATCATAATTTATCAGAATAGAATCACAAACAGATAGTTCCATGGTCACCACCACTGCTGGGGTAGTAAAATCTTAACTGTAATTGAAGAATTGCTTGAGGCTCAGTGTGGACAACTCTGAAAGTCAAAAACTCCAGGGAGACTCTGTCACAGAAGGGCCCCTGCACTTTCGTGAGTTTTACTTCTAGGAGCATGACCTGGGTCTCCCAGTGAATATCTGAGAAGAATTAGCTAGTGCTTCTAGTGCTTCTAGCAGAGGGAGGGGAAAGGAAGCCATTCTGAAGGCACTCCCTGCTCCTTAACGAGGTCTGTCCTCGGTAGAAGCTAGTTAACGAGAGCCTAATTTGCTGGGGTTTTATCAGAGCCTAAGCTGACCTGGGTGAAGGAAAATCACCAACACCAGCCACCTCTAGCTGCCCATATAGAAAGGAAATACCTAACACTAGCCCACTCTAGCCATTCTGTCCCACCTATGGAAGTGAAGCCTGAGAAGCAGTTATGAAGTTCACAATCCAGAGCCACAGTCTCACTGAAAGACTGAGACCTAATCATAGAACTCTAGCACACTCATCCCCACCCCTCCCCGCATCTTACTATCATATGACTAAAGTCCTACTCACGAAGTTTCTTTTACCCAGCATATCATGTGCAGCTACGAAGAAAAATCACAAGGCAAACCAGAGGGCAAAAAACCCCACAGTATGAAGTGACAAAGCAACCATGAGAACTACACTTATATATGGCAGGGATGTTGGAATTATCAGATGATGAATTTAAAACAACTATGATTAACGTGCTAAGAGATATAATGGATGAAGTAGAACAGCATGCAAAAACAAATGGGTAATGTATGTAGGCGGGAAATTCTAAGAACCAATATAAAATTTTAGAGATCAAAAACACTGTGATAGAAATTAAGAATAACTTTGATAAGTTTATGAGTAGACTGGACATGGCCTAGGAAAGAATTTCTCAGAGTGAGGGGGTTTCTTAATAGCAAACTCTAAATTTAAAAAGAAAGAATCAGAATATCCAAGAAATGTGAGACAACTACCAAAGTTGTAACATACATGGAATAGAAATGTCAGAAGAATAAGAAAGAAAGAAAGAAAGAAAGAAAGAAAGAAAGAAAGAAAGAAAGAAAGAAAGAAAGAAAGAAAGAAAGAAAGAAAGAAAGAAAGAAAGAAAGAAAGAAAGAAAGAAAGAAAGAGGAAGGAAGGAAGGAAGGAAGGAAGGAAGGAAGGAAGGAGAAGAAAGAAAAGAAAGAGAGAGAGAAAGAAAAGAATCAAAAGAAAGTAAGAAAGAATAAAAAGAAATATTAGAAACAATAATGACTGAGAATTTCTCCTAAATTAATGTCAAATAAGAAACTACAGGTTTAGGAAGCTGAAGCAGAACGAATGCTAAAAAATACACCTAGGCATATCATTAAAACTACAGAAAATCAAATATGTTTTAAAAGTCCTGAAACAAGTAGGATGGGAGAGGTATATATACTTATAGAAAAACAAAAGTAAGAATTTTATCCAACATTTACTCAGAAACCATGCAAGCAAGAAAAGAGTGAAGTGAAATATTTAAAGTGTTAAGAGAGAGAACAAAACCCACCAACCTAGAATTTTGTGCTCTGTGAAACTGTCTTTCAAAAGTGCAGAAGAAACAGGAGTTTCTCAGACAAACAAAAATGGAAGAAATTTTTTGCGTATAAACTTGCCTTGAAAGAAATGTTAAAAGAAATTGTTCAGAAATTGTTAAAAGAAAATGATAGAGGTTTAAATGTTAGATTTATATAAAGAAAGGAATAGCATGAAATAAAGAATAAATGAAGGTAAATAGAAATTTCTTTTTACTCTTGTTATCTGTTAAATCAACTACTGTTAATTGATCTAACAAAATAATTTGTTAAAAATAATAGTGGTATTGTATTTTATTATGTATGAATATATGTATATATAAATGTGTGTGTGTATATATATAGCACATACTTGTATATGCTTATCTATAAGTGAAATGAAAGCCAACAATAAAACAAGGGACAGAAGGAGAAAGGAATTGGTATTATTTTATTACAGGGTGTTCATACAACCACACAACCTGTGAAGTGGTATAGTGTTATTTAAAAGTTGATTTGGATTGTTTGTAAATGTATATTGTAAACTCTAGGGCAAACCACTAAAAAAAGAAGTATCACTGATATCCTAAGAAAGGAGAGAAAATGGAATAATATAAAATGCTTAGTTGAAGCCACAAAAGGCATAACGGAGTGGAAGATAAAATCAGAAAATAAAGAACACAGGCAACAAACATAAAATAGTAACAAATACAGTAGATATTAACCTAATTATAGCAATAATCATTTTAAACATAAATGGTCTAGATGCACCAATTTCAAATCAGAGATTGGCAAAATGGATCAAAAAACAAGACTCAAATATGTATTCTATATAAGAAACTCACTTTGAATATAAAGAGAAGCATAGATTAAAAGTAAATGGCTTGAGAAAGATACACTATAGCAACAACAATTAAAATAAATTGGGAGTCACTATGTTAATTTCAGATTGAGCAAACTTTGGAGCCTGGGAAGTTATCAGGGATAAAAAGTAGCATTACCTAATGATAAATGGGTAATTTTCCAAGAAGACATAATCATCTTTAAGGTGCCTGAAACTAACAATAGAGGATCAAACTACCCGAGACAAAAACTGATAGAACTGTAAGGAAAAATGGACAAACTCACTACTTTTTAGTTGAAAACTTCAACACCTATTTTATCAGAAATGGACAGATACAACAGGGAGAAAATCAGTAAGGGCAGAATTGTACTCAACAACACCATCTATCAATTGCATATAATTAACATTTATAGATTACTTCATCCAACCACAGCAAAATACACATTTTTCTCAAACTCACATGGAACATTCACCAAGATGGACCACATCCTGGACCATAAAACATACCTTAACAAATTTAAAAACAGAAATTATGCAATGTCTACTCTCACAGCATAATGAAATTAACCTAGAAAATAACAAAATACTAGATGATTAAACAAGAATCTAAATATTGCAAAGCAGAACTCTTAAGAGAAATTTAAAAATATTTTAATTAAATGAAAATGAAAACAACTCATTAAAATTTGTAGAATGCAGTAAAAGCAGTTCTTAGAGGGATATTTATAGCATTGAATAGGTTTATTAGAAAAGAAGAATAATCTAAGATAAATCATCTAAATTCCCACTTTAGGATATTAGATAAAGAAGGGCAAATTGAATCCAAAGTAAGCAAAGAAAAGAACTAATAAGAATTAGAGCAGAAATCAATGAAATTGAAAATAGGAAATCAGTAGAGAAATTCAACAATGCCAAAAGCTGATTCTTTGAAAAAATAAATAAAATCAATGAGTCTCTTGTCAACCTAACTAAAAGACCGAGAGAGAGAAATATTATAAATAAAAAGGGAACATCACTACAGATACTATTGACATTAAAGGATAAGCAAGAAATTTTATTGTATTTATTTACTTATATACATATATAATTATACTTATACATTAATTTGTATAGTATTTATTATATTATGAACAAGTCTATGCCTGCAAATTTGATAACCTAGATGAAATGGTCCGATACCTTAAAAGACACAATCTACCAAAACTTATGAGATAAACAATCAAGTAGACCTATACCTATTAAATAAATTGAATCAATAATTAAAACAATTTCAAAACAGAAATCACCAGTCCCAGATGGGGTCACTAGTGTATTTTCCCAACTTAAATTTAAGAAAGAAATTATACCAATTATGTACCATCTCTTTCAGAAGATAGAAGCAGATAAAATGTTTTTTACCTTGTTCTATGAGGCCAGCATTACCCTAATAACAAAATCAGATAAAGACATTACGAGGAAACTAGAGACCAATATTTCTCATGCACATAGATGCAAAAATCCTCAACAAAATATTAGAAAGTCAAATCCAACAAAGTATAAAAAGAATTAAACACCACTACCAAGTGGAATTTATCCCAGGTATTTAAGGCTAGTTTAACATTTGAAAATTCACTGATGTAATCTATCATGTCAACAGGTTAAAGAAGGAAAATTACATTATATCAGTAGATTCAGGAAAAACATATGACATATTCCAACAGCCATTTATAATGAATCAACTTTCAGTAAACTAGAAAGAGGGGAGCTTCCTCAACTTGATAAAAAGAATCTACAAAAACCCCATAGAACATTTTTCTTAATGGTGAGAAACTAGAAACTTTCCTGTTAAGAACAGGAACAAAAAAGCATGCCCCCCACACCACTCCTTTTCAATGCTGTACTAAAATTCCTAGCTAATGCAATAGGATAAGAAAAGGAATAAATGTATACTGATTAAGAAGGAAGAATAAAAGTCTCTTAGTTCACAAATGACATGATCATCTATGTAGAAAACCAAAAAGAATTGATGAGAAAAACAAAAAGAATTGATTAAAAAAACCAAAAACGATTCCCCAAAACTTCTGATACTAATAAAATATAGTAAGGTTGCAGGATGCAAGGTTAATATACAAAGGTGAATTGTTCTCTTATATACAAGTAATGAATGAGTACAATTTGAAATTAAAAATACAATGCTATCGACATTGGTATAAATTTAACAAAATATGTGCAAGATCTATGTGACAAAAACTACAAAATGCTGATAAAAGAAATCAGAAAAGAAAGAAATAAATGGAAATCTGTTCCATGTTCATGGACAGGAAGACTCAATATTTTCAAGATGTCAGTAATTCCCAACTTGATCTATAGATTGAGTACAACCCAAATCAAAATTACAGCAACTTATTTTGTGGATACCAGCAAGCTGTGTCTAAAATTTATGTGTCGATGCAAAACACCCATAGTAGCCAACACAATATGGGAGGAAAAGAATAAAGTTGGAAGACTGAAACTGTCTGACTTCCAGACTTACTATAAGCTACAGTAATCAAGAGACACTGTGATATTATTAAAAGAAGAGAAAATTAGGTCAATGGAACAGAATAAAGAACCTAGAAACAGACCCATATAAATATAGCCAACTAACCTTGACATAGGAGTGAAGGCAACATAAAGGAGAAAAGATGTATTTTCAGCAGATCGTGGTAGAACAACTGGACATCTGCATGCAAAAAAGTGAATCTTGATACAGACCTTGTACTCTTCGAAAAAATTAACCCAGAATGTATTACACACCAAAATATAAAAAGGAAAGCCATAAAACACCTAAAAGATAACATAGGATAAAATGAAAGTGCCCTTGGGTTTGGCAACAACTTTTTAGATGTGACACCAAAGGCACGATTTATGAAAGAAATAATTGATAAGCTGAGTTTTATTAAAATTAAACATTTTGTGTCTCTGAAAAACATTGTCAAGAGAATCAAAAGACAAGCCACAGACTGGGAGAAAATATTTGCAATAGACACATCTGATAAAGAATTATTATTCAAAATATACAAAGAACTTTAAAATGCAACAATAAAAAAAAAAACCCCATTAAGATATGGGCCAGGAACTGGGCCTGTGACTTAATGCTGGTAATCCCAGTGACCCAGAAAACTCAGGAAGAAGGATTGCTTGAGGCCAGAAGTTTGAGACCATCTGGGAAAAATAATGAGATCCCGTCTCTAAAAAATTTTAAAAAAATTATTCCAGCATGATGGTGTGCACCTGTAGTCCCAGCTACTGAGGAAGCTGAGGCAGGAGGATCATCTGAGCCCAGGAATTCAAGGCTGTAGTGAGCCATGATCATGTTACTCTGCACTCCAGCCCGGGCAACAGAGTGAGAACTCGACTCATTTAAGTAAGGGGCAAAGGCGTTAACAGACACCTCACCAAAAAAGACATACTTCTTTGGTGTTTGCCAAAGAATGGGGCAAATAAGCATATTAAAAGATGTTTCACACCAAAAATTATCAGAGAAAGGCAAATTAAAACAACAATGATATACCACTACACACCTAGTAGAATGACCAAGACAGAAACACCAGTAATGTCAAATGCTGGTGAGAATATGGAGCAACCAGAACTCTCCTTCACTGATTTTGGAAATGCAAAATAGTACAGACATTTTGGAAGAGAGTTTGATGATTTCTTACCCAACTAAATATAGTCTTACAATACTTACCATTAACTATGCTCCTTGATATTTACCTAAAGGAGTTAAAAACTTGTGTCTACCACAATACTCACACAGATCTATAGCATCTTTATTCTTAATTGCCAAAGCATTAAAGGAATCCAAATGTCCTTCAGTAGGTAAATGGATAAATAAACTGTGGTATATACCCAGAAAGGGGAATATTATTCAGCACTAAAAAGAAATGAGCTGTCAGACCATGAAATGTCATGGAAGAAACTTAAATGCATATTACTAAGTAAAAGAAGCCAATCTGAAAAGGCTACATACTGTATGATTCCAACTACATGACACTCTGGAAAAGTCAAGACTAGGGAGACAGTAAAAAAAGAAATCAGTGGTTGATGGGAGTCAGGGAAAAGTAAGGGATGAATAGGCAGTGCACAGAGGATTTTGAGGGCAGTGAAACTATGTGATATGATACTATAATGGTGGATACAGGTCATACATTTGTCCATATCCCTAAAATGCAGAACTCCAAGAGTGAACCCTAATGTGGTTTTTGGGTGGTAATGATATTTTAATATAGGTTCATCAGTCGTAACCAATACACCATTCTGGTGGAGGGATGTGGATAATGGGGTGAGGGAGGTATGCGCAGGGTAGGGATACATGGGAAATCTCTGTACCGTTTGATCAGTTTTGCAGTGAAGCTAAAACTGCTTATAAAAGATAAAGTCCATTAATTTAAGAAACCTTTGGAAAAGGCTTTTCAAGTCTCATTGTGTGGAGTGGGTGGATGTTACCCAACTTTAAGACAATGTTTAGCTAGGAAGTCAGACACAGGTATTAGAATCTGCAGATAATTTAATTCCAAATTTCTAATGTGTAGTTTTCATTTCTAATGTGCAGTTTTGTATTCAGGTTTGTGTATGTATGTAAACTGTTGAACTAAATTGAGGAGGAACTTGTTAAACCTAAACAGTGAGCCAGTTTAATTTGTCTCTGCATGCAACATCATAGTCACTTTCAGTAGCCAAAGCCTCCTCCAAAATTTTTTGCTAGTCAGAGCAAGTCTTCAAATTCAATTACTTGTCAGTATCTCCACCTCCTTTGGAAGTTAAAGTTTCTGGTCTCAGAGTTCAAAGCCAGGTTTTAGGCATTTATTTCATTTTAAGTTTCTGGATGACATTTCCAATGGCTTGCCAGAATTTTGTGGCTTTGATTTCCTTAGTCCTAAATCCAGGCAGCTCTGGTGTGACTTAAGATATGGACCTCTGGGATGATATTGCTTTGCAAAATAAAGGAAAAAAAGAAAGGAGTGGAACAAGAAATGTAAACAAAAGGTTGGGAAGAGCAAATAGACTAAGAAATGAATGAAGAAAAAAAGGCACTAGAAGATAGAAAGTACAATGGTGAACATGTTTTTGGTTTGCAATGTTTTAAATTATATCTATAATATATACTGTATTTCTATATCTGTATGTAATATAGATATTTATAAGATCAATAATAATATGGAGAATTTTTAAAGACAAAGCCTGGTTTCTCAGAATGTTAATAAGAAATCATTCAAACAAGTCAAGTAATACAACTCATAATTATTATTTATGAAATTCCAAAATATAAAAGTCAGATAGGAAAATGAGAATAGAGAATTTTTTCACTGGTCCTACTGATAATAATTAAAGGTATAGTCAAGTCAGTTAAATACACTATTACCTATCATACATAAATCAAATGTCTATTTAGGTTTTCTCTTTTAGTTTACATTTCCCCATGTCATGTTTTATATTGAACCAATACCTGTAAGTGTAGCTATTCAGCATGCTTCCTTGAATTGAGTAGTTAATAAAAAGATGAAAGTGGATGCCAACAAATTTATTAAAATTTTGGCCTTAAAATAATAATTTTTAAATTTTAATCAATATTTGTTACTTTTTCCTTGAGATTCTTCCATGGAAAAATTACTAAATAATTTACCCATTGCCATTTCAAATTACTTTATCCACCTAAAACATATTATTATAATTAGAGCAAAAAGATTGGTTAGAGTTAAAGGTTAACTTACATTATCTAATAATGGAACTGTGTAAAAGATGACATTCATTATTTGTTATACACTTTCTCTATGCATATGCACTAGCAGGTACATGGTGTGTGTTAGTCTCGTTAGTCAGACACAGAAATATGGTTACAATCAATTAATAAACATAGAAAATTAATGTGGAAGCTTTGCATAGGTTTTCACACAATGAAATCCATTTCCATCACCAGTTGCTAAATTTTCAGTATAAAACTGCTGAGTGTATAATTTAACTTGACAAATAGTTGATCCATTCCCCACTAAACTTTATAATTTCTAAAATTCAGCTTTAAAAAAAAAAAGAATTAAAAGTTCAGTTTTAAGCACCATGCCACTTAGGGTTTGAAGTTTAGCAGCATTAGAATTGCTGGACAAATAGATTTTCCGTTATCTACTTTCTTCTATACTGAAATTTGACTTGCCAATGGTTTGTGAGCTAACATTTAAGAAGTGAAAATGATTTGAGGTATAGTCTTTAATTTGACAAATGTACAGATCTTTTGAATAAAACCCTACTAGATATCACTCTAAGTAGGATTAACTACAAGTTTCTTCATGGACATGAGGCAAGGGATTCATTAAAATTGACATTTCAAACACCCTGTCTGACAGATGAGAGTGAAATTAGAGTGGCAGCCTGAACCCTAAGCTCTCAGTGGATACATGAATGAATTTGTCTATAAAGTTTAAAGATTTACAGGAAGATAGAGTGGCCAATTTCTATCTTTGATGCTAAAGTGGAAGGAAAGAAAGAAAGGGAATAAGGGGGTATGGGAAGGAGAAAGCAATTTGTCTGATTCCTTCTCTGCATAACACTATTCACAAAAATATTTAATTCTGATTATGTCTTGATTTGAGGTTACTTTCAAAAACCTTTTATTATCTTCCCACTGTGAGCACAGTAAAATCGGTAGTGAGACAAAGAAAGTTAGTTTCCTGCCTTCCTGGAATTTCAGTAGACTGGGAAATCAATATGCCCATACTTAATGATTGTATCTTCTATTGTTCCCATATTTTATGGTACAACATCTCTTGCAAGGGGCATGAAAATGGTCAAAAACTGTTTTGGAAAAAAAGAAGAGAAAGAAACCAAAGCAAATACTGCATGAGAATGCATCCAAAATAGTTGAATGGGTGAGCATGGATGCCAGTATCTTCCCTTCTTGTCATGGCAAAGGAAATCGGAAGCTCGGAATGTCAAAGGCTCACAAGTCTAACCCCAGTGGGGATTTCAATAGAATCACATGAACTACAGGATTGCAAATTTACTAAGCCTTTCAGAGAACTCTAGAAAGCTTGGCCTTAAGAGAAGACTTCAGTTTAGTTTTCAAAACAAGTATGGCAAATTTGTCCTTTCTGACAATCGTTTCTATTTCGGGATCTAAGCCAGCTAGATACATTTATGCCTGGTAGGCATAGTCAACATTTAAACTTACTTCAAATTCAAATTCAATTTCCCAAACTCTGAAATTTGGTAGTTTATCAAATTACCCTTAATTTTTCTCTGTAAAATTTTTTCACTGCTCAGTGTTTCATAATACTGTGTGTTTATTCACCTCCTTTAAAGTTTGGTCTCTGTTTTGGGAAGGTACTAACATATGTGTGTATAGTACCTTTTCAGAATAAATGAACAGGCATTCTCTATCATAATCTTCTAAAATAACATTTAGTAATTTGTATACTAGAAATATCAAATCAAAGGCCAAATCTGAGACGTTTGAGAATTTTCTTCTGATTATAAAGTGAGAGACTTTTTTCATATTGAATGTTCAGAGGAGTGGACGAATTCAAATGTACTTTCACATTGTTTAACAGCCCAAACTATTATGTAAATGTTTGGGTTGTGCTGGAAATCATATTTTTCCAAAAGGCATCACTCCTTCCATTTTAAACTTATGTGCTCTTTAAGGGGGATTTAGTTTATATGTCTCTGATTCATTTACACTTAATTCATGAAAATAACATTTGCTAACAGGCATTGGGTATGCAATCAGTTTCATGATCTATATGGATTAAAAACATTTTTTTTTTGTCTGAGTTTGGCCAAATCACTAAAGTTTTTTTTTTTTTTTTTTTTTTTTTTTAAATTTTCCAAATCTTGGGAACCTAAAAGAAATAGTAGATTCAAGGCAGTAAGATATCTGCTGTGTCTTATCAAACAATTATTTTTCTAGGATTGGGATTATAGGAGAAATTGTTACCTACTAAGAAGTGAACTTTCTAGTGTTGCTAAAGCAATTAAGTTATCACAAAATGACTAAAATAGTGCATTGAATGGCAGTGATTCAAAAATGTAGCGGCAAGACTCTGACATTTAGATGTAATATTTCCTTTGCTTTTCACAAACACATATAAAAAATCTAGCAGTGTATATAAAAGAACTAGGCCATTTTTACAAAGAGGCTTGATGAAGCAACACAGATCTGACTGTTCTACTTAGAGCGGTCAAAACTCAAAGGACACATAAAACATAATATTGTTCTGGGAGCATTCTCTAGGGAAAAACAAGGGCCTTTAAAGTACTTGAATCAGAGGGAAAAAGATAGCTATGTAGTTCTTTAGTTCATTGGTAATCTCTCCCCTTAGATTTTTGTAAGGTTAGAAAATGATAAGTAGATGCATTTTGCCTTTTCTGAAAGGATGAGAATGTTTGTGGTACCAAAACTCAAACTTTATTGTTGTTACCCAAAAGGAGTGAGGGGAACCCTTCTGTGATAAGAGCAAAGAAGTCAGCAGGATTCAATCTGTGCAGAGCTTTATGAGCCATGATAAGAAATTTAGATGTGGTTTCAATTGTGATGGAAGACCATTTTTGGGTTTTAGGCAGGGGAGTGACATAGTTTGATTTGTGCTTCATAGATCACTGGGCTGCTCTGTGGAGAATGGATCACAGAAAGGCAATAATAGAAAAAAGCAGGACCAGGTAGGAGTACCCAGAGTAGTCCAGGAAAGAGATGATGGTGATTTGGCCTACAGTGGTAGAGAAATGGGAGCATATTGATATGATATATTGAAGGAGGAGTACATAGGACTTGGTGAGAAATTACAGAGAAATTGCAGAGAAATTACGTGTGACTCCTTGTCTGGCTTCAGCAACTTGAGAGTGTGGTGATATCACATACTAGGAGAAATAGGTGTGGATATGGGAGGGTCAACAAATTTATTTTGGTTTTGGCAAGTGGCTGTGTGGCCTATTAAGATGATCATTACATACCCATGTGTAAATGTCAATCAAAATGTAGATAGTAATAATATGTACAGGCGTTCTAAATGGATACAGTTGTTAAAAACCTTCTTACAAAAAAGTATCCCCACATATACTGTCTACTTACACCCTTTGCATTATTTTAATAAAAACCAGGACAGTTCAAGTGGAAGACATAGATAATCTCATTTGAATGCTTCTTTAAGATACATATGCTTAAAGATTTTCCAAAATCTAGGTGAGGAAGATTAAAATCATCTACTTGTTGTTTATTGTTTGTGGTGTATAGATTTTTTGTGCTTGAATTAACTGTTCATTGCTCATGTAATTCATCCCAAAATACCATACTCAATTAATCCTTCTGTCTAGTCATAGAGTTCTTTGGGTATTAATGAGGATAAGTACTTGCTAATATGGCCACATATAAATGGATTTATTCAAATGGTGTTTGTTTCTGGAAAAAAGTATATGAATTATATGGTAATATAAAATATCTTTATATCTCTCTATAAAATATATAAACATCTATATATAAAATTATATGTGTAGCCTATATATAATCTGTATATTTACACACATATATATCCATTACATCTTATGTATTTCTTATGCCACTACCCCCGATGATTTGTGAGTACCGTTGTAAATTCTCAGCCAATCAGTGCTTTCAAAAATTTTTTGAGTTAAATGCAATGAGTTTTGTTCATTATTCTGGGCCTCTCCTTTTGCCATTTGCTTATGTTCTGGTGAACAGTTTTGGCTCATAAAACTTGATAAAAGTTATGATACTGAATCTACCACAAGATTAGCATTATATCTGTAAAAATGTCAATCTCTTGGAAACTTGTGATACGTTCAAGAGATGGCTCATTATGCAGATTAAAAGTACAGTAAGCAATAAAAAATTGGTAGACGTGTCCTGACATTAGAAAGTGCTTCGTTCATATAGCTGCACTCTGGAAAGATTTCCCAACTGTTACCTGAACTACAGCTGGGAGAATCTATGACTGGGAAAAATGCAACACTTTAGGGACAATTCTATTATGACACCCTATAGAGCTGGATTGGTTGATGTCCCCCCAAAATTGTCTAAATATTTGTGCACCGCCCGACCACCAATTCACGTATTGAAAACTGAATCACCAATGTGATGGTATTAGGAGGTAGGGCCTTTGGGAGGTTATTAGATCATAAAGAGACCCTTTATGAATGGGATTAGTGCCCTTATAAAAAAGGACGTGGAGAGCTGCCTTACCTCCTCCACCATGTGAAGACACAATGAGAAGATGCCATTTATGAGCCAGAAAGTGGGCGCTCACCAGACACTGAACCTGCCAGTGCCTTTATCTCGAACTTTCTAGCCTCCAGAACTGTAAGAAATATATTTCTATTGGTTAAGAGTCACCAGTTCACAATATTTTGTTACAGAAATCTGAAAGGGCTAAGACAGTGATATCATTTTCAGGGCCATACCCCTCATGTGAAATGGCATATTTATTTGCATGCATGTCTTCCGAACTGAGTGAACATCAAACGAACCAAGAGTAAGCAGACCTGGCAAGTAGCCCTCTCATAGAATGGGTCTGAAAAAAAGTCTTGTTAGGTGTCCAGACTGCCTCATGTTACTCTTATTCAAGCAAGATCATGTGTCACAGGAGCAGTGCTCAATTTATTTTTATTCCATTTTATTGAATTACAAGTTTAATGTTTACTTATGTAACACTTTTTGATGTGGTATTTCCAATGTTCTAGCTAAAACTCTCTCATTTTTTTCTACTCATGAAAGGTATATGAGAATGCAAGTGCATGATAATAAAAATATTATACAGATTTTTTTCACAGTGATAGCTTATATTACAAATGTCATTCACAAACTTTGATTCTTTGTTATTAATAATTAATTGCATTGAACACATCTCACAGCTAATGGCTGTATTGATGAGTGGTTCTGAAAATCTAAGCATAGCAAATCCACACCTTAACCATCCAATATGTGACATCTGCATCCAGAGTCAATCCAATTCTAATACTGAACATTTCACAATTCACTCTCCTTAGACCCACAATACAAATGGATACTTTAATTTGTGGTATGAGAATTCAAATTAACTTGGGCAAATTTTTATTTACCATCTAGATACAAAGTTAAATGTTGAATTCATGCTTTTTGCTGGCCAATTTTCCCATGCTCTTAGAAACTAAATGGAATAAATCCAGAACTTTCTCAATCCAGTATTTACAAATATTTGTATTTAAGATGTATGCCACTTTATCACATCAAACACACTTCCCTTACTTCAGGTTTTTAAATATATATATATTTTTCTACACCAATGCCTCGACTTAGCTCTTCAATTTTATCACTGATATGTCTTTTACTTTAAATGGCCTCAGCTTCAATTTTAAAAGCAAATAGGTGGTAGATGCAACAATTGATTTATTATTTAATAAAAAGGTTTCACTTTAACTGATATGATGGTTTGGCTTATATCTATGTTAAAATTTATACGGACTTTTCTAATCTGGATGCTTATTTCTTGATTCCTGAAGCTAACTGTCAATAAAAAGAAATAAAGACACACTTGGAATATTTAAAGCATTTTTTTACATGTGAGCTGTTGGAAGTTTGGAAGTAATCATTGGGGGATATATCATTGTTTCCAATACATAGAACAGAGATGAGGCTTCGAGACGTTAAGTGACATGACTAAGCAATAAAGACAAAGACAGAGATCAAATTCCAGGATTTCTGGCTCCAAATTCAGGACTCTCTCTGACATGAAGATGCAGAGTTCGCCGATGGGCAAACCTTTATGAATATTTCATTACCATTAGGCTAAGTCTGTAGTAAAGATCATCAAGAGGAGGGCATTATTATCTGTTGCGTAATTGGGATCTTTTTCTCATCATCTGTTTCACCCAAAGAAATTTTAGCCATAAAAATTTAATTTTGAAATGACTTGGTTTAATCTTGTATTTCCAAAGAAACATGTCTCTCAGAAACCTCATGGTCAGTGTTTATCTTCTAATCGGGAGTTGTACCAATGCTGCATAAAGCAGCTCTTTCTTTATGTGAGTGCTTGACAGGAAGGATCTTGTGCTAGGACTTGGACAGGTGGAAAAAGGCTACTGGGATTCAATAGATACCTCTGCCATCAATTTCGAGATGCGTGTGTGTGTGTGTGTGTGTGTGTGTGTGCATGTATGTGTATGTGTGTGTTTTTGTGTGTCCTGGGTATGGTGGCTTCATATTTGCTTTTTCTGAATAATTATCAGTCCTTTAATTTCAAATAATTATCCATAACAAATGTAAATGACAGGATTTTGAGACTGCTTCTGACACTCAGATTTCCTCCACAGATAACTGATATTCTCTAAATCAATGATTCTTTTCCCCACCATGTTGCTTTTAAACTTTGTTTCTTCTACACACCTAATGCAGCTTAGTAAAATTATAAGTAAAAAAATTAAAACAGCACTGAAAAGTATATTATAATAATGGAAAAGTATATTATAATAATGTAAAAGTCTCTCTCCCCACAGTGCTGTTCTTTCTATATAACCATTAAAATATTTTGTTTTTCCTACAAAATATACCTATATTTATGCAAGAATGGATGTATATTTCTTTTATAACAGTAGGAGTTAAAATGTATAATGAATATGCTTTTTAACAATATGTTAACTATTTTATCACATTTAAATCTACCTCTATGTTTTTAACAACAGCAGAATATTTCATTATATAAAGGTGCACAATTTATTTTACTAGTCCTTAAATGTTTACATAATTTATAATGGCAGAAAGACATTGGAGTAGAAGTGTTTCATACACAGTGGTTCAATTAGCATCCTTTTACTTAAATGTGTTATCACGGTCAGGTGCAGTAGCTCACAGCTGTAATCCCAGCATTTTGGGAGATCAAGGTTGGTGAATCACGAGTTCAAGAGATTGAGACCATCTTGGCCAACATGGTGAAACCCCCTCTCTACTAAAAATACAAAAGTTACCCAGGCATGGTGGCACGCATCCGTAGTCCCAGCTACTTGGGAGGCTGAGGCAGGAGAATCACTTGAACCCTGGAGGTGGAGGTTTCAGTGAATTGAGATCATGCCACTGCACTCCAGCCTGGCAACAGAGTGAGACTTTGTCTCAAAAAAAAAAAAAAAAAAAAAAATATATATATATATATATATATATATATATATATATATATATATAATCTCACCTGGCCCCTAAATGTATCTTTGCAATCTTGTGGTAGTATATTTTACAGGACACATTTTTAAAGTTTGAATTTTTTAATCAAAAGTAGATTCTTTAACTTTGATAACTATGATTCAATTGCTTTCCTAAGAAGTTTCATAGTAATGTGCACCATATTAGAAGCATGAGAATATCTAGCCAATCACTAAGAATAATAAAACCTTGAAAATAATTGACATACAATAGGTTTAAAGTGAAATCTTATATTTGTTCAGATTTGCATTATTTTAATCATCAGCGAGTCTGATGATATTTTTACTGTTCATTGACCCTTTATATTTCTTTTGCCTTAAACTGCCTTTAATTGTATTTGCCCAATTTTGGTTGTCGATTTCTGTACATTTTAAAGAACTCTTTGTGTATGAATATAATTGGCCTGTTGCTATATGCATTGCAGTTTCTTTCCTGGTTTGTCATTTAAAATATTTTCTTACTGTTTCTCACCATATAGAATGCAGTTTTTAGGCCGGGTGTGGTGTGCGGTGGCTCACGCCTGTAATCCCAGCACTTTGGGAGGCTGAGGTGGGCGGATCATGAGGTCAGGAGATCAAGACCATTCTGGCTAACCGGTGAAATCCCGTCTCTACTAAAAATACAAAAAATTAGCCGGGCGTGGTGGCAGGCTCCTGTAGTCCCAGCTACTCGGGAGGCTGAGGCAGGAGAATGGCATGAACCCAGGAGGTGGAGCTTGCAGTGAGCCGAGATCACGCCAGGCAGAGCGAGACTCCGTCTCCAAAAAAAAAAAAAAAAAAAAGAAAAAAAAGAATGCAGCTTTTAAAAGAATCGTCTAAGATTTGGCAGCTTTTCCTCTTTGTCTTTTAGGGTATGTGCCCTACTTAGGGGGGCCTTCTGTTTTCCAAGATTATATTTTTAGAAATAACTTATGTTTTCTTCTAGTACTTTAATGGCTTACTTTTTTAAAAAAAACAAAGTGTCAGTATTTGCAACCTCTGCTCCATTTGCACTATGGAAAAATTATATCACTAGCTAGCATACTTTTCTTAAAATAGGCAACTTGAGACTTTTACCACATATTAAATCTGGAAACAGGGGTTCACAGACTTTAGAGATAATAATCAGATTTTAGCCCTAGAAAATGCTTTAAAGATCATCTAGTATAATGTTCTCATTTTCCAGATGGGGAAATGGAAATGAATGTGAAGAAGGCCAGAGTAGTAAAATACCTTACTGAAGGCCCCACAGTGTTCATGGCAGAAGAGACACCTCCTCTTCCCATGCTGGTAGTGCGTTCATGCCCGTTCAGAGGAATGAATGCCCTGCTTCCATTCATTCCTCTCCTTCACCATCGCTTAATGAGCAGATCTTCAGCTGGGCATCAAATGATTCTAGTTGGTCTCGTTTATTGACCATCCTGTTTGATTTAAGAGGATAAAATACACTTCAAATTTTTAAAGGATTTATGGGGGGGAAAGGTGGAGGACCAAGCATATCCCAAATGCCAGGTAGCACATATTTTATTTCTCGCCTAGATTCAGAATATTGCCACTGGTTATCATAAAGCCGAAGAGTTATTTATTACAATATTCCTGAATGTGAAACCAACCTGACTTCCTTGTGGCTTATTTACTTATTAAACCTTTGTAAGAAGATTGAAGAGAGGAAGGTAAAGGCTTGAGAACCCTGTCCAGTGCCTTCAGCAACCTGGCAGCATCTTAAATGAGCAATGTGTTTTCAGCGTGATTCTACTGTGTCACTGAGTTATGGTGTCAACGAAATGATGCTTTAAGAGGGAATTGATATTTAATGAGATGTAAGATGCAGAACTGTTTTCTATCATGCAGACATCCTCTCTCCCCATTTTGTTCTCGTAAGTACAGATAGATATAACTATTGGTTGCATGATCTATCTTAGGGCAGCCCTTGAAAAGACTAGGGCTGCTCCTTGGGGGACACACTTCCTCACAGACACTAAGGATTCACGGAGCCATCTCTCTGAAATAGTTTCTTGGGACTCGGTATTTAAACTCATGAAGCAGCATGCAAGTAATTCTTAACAGCGATTATTATTTTAAGGGAACCACATGGCCACCTCCCTCCACAACTTTTCTAGCTCCACAGTACTGTCTCAGGCTGTTTAAAAAATGACAATGGATATAAATAGTAATCTAATTATAGTTAGAAGAGATTTACAGCTCTAATTACGACTGCTGTTATAGTTTAAAGGGACTGACATAAGCAATCAACACATCCCATACACGAATCCATCTTGCTATTATAAAAGCTACCTGCCAATTGTTTGTCAGTTGAATGACACGCAACACTGCACACATTATCTCCAGAATTAGTGATACCGACAGTTTTGCCGTGTTTAATGTATGTAAGCAGTGTAATGCAAAAGCATGGAGCTTAGGAATTGCTCAATTAGGGACTGCCGCCTTGTCAATATATGCATGTTTGTCAAGTATGTTATCATCTTACTCTCAATGATTTTTTTATTTAGCTCAATCAACTACATAGTCATAGAACTTCTCTATGATAAAAGTGGGAAACATGATCTCTTGTTAGACATTTATATAAACATACATTTATTATATATTATATAACATTTACTGGATATTTGCTATGTGTCTGGGTAGAAATTTTATAAGAGCCTCATTTGAGACTTAAAACAATTCTTTAGCATTATACTATTGAATTTATTCTTTTGGATAATTTGTGGTAGGTAACACATATTACAAATTGTTTGAGATGGGATGGACCTGTGGTTTTTAAAGGGTTTGTTGGTCATTTCTACAGGTTGAGGAAAATTGTTCAGATAAAATCTCAGCTCCTACCTTCATCATCTTTCTAATAGCTGGGCACATGGATTTCCACCTCCGAGGCCTCAACCTTACTCTGGATTTCTGAACAATCAAGACAGAGCATGTTTAATTCATCCCAGGCAGTGATCTAATGGAAATGAGACTTCGTATTCACCATGCTCTGAGATCTAGAATTTGGGAGTCCTAATGCCAACCATCTGGCATCCAATAATGTTCTCTGTTTGCCAGGCCTGACTACTTGTTAGGGCTCCTTCCCACTGCAGATCCTTGTCAGGGACAAGAAATGTGTTAGTAAGTTGCACACCAGGGAGGAGGCCCTGCTGTCCTGTGTTCAGACCCAGTGATGGTGACTTCTCATAACATGTGTCATACATACCACTCACCACAGGTGTGTTACCAATCCATTCTTCCAGCTCCTTAGAACCCATCCTGCTGCCTTCTGGCCTGAGTATGAGTGAATCATACTTTGTATTAGAGTTGACGAACAGCATGAACAATGGGGGCATAGCAACTGCTAAAATAATAAATTACTTCCCACTAGTTGGTCAATAGTTGCTGATCCCATACTTCCCCTCACTTCCAATGTTCCTCCCTCCCCTCCTCTATCATGGCTCTCTTTTGAGACTCCCAAACATACATATTATTCAGCAACCAAAGGGTAGTCCCCCAGCACATCAACAGACCTCTGGCAGCCCACTCCCATGTTAGCCAGTATCCATTCTGTTTGGTTGGTGAGTGTACCTGTTGTACTGTGTCTGTTGATGTTTATATTAATGTAACATTACTTCTGATGTTTACCTTGCTGTTTTGCTTTTGACTTAGACAAATAAACTGCCCTCTATTTTAGGCTATAGGGCCAGTTTTCTGCCCATTCCTCACTTTTTCTTCCTCCTAACATTCTCCATGAGAAAGTGGTCTACCGTCTCACAGACCCTACTCCACAAATGATGGATTGATATTTTCCTTTTTAAGTACTTTTACTTTTTAAAAAAAAATCATGCCGCTATGAACACCACCACTTTTTAGTCAATAGAAAAAGAATAAAGAGACACTAAACTTGCAAAATGAAGAAATTTTAAAGCAAGAATTTGCCAATGATAGTTTAACTAGATTGTAGGTCAAGGCAGTTGGTCATGTCTCTGATTCAGTGATATTAGGAAGACATAATTACAGCAAGACGGCTACATTCATGCCAACATGAATAGTTTCTTTCTTGAGATAACTGATCCCAAAGGATGGCAGGAATCATTTCCTTATATATTCTATGGGCATTTGTTTTGTCAGAATATAATGAATTGTACATAAATCCTGTTTTATAAATGGTATGCTGTGCTTTAAATACAGCCCAGTATGTCATTCTGTCAGAGATTAGCAATAGCAAACTGTTTTGTTGATTGATTCATTATTCTTAGCACCCAATTGAAAAAAAATTATTGCCAAATTTATGATGAAAATTTTTCTTTAAAATAGTTTATGCCACAATAATAATACAGGCATTTTTATTTTTTAATATGTTAAAAGTGCTACTAAGCCACTAACTTGTCTTCCTCATCACCCTGAGAATTCCTTATAGCATTAATGAGGTATTAGATGGCTTTGTAAATGATGTTTGGTTACAGTAATGTGGAATTTGTGTGATAGCCTGAGTAGCTTTTTTAATAGTACTTGGTATTTTTCAGGAAGCTCTGCAACCTGACTTTACATCACCTCAAATTTCTTGCTTTTCCTTTCATATCCATTCATCTTTATTTTAAAGTGTCTAAATGCCCTTGCTAAATTAAGAACACATGACTTTGGCAAACCCAATAATTGTGCTCACTATGCAGAAGACTAAACTCAAAGATTACATCTAAATGGCACCACTGCATCAGAAACAGAATTAAGTCTACATCATCGTTGGATATTTGACCTTTACTTTTTGGCAGCAAATCACTTGGTTTTCTGGTTCTTGATCATTAAAATAGGTAGTCCATTCTCAGGTTTTGTCTGGCCAATTCCTTTAGGAAACCATAGTTTTAATTTACTGAGCTGAAACGGTATACCCTTCACTTTATTTACGGATTTCTAGTCAAGATTTTTGTCACTACATCTTTTAAACTCTATGCTAATTATCATGAATTCAAAAATCTGAGTTTTCCTGTTTGTTACATTTTGACCTGACTTTTTCTCTTTTTGATCTCAGAACTCTTTCCTTTCAACTCAGTCTAAGCCACACTAACTATGAGTCTGTTGTGTTATTTTCTGTTCTAAGAAGCCAGATAAAGACAGAAATTTGATCTCTCTGTGTGACAAGGCATGGAGTTCTCTTTTTATCTTTTATAGGTTAGGCAGTCATCCTCTGATGACTGGGTAAATCTTATTATGGATTGAATGAGTTCCCATTTTACCTGTTTGGTTTCAACTGTATGCAATCAAAGAAGAAAATCTCCAGAGCAGATTATCTAGAAGGACTTGCTTACTTTACAATTTTTCTGTTAATTTTCCAGAGGAGCTTATCCCCATACTTCTTTCTTCCAAAGACGGGGTTAGAGGACAAATGCACTATTAGCTCTTAGGCATTAAAGTTATTAGTAGCCAGAATTAGCTTTTTCATAAAACTTAAGATTCAGAAAGAAAATTATGTCACTTAGATTATGGAGTCTACACTAATAATAACAAACACAACAATTTTGTCTTGAAAGTTTTAAATTTTTGACTAGGAAAGAATGCAGTTCTCACAAATGTCCTGAAGAAAACACTAAAGCTAAGTCAATACAATTCACTGGAGAACACTTGGCACTAAATAAAAAGGTTGAGGCATTGGACAATAACCCAAAAAGAAGTAAGTTGAGAATTCTATGCCCAGCAGAACACACTGCTATGACACAAAGCGCCAGTTGAGTTGAAAATAAGATTGAATCTGTATTAGAGACAAATTTTATACATTTTAAAAACATTTGTACAATTTCTGGGCCTATGTGAAAAGTCTAGGTATGGATTTCTTGTACGTTCATCGTGTTTTCAAAGTATCTTTGTGAGAAAGACAGAGTTTTTTTTAAATGAAAGTCTAATGAATGAAAACTTTTAAAGTGGAGGCAGTTGATAAATTCTTGGACTAAATCTCCATGACTCATATTAAGAGAAAAAGACCTGGATGTTTAAAAAAATTCTTTGTTGTCAGAAGAAGTAGAAGTCAATTTTTGTCCTGTTTAGAGTCTAACTCCATAGAATTTTCCCATCACAGATATCTCTAATTACAAAGTATCCCCTAGGCTATAAGACCCAAGTCGTACAACCAGGGCTGCATTTGAGGCTGGTCCTCCTGTGGAGCTCCTTCCAGACCCTCACAGATGACAGCCTCCAATGTCACTCAATATGTTGGAATAATATTCCCAATTGTGGAGTAGGATTCTGCTAGAATCTAAAAAGGCCTACTAGGTGGTGTGCTTCCTTCTTTATAGTGGGAGGTGCAACATGCAAGAATTTGTCCTTGATGTTGGCTTACTCGCAGATTGTTGGGTTCCTACAAATTTCACGGATAGAGCAAGGCCTGAAATCTTCATCAAGGTTATGAGCACTCCATGTTTTCACCTAGAAGAAAAAACAAACTTTCTAAATCATACCCCAGGAAATAGCCTTGGAAATCATTGAAATCTTTTGATTTTCTCAGAAGAGCCAAGGGATGGTAACATAAGATAATATGAATGGCAAGGCATAAGAAGAAATTTTGAGAGGAGGCATTGTTATGAAACAGGTGGTTTCACAAACAACTAGATTCTCTTCTAAGCTTTATTAGAATGACTTTAAGGACCTTGGTCTTTTGAGAACATTATAGTGGCTATCAGTCATTATTTTGATCTTGGTTTCTATGACTTTTGGTTGAATTCTCTTCTTTTTCACCTCCATTTCCCTTTGAACAACATTCACTTATTTAGCAAATATTTATTAAACACCTGTTTTGTGCCAGGCCTTATTCTAGGTTCTGAGAATATAGCAGTGAACATAAAGGCAACATGCTTGCCCTCATGAAGCTCAAGTCTTAGTGGGGATAAACAAACAATTTTCTATTATCTATCTATCTATCTATCTATCTATCTATCTATCATCTATCATCTATGAAAAAAGTTTATACATGAACAGTGAGAGAAGAAACTATGCAGATTTTCTGGAAAAAGAATGATCCAGGCAAAGAGAAGAGCAAATACAAACTTCTTGATGCACGAATATGCTTGCCATGTTCCAGGAAGAGCAAGCATGCAGTGTGACTAGAGTGAATAGAACAAGGGAGAGAGTATTAAGAGACATCACACTAGTAAGAAGAGACCAACTCTTGAAAGACCTTGATGGCTATGCTATACTTAGCTATGCAATGACTTAGGCTATACTATATTTGGACTTAAATAGTATATATGGGACAGTTTTCAGCAAAGTAGTAACATGCTCTGATTTACATTTCAAAATAACACCTTTGGCTGTTGTGTTGGTAATAGGCACCAATTTCTGATATAGAAATGTAGGTTGGGGGCTATCATAATAATCAATGAGAATATAGATGCTGTCTCAGACTAAAGTGGTGCAGGTACTTATTAGGGCTCTGGATTTATTTTGGATTCATTTTGATTCTGAATATGTAGAATTTTCTAATTAATTATATGTGAGATATGAAAGTAAAGGGTTAAAAATGATTTTAATGTTTCTGGGCTGAGCTATTGAAGGTATAGATATAACAAAGGGGGAAGACATAAAGAATTTTTAGGATTAATGTGTTGAAGGTCTTGGTGATATCAAAGTATGTTGGAGTTGGGATAGTAAAAGATGTGAGCTATAAAGTTAGGAGATGGTGATCAAAAAGTAGGATACATGACTGATTTTATGGGTGTTTATAGATTAAACGAATTATTATTTATTCAGTTTAAATAGATGAATAATTGAGTTTGATATTAAGAAGGAATGGCTGATGCTCTGTGGAGGACAAGTTCTTTTGGAGGAGATGAAATCAAGGACACAGCCAAAGAATTGGAAGGATCATCTGTGCAGATGAGGAAATTAACATGAATGTTGGCAGGACTAGTGTTAAAGGGAATGACAGTGGCCCAACACCAAATATTTACGGGGAATGAGGAAAGCAGATGACTGCAAAGAGTAGGACTGTTGTGAAATGCAAAGCTGGGGTTTTAGGAAGAAGGAAGGATGATCTCTACGTGGCAATGCATAGCAGAAGGTACACCAGACCTAGTGATATAAGAGCCATGATAGAAATAACAGCCATCTTTTGAGGGTGCTGCCTGGGAGGCTGAGTTTTAGGTAGGACTTGGTTTTGAGAGTTAGGTTTGGGTAGAGTAAAAAGGTGACGTTCAGAGAAGCAGCTGAGCTTATGGGGCGTTTTGCTGATGACGTGTCCCGTGCTCCAAAAGGCACGGTGGAAAGTTGCAAGAGTCAGGGAGAAGATGGAATCAGAAAGGGTGTGGAAAAAGCCATGAAGCACTTACGGGGGATGAAGAATGACCTGGGAGTCGTGGGCTTCCTGTGTGACTGGCATGAATAGGCATCAAAGTCACAATGGTTCCAAGGAATATAATAGCAATGAAATTGTAAGCATTTAAGGGGAGAAACAAGTGAAATCTTGGCAGTTCATGTAGAGATCTGGAGCTTCAACTAATGCAGGATTGTGGCCAGTAGGAGGTGGGCGTACTTTTGATAGCTCTGCTATAATATCTTGCTTTCTCATATATATATATATATGTATGTATGTATATATGTGTGTGTGTGTGTATGTGTGTGTGTGTGTATATATATATATATTTAGTTCAGAGAGAAAATAGGATCAATACTAATATTGCATACACAAAATAATGAAGCTCCAGACCATTTCTCTCTATTGACATAAGACTTTCACATCGTTATCAGGTTAATCTGTCTAAAATGGATTTCTTCATGTCCTTTTCTTGTTAAGTCTTCATTAATATCTTACTTTTACCTGTATAATATTCCTTATCTCCTAACTTGGGATTTAAAACGTTTTCTAAAATGTCTCATACCTACTTTTCTTTTCTTATTCTTTTGGTGTATTCATTTATTATTTACCTATATTTATTGAGCACGTATTTGGTGCAGACACTGGGAATACAAATGGTGAATATTCATTGCCCAGCCCTCTGGATTGTCTTTTATTAAATAGTTGCTTATTTCTGTATATGACACTGCACTTGAGACTACTATTCCTGCCCTCCTACTTTCCGCTGCCTGCTGAGGTTCCTCTGCCAGAGCACCTTCTCCTTTCCTCGGTGTGTATCTATGACTTACTTATGATTTCATGTCCAGGTCAATTTCAGCCTCCTTTTCCAGTGAATGTTCCAAACACAGGAATATCTTCCTTTCTGAATATATACTGTTTTTGTCACTAGAACAAAGCCTAACCCCAAGTACTTGTTCACTCAGTATTTGATGTTGAATGGCTAGCACCTGTTAATGCAATGTAATCTAGAAAATCTAGAAAAATCAAGCCAATCATAGTGTGTCTTTTCATTCATTCAAAACTCATCTATTGAGAAACTATTTTGTGCCAGATATTGTCTTTGCCACGTGGGTTCTTTCAAAGCAAGGTGTCTTTTGCCTCTTGTTCCTGACAAACATCTCTTTCAAAAGCCAAAATTCATTTTTGATGAGAAGTAATATTGACATTATTCCTCCAAGTAACATAATTAAGACGTGTTTAACATTTGCACAGCAACAGGTTTCCATTTTGAAATGGAAATGTCCATTTCTATTTTTTAAAAATGTTCTGTATTTGTTACCTATTGCTGCTCTAACACGTTACCTCAAACTTAAAACCACATGAATTTATTATTTTATAGTTCTGTAGTCTAGAAATCTACAATGGGTGCCTGTGGGCTAAAATCAAGGTGTCAGCAGGCCTTTCTAAAGACTGTAAAGAAGAAACCATTTCCTTAATCCTAGCACTTTGGGAGGCCGAGTCGGGCAGATCATGAGGTTAAGAGATTGAGACCATCCTGGCTAACGTGGTGACACCCTATCTCTACTAAAAATACAAAAATTAGCTGGGCATGGTGGCACGCACCTGTAGACCCAGCTACTTGGGAGGCTGAGGCAGGAGAGTCACTTGAATGTGGGAGATGGAGATTGCAGTGAGCCGAGTTTGTGCCACTGTGCTGTAGCCTGGAGACAGAGTGAGACTCCTTCTCAAAAAAAAAGAGAGAGAAGAAACCATTGTGTTGCCTTTTCCAGCTTCTTCCGGTTTCTAGAAATTGCACTTTCCTTGGATTATGGTCCCTTTCCATGTTCTACTTCTCTCTATCATATTTAAGGAGGTTGTGATTATGTTGACCCCGCCAGGATAATCCAAATGATTTCCCCATCTTAAGATCAGAGAATTAGCAATCTTAATTTCATTGCAGCCTTAACTCCTCTTTGCCATATAACCTAAAACTTTCACAAGTTTCAGGGATAAGAAAATGGGCATCTTTTACAGGCATTATTCTTCCTATGGCACGCCCTTAAGAAAGTGAGGCATCAGATATCATCACCACAGAAGTGTCCAGGCTTCTAAAGTTTTGACACGATGCTGCTCATCCATCAACCTTGATGCCTCTGCATTCAGAGGTAGGGGTGCAGGTTAAAAGATCCCACCAGCCAGCATTCACTCAGATCATTGTGGACTGAGAGTAATTTAGACATTTGCAAGCCTTGTACAGAGACATCTACAGCACTATCATACATATGATATTTTGTCTAGATGGAAGAACTTAATAGAATTAAACAGAAGGAATAGTTGAGGGAATTATTCTTAAGGAAGAAAGTGATGAACTTGGCAGCAAGACAGGTTGTGTTTTGATTTGCATACTGGGAATAATTTATGCCTTCTTAATAAAATAAAAATGGTGATTATGTTCAGATGGGTGGAATTGGGTGTTTATTTGAAATTAAGCATGCTACCCTCTTACTATAGATGACATCACACATGATTGTAACTTGCCTCATCTGCTCAGACTGTAATAGATACTGTGCAAGTTTCAGAAGAGGGTTTGTGTTGGCTAGCTCCTGCAGGCCTTCAGCCATGTGTCCCCAAGGAGAAAAGGTTTAAACAAAAGGAAAATAAAATGCATTAGAAGACTGAGATGAAGGGAGCACATGGGTCAGGAACACTAACTTCATGTAAGCAATATTACAAGGCAGACAATTGTTGGTACTTTTTTAATTAAGTGAAATTACTCTCCAGAGACAAGGATAGTAGGAGAGTTCTAATAAAACAGAAATTGGATGTCTAATATGCACATCAAGATGAGAATCTACTAAGTGTACTTGATACAGAATTAGTTGGAATTTGCTCAAAAATTAATTCCATGTTAATTATTAAAATTAAAAACCATGTGTAAAGTCATTTGGAAGTTCTGTGGCCAGCTTATCTAGCAATGATTGAACCTATTCAGTTCTTTCCTAATAGAGATACATGTTAAGAATGGGGAAGCTTTTCTCCTATCAGTATTTTTATCATGCCAGAAAATATAAAGTTATACACACACATACAATTTTCACCGCAACTTTATTTCCTTTGACTTTTTTCCTTGCAAACATTTTCCCTCCACTTTTCTTTCCAAAATCCCATTTATGGGATCATTTTTCCAATCCACACTAAAAAGTTAACGGTACAGAATGTCTTACTTTTTTTCTTGCTTAAGCCTTTATGCATTAGATATTCATCGAACGCTGAGAAAATAGGTGTTGTTTAATTACATAATTCTCTTTCACACTTGTGGCTGCACTTACTGCTTATATTGAAAGTATGCTCTTGGAAAATATATTTTAGCATTACCAAGAGTATTGACTTTCATTTCATTTTAGAAAACATAGGTTAAGTTTTTAAAAAGTAGTCTTATGAAATTGAAAGGCAGATTTAAATTTTGTAAGGAAACCCTCTGTAACTCAGTTTGGTGAGTTGATGTATTCATTTTTACCAGCTTGGAAACACTGTGACCCATTCTCCTTGCCCCTGCCAGCAGTTCCAGGTTTCACGAAGCTGATTGTGTTCTTAACATGTCGTTCTTATTTCTGACAGCATTTTTACTTTTAACATTTTCAAGAGCACATTATTTTCCCTGTGCTATTGAATCTAGTCCTGTGAAGAATGGAGATATTTGCTTACCACCTGGATTTTGTTCCGTAATGACAGGCCCATAAAATTGTAGAACTGGAGGAAAATAGTTGAGTCTGCAGAATTCTGGAAGATCACTGAGACTCACCGTCAGTCCTTACCTTACCTCCCTCTGAGATGAGAAAAGGCTGTTGTAGACGTGCGTTCCAGCATAACTTTGCCCAGCTATGGGGGAAGAGAGGAGCTTTCTCTCTGGGAAGCCACATAGAGGTGCATGGGGGAAAGCCACTTGGATTTTTGCTGGTTACATTTCTATCCCAAGCTTCAAGGTGCCTTTTTCCTTCCGTAGAAATGCAGCCTCCTCTTCCTCTTTATTTTTATTTGACTAAAAGTTGAACACGGCTATGTTTTCTATGTAGTGTCAAACATCTTGGTGTTTATAAATGTCTAGATAATTGATTTTAGCATTTATTCATACATTTTGAGTTATGCCAATGGTCCACTGCCTCTTTTCAGGAGGAAAGGAGGCCCGTACTGACATGCTCATGCAGAAACATTACAATGCATACTGAAGTTAGTATATATTGCAAATAGAATAATATTGTAAGTATAATATTCCAACTTTTGGTCAAGGTGGTATGAATTTACACACAGCCTTTTTGCGCCAAACTGGTATCAAAAGGAGACACAGTACAAAAGGAGAAAATTAAATAAATACAGTCAGGCTTTATAAACAATACTATCTTCACAGACTTCACAGTGAAATGGAAATGCAACCGTATGAGGATTTGAAGGGAGGGGGCTGCTGGAGTCTGGGTCCATAGGTAGGCAATGGCCTGGGAGCATTCAACTCTATGGAGCCTGAAAGTGCTCAAAGACAGGGACCATCCCACAGCTGGAAGCCAGGTCTGAATAAGGGCTCTGGATCCCAAAGGGCACTGTATCCACCATCCCACATTGATGTAAAAGGCTGGAATAAAGTGCTGCCAAACTGCGGGTCTGTGGCTGTAGATAATATAGCTGGCCTAGATGACCCAGAACTAAGAGAGGTCAATAGCTGATTTGGTAATGTGTGCTGTAATAGCCTCAGTCTTACTGCAAGGCAGGGGCCTTAACCTGCCATTATAAAACCTACTTCTGGAATGGGGTCAAAGGATGAGGATGGGCAGAAATGTTAAAAAGAACAACAGCAGCAAGAAGAGAAGTGAAACCAGAGGAAGGACATAGAAGACTGGGAAAACTGAAATAGAAAGTTTAATCTTACAAGCTTGACCCATTAGGTAAGTGGAACTCACAAGTCTCAATCAAACAGAATGTGTGTGTGTGTGTGTGTGTGTGTGTATTATATTATACAATATATTGTATACATATATATACACACACTCTATTATATATTATATATATATAAATATATATATAATTTTAAAGTCTGCATGGAATATTTGCAAATATTTGCGACATACTAAAGGACAAAGAAGGTCTCTACAAATTGCAGTAGGTTTCATGCAGTGTAATTCTGTAGATTTCACAATAAAAATATTTTTCATCCTTCTGCTTTACTGAATAAGTTGTCTTGTGAGGCTCTTGTTTCTTGTGCCTAAGGGATCACTGAAAGCTGTTATAAAGGATATATCCAATTATTAAAAGTATTAGAGAGGGTTGACCCATGGTGAGACCTAAGGCAGGGAGATCCACTTAGGAAGCTGTTGAATTAATGCAATTCCAGTTAAAGAGGGTATATCACAGGTGCGACGGGAGAAAGGTAGCTTTGTGTAGCTTTGTGTTGAAAGGCAGTAGGCATTGAACCACACAAACCTATATTTTCTTGGAATTTCATCAGCCTTTTACTAAGCCTTTCTGAGCCTCATTCGTCTAATGTATAGAATGAGAATAACTGATCCTGCTTTGCGGGCTGGTTGTGAGGACCAGCAATAATCTGTGTAAACATCTTTGCAGTTTCTGGCACAAAATTACTCCACAGCAAATGCTAGAATAGTAGGTCATGGGGAGTTAAAGTTAGGAGTTCTATGTATGATGCTTCTATGTGAAAAATAGAATGAAAATTGCTTGGTAATTGACTCTGTTTTTGAGTCACAAAAGATTAAAAGACAGTCCCAAGAGGTTCAGAAAGCCAATATTTGAGTAAAATATTTGAATAAAAATTGAACACAAGTATGTTTTCTATGTAGTATCAAACATCTAGGTGTAGATAATTAACTGATTTTTTTCAGCTTTTATTCACACATTTGGAGTCATGTCAACACAACCTACGAATCAACCCAGCGGTTGTGAGTCCTATTTTGACCACAATAATGACTTTTTTACAAGATATAAAAATAAATGCAATACATCTAAAATTTAAAATCTAAGTATTTATTTAAGGTTCCACCATTTTCAAATTGTACTCAGTGCACAAATTCAGCCTCAGGTCCTTTTATAATTGGCACATGCACTTTTCCCTGAATCCAGTGTAAATTTAGCTAAAATGTAACTCATTTCACTATTAATAAAATAGGACTTTGTCTGAAGTCCAATCTCTATGTTATTTTCTATGTTTTAAGTTCTTCACAAAATAAAATTATGAATACTTTTAAACACTAGTCACTTTTTAAATCAAAAATAAAAGAATGAAAGATCTTGATATTTCACATCCTTTTCTTATTGAAATAACTTTATGACTTGTCTGACTTGTACATGGGCCAGAACAGGGATTATAAAAATTATTGTTAATTGGAAACCATGAAAGGAAAAAATATATAAAATATAAACCATGAACAGATAGCACAAAATATATAAGATATGGAACAAATAAAAATATATCCATTTTTAAAAATTATGTATTGCTATTTAAGCAGGAACACCAAAAGAAAGTGGAAAGCAAATCAACAAATGAAATAAGAAAGTAAACAAAATTAATGGGAAGAAAGGTTTGGAAGAAAGATGTAAAGAAACACAATATGAAATAACAGAACTTTGCAACCCTTATAAAGAGACATGCAGGGATACACTTAGGCATACTCTTCTTGGGAGGTAATATGATAAGTCCCACATATACTTCCTTCCTCACTTAAATATTGCCTTATCTGTACCTATCAATCACCATGCTTTCTAGATGCAGAGGGGATGGTGTCTTTTTTCCATTTCAGGAAATTCCAGTTGACTTCTTGTTTCAATCATGTCACCTTCCTTCTGTTTATGAACGACTCCAAAAACATTTCTTCTCACATCTCCAGTGTATCTCCCAGAAATCGAACTTATGATATACATTGATGCCCTGGAAGCTGTCATCTGTGCTGTTTTGCTTTTTTTATACTACAAAATGTCTTCAATGAGCTTAATCCATCTGCTGCTTCAATTTCCTTGACATCTGGTCACTTTAAAATTCTGCCACTCTCATGAAGCTTAATTCTTCCTCAAAGATAAGAATCCAAACAACCAATCCAGTGGCCTTTTTCAAGTCTTCCCCTTGTCTTCTCTTTGCTCTTTAAATAATATACACATCTCTCTTCTTGTTTCAGACCTCATCTGGGTTTTACAAAATTACAAAATCCTAATTCTCTACCTAACCACTCAGACCCATTCTCTCTTTGCCTCCTTCAAAGATGTATTTCCTCATTCCACCCTGCCTTCCCATCTATATACAGTGAAATCAATGATGTCACCCTGCCTTCCCATCTATACACCGTGATATAGATGAACTCTCTATAGTTAAGTGGATATTAAGAAAGAAAAGTCGTATTTCTCAAAAAGTGTTTTTTTGTTTTTGTTTTTGTTTTTTTTTTTTGAGACAAACTCTCTCTCTGTCTCCCAGGTTGGAATGGAGTGGCACGATCTTGGCTCACTGGAGCCTCTGCCTCCTGGGTTCCAGCAATTCTCATGCCTCAGCCTCCTGAGTAAGTAGGATTACAGGTGCCCGCCACCACGCCTGGCTAATTTTTGTATTTTAGTAGAGACGGTGTTTCACCATGTTGGCCAGGCTGGTCTCAAACTCCTGATCTCAGGTGATCCACCTGCCTTGGCTTCCCAAAGTGCTGGGATTACAGGTGTGAGCCACCACACCCAGCCTCTCAAACTTTTATAATCACCTTCAAGGTAATGACTTGCAAGGACCTAAATTAACTCTAACTTTAATCTACCTGCAGAACACCTATCTACTCTGTACTTCCTCACCTGGATGTTTCCTGCCACTTACAAGTAAAAATGTCTGGAAACAAATGCCTCACCTTCCTCTCTAAGCATGATGGCATTTTTAACTTCAAGAGATTTGGAAGCTGTGCTTCAGTCTGAATCTGCCACTCTGGATCAATTTATTTAATCAGTTACCAAGAATAAACTGGATCTTCTCTTCTATGTCATTAAAAAATATAGACTGTATTTTTTTTTTTATCATCATTTAATTCAGGTCTTTCTCTCCTCATATATGGAGTACCAAAATAACCCTGTAACTGGTGTCTCTGACTTCATTTTTTTCCCTCCAGGCAGTAATTCAACAGGAATTCTCATGTCAAACTGGTTTCCTAATATATATCACATCATTTCCCATAGCATTTCAAAGTGTCATACACCTCTCCTTATCCTGACATTTAATCCCGTCTACTGATCACTGTAGTTTTATCTTCTCTGGTTCATAGTATACTTTTGCTGTGGCTTGCATGTTCCACTGACTGTGAACTGGACATGACTGATATCTCACTGCCCAATCCTTTGTTCCTGCTATTTTCTATCCCTGTAGTCCCTCCCACATCCTCTCTGCCTATCTAAATACTTCAATTCAGGACCAACATAATCAATTTTACCCTTCCTTCTTAACATCTTTTCTGATCTTCTCAGCCCAGATAATTCTCTTTCTTTGCAGAGCTGCTCCAGTGCATACTGTTGTGTATTGTCTCTCTAACTAGACTGTCATGCCACAAGTAATACCTGATATTTCGAATACCCTTCAATACCTGGAGGAGTGTTTTATCCCATAGTAGGGGCTTAATCAGAATATATGAACTGATTTTGCTGACCAGAAATTACTCATACAATTATATCTCCTCCTCTGTATATTTTCTCTTTTAAGACTTAATTTTTCATTCTCATCTCCTCTGCTTTTTCCCAAAGTGTCATGTTCAGTTCTTGGCTATTGGAAAGCAAATAACATTATTCTTACATTTTTAAGTCAAAAGGGGCAGATAATACCATTGAGGTCAGCTGACTGATTTTTCCAACAGCCAGATACCTGATATTTTTTTTACTGACAAGAGCCATTTTGTGGCCCAACTGACCTAGCTTTAGATGATATACATCCTGGGTAGTTCAGAAAGTCTCAACATATGCCTGCCATTTTGGAGTAATTATAAATAGTATTTCCTTTCACTCTCAGAGGTGTCCTGGGTTTTGACGATAAAGTATATGGTTACCTGATCTATACTGCTTCTCATAAAAATGGCATTTTTTTCTAACAGAAATTAAAAAGAAACACTGTCACATTTTAATCATATGTCATTTAAGTCACACACTATAAAATCCCAGGAACACTTTTATTAATGAGCTGAATTTTGTGATTTGGATGGGAAATGTGTTTGCTCTGAGATGGCTTCACAAGGTTTGCATGTACCATCTTAGATGATGTGCAATGAAGTGTGAGGACAGGCTGAGGTTTATGAATTTATAATAGGTGCCATGCTGGGAAGGGCTGAAGGCAGAGAGTTGTATCTGACTAAAAAAACCCTACAGAAACAGCTTTCAAAAAAGAAGGCACCAACTGACCTGCGCTTGACCTGATCCACTATTAACTGAGAAAAAAGCAGCAGCTTCTAGATTCAACTGAGTTCAAACCAGAGCAGAGAGGCTACAAACCAGCGAGCCAAGAGAGAAGATGGACGAAGTCAGGAACTTGTAGGAAGAAGGAAAGAGTCATACGTAGCGTGTTGGCCCTAACCTCAGGGAAAGGGTTTGGCTGCACTGGTTAAAAGAATCAAGAAACTCTATATATTTCCTCTGAGATATCATGGCTCTTAAAAAAAATTATTGGCAGCGTTCCACTTATACCACAGAAATCTGTTCAACATGGACTCTCAGATTTCAGCAGGGGATTTGCCGTCAAATGTTTTGGTTCTGATTCATGGCAAATTTTCACATCATGTGTAGGAAACTTTCAGATTAACTCAGAGAACATACATATACAGGCAGCTGAAAAAGCATGTTTCCAAATTTTAGAAGGAAAAGAAATCATTTCGTAAATGCTTTCTATTAATTATATCTATATCTATAGAAATAGCCCAAGTACTATTGCATTCTTGAAGAGTCTTCAGTCCCTTTTATTTGGAACGCAATTTATATGTAATGGTTTATTTCACTTTTGAAAAACTATGCAGCTCCACTTTATAAAATCCAGTAGATACTTTATGAAGATTTTCAGAAATTGACCTCCTTAGTACTGTATTTGCTTTATCTAAAAGCATGCTCCAAATGAACTGTTGCTCCATTTCAACCTTCATTTAGTATTCCTCTTGGCGTGTTCTGACAGACAGGCTGCACTTGCAATCCAACTTCTGCCTTTGAAAGTTGTCAGTTCTGGTCTGGAATATCATGACTGAAGGTTCATTTGTCTTGTCAGAGTTCAAAAGGGCACCTGAGTTTCATCCCCTACCCGCCCCCTCCTTCTTTCCCTGCCTTTCAAAACAATTCTGCAGTGCCACTTGGATTTCGGCCTCAACTCCTGGGTGTGCACATGCTGGCAGAGCGAGGCTCCTTCTGCTCACCTTCCCAGCGGAAGGAGCCAGGCTGGAAGGAATGGGAAAATGAAACTTGATGGTATTAATTTTTAAACTCCCAAACCAGTTGCTGTACCTGTCACTTTAGGCTTCTGAATTTCATTAGTGTTGACAGAGATGAACAGCATGTTCTAATTGAGGGCTTGCACCTGCAGCTTGACAGCAGTGGCTTCTTTATTGGCACTGGGATGAGGCCCCATTCCCCAGGTCTGGTGTTCTGAGAGGTAGCAATCATTTTCTCAGAATGTGTCGTTAGAAGAAGGCAATTGAACTGCAAGCTAGTAGCCGAAGAAAAACATCTCTGCTTTCTCTATCCTTATCTTCCTTAGTCACTCTTCTGCAAACCCTTACCCCTAGTGCTTTGAAACAGACCCCTCCTTGTCAGCCCTATATGCTATAAATAGAAGAGAAGAGAGTGGATAAGAATGGAGAAAGAAAAATAAAGAGAGAAAAGAAAAAATGATAGGAGAGAAAGACTAAGAGAACAAATATTTGAGCTCATTTAAATAAAATCTCACAATTTTAAAATTATGGCTCCAGATCATTTGTCTGCTCACAAATTACTGCCTTTCAGTTCACCCAGTTGTTAAAAAGCAATAGCTTTGTGTCAACAACATGCTCATATGTATAGTTGTATAAATACAAAATTCACTCATACTAATGAATCTGCCTGAGTTATCTCTTATGACTTTATTTAATTAAAACTATTCTCCAATGAGTTCAAGAGTATTCACATGATTATATCTCTAACATTCCTTATAAGTATAAACCTATACATACTTAGCACTGTCATATGAAATACACACATATGCAAATAGCACACTTGGTATATAATGGGCATTCAATACCACCCAGTTGCTTTCTACAATAAGTGGAATTGTCTTTACAATCCATGAGTGAAAATAAAAGTTAGTTTCATATGCATATATATGAAACTATATATATAAAAATCCTAATATGTTTTACTTGAAAACCTACATTTTAAAACACATAATTATTTAGTATATGTTTTAATAAATGCAATTATTTGGCTTCTTAAAATAAGCTATTCTGTAGCCATTTGGGGAGGCAATTAAGAATGTTTGAGTCAAACAGATCAGGCTTTCAGATTTCTGCAACTTATTATATATGTGATCTTGGTCAAGTAATTTAACCTTCAAGTCAATAAAAAATAAGGATAATTCTGTAGAAAAATGGGCAGATGTTTTGAATAGGCACATCACAAACAGAGCTATACAAATGGTCTATAACCATCAGGAAAATACAAAGCATTTTGGAAAACATTTTTCTACTATCTAATGAAGTCAGTCGTATTTACATATTCCAACAATTCTAAGTGTATGTCCTAGAAAAATGCAGGCATATTTACACCAGATGATAGGAATGACAAAGTTTGTAGGAGCATTTTTCAAAACACTTATTAAGTGGAAACAATCCTAATATCATCAGTAGGAAAATGAATAAATAATGAATTAATGAAAATGACTAAACTGCAATTATAAACAACAGCACAATGGATTTCTATCAATGTAAGGGTTAGCCAGAAAAGCAAGACATAAAGAAAAAAATACTATATGATTACAAAAAGCCCTTATCTGCATTGTATAAGTAGGAATATTTAAGTTGTAAAGTCATAAAATAATTAATTAAGTCAAGATAATGGTTATCTTTTTTTTTTTTTTTTTTTTTTTAAATAGACAGTTTCATTCTGTCACCCAGGCTGGAGTTGGAGTGCAGTGATGCGATCTTGACTCACTGCAACCTCCACCTCCCGGGTTCAAGTGATTCTCCTGCGACAGCCTCCTGAGTCGCTGGGATTATAGGCATATGCCACCACGCCCTGCTGATAATGGTTATCTTTAAAGAGGAAGACAGGGATTGGATTGAGAAGGAAGGAGCTTCTGGGTAATAGTCTATTTCTTGACCTAGATGGTGGTTAACTTTACATTTATATCTTAAACACTTTTTCTTTTATAAAGTACTGTATTTTTATTGTAATAAAAATGACTCTTTACAAAGCATACTTTTAGTTTTCTGCAGCTACTTCCACTAAATCTCCCAAGAAATAAATTCACAGGATCATAAGCAAAACTATTTGGATTTCTGGAATCTAATCTGAGACATTTCCCATTTTTAACCCCATTTTCTGAGTTATATTTATATCCCATCTCTTTCTGTCAGTGTTCTTAATTTAAAATCTGGGGTCTTGAGTCAGAATTCAAAAATGATTATTTTAGTCTATTGTGTTTGCAAAAGAAACACACCTGTTAGGAGAAAAAAGTCCCTT
Source organism: Macaca nemestrina (assembly GCF_043159975.1). Lineage (NCBI taxonomy): Eukaryota > Metazoa > Chordata > Mammalia > Primates > Cercopithecidae > Macaca > Macaca nemestrina. The sequence goes on along the minus strand of NC_092129.1, from coordinate 161,580,679 downwards.
TTCCAGTAGTGTGGGCTTGTGTAAGATTTGATCTCATGATTCCTGTCCTTGGTTGGGTTGCTTACATTCTTTGTCGTGTTTTCTGGGTGGTATTTTCCACATTTGTTCTACATCCCTGGGTGAAAGTCAGCCATCTTCCATGGACATTGTGCAGAATTTCCAAGGATGCACCATCTGTTTTACCGTATGTCCCCTACCCCACCTTGTGCACTCTGAAGGACGAAGCATTGGGCTACTGTAGAATAATTTTCTGGACTCTAGACCAGTTTGTGGTATATACGTATGAAGCCTTAGGAAACTATTGTATTCCCTGAATGCTAGGGGCTTAGGAGGGAGGGACAGAGGAAGTGGGTGTCAGGTCAATCTCTTCCTGCTTTTTTTTTTTTTTTCAACGAAGTCTTGCTCTTGGCCCCCAGGCTGGAGAGCAATGGCGCGATCTTGGCTCACTGCAACCTCCATCTCCTGGATTCAAGTGATTCTCCTGCCTCAGCCTCTGAGAAGCTGGGATTACAGGTACCTGCCACCACCCCTGGCTAATTTTTGTATTTTTAGTAGAGACAGAGTTTCACCACTTTGGCCAGGCTGGTCTTGAACTCCCGCCTCTGCCTCCCAGAGTGTTGGGATTACAGGCATGAGCCATCGCGCCCAGCCCCTCCTGCTATTTTATAGCTCCTTACCCTGGTAGCATCCTGCACTGACTATATGTTATTATTCTCCAGGATACCTTGATGTGGGCTTTCAATGAAGTCCTAAGGCAATCATGAAAGGAAAGGGAAGAGCAAAATTTAAGCCATCTTTTAAAAATTTCTCTTCTCGAGTAGCTACCAATTGCCTTCTCTCCTAGGCTCCAATAGGAGAATAGCCTTCAGTTTCCCCAAGGTTTTCTTACTTGGTGTGTTTCCATTCTTGTTATTTCTTGTATTACATGTTTCATCTGTGTTTATTCAAGGACTTTTTTTTTTTTTTTTTTTTTTAAGAAACCCAGCGTAATGAGACAGAGACCCTGAATCAGTGCCTGCTTGGGTGTTTATGGGCTTGACAAATAGATGCTAAAATGGCCCCATATCCTGGAAACTGATAGAATTTATCACATGACAAGTCTATAGTAGAAAATAAATGTAAATCTAGCCTGGATCTGAAGGTAAGGCAACCAGGGAGAACCAAAGCTAAGATAATCAGGTCCCCCACACCCCCAAAATACAAAAAGTAGAAAGGGCAAATTTGTGTGTGTGAAATAATTCATATAAGTTGAGGCTGTATATTATTAGCACTTCATCCAAGTTTAAACGTACTTAGAATACCTGTTGACTATTAGCACAGTGTAGCTACTCATTGAATTCAGTTATTCAACCTTGATGAATAGTTATGGAGTACTTCCCATCCTCAGCATTATTAAGCACCTATTATTGCTTACTCTTTTAAGCTAATGGAAGCACGATAGTGAGCAAGACAGACAAGGTCACTGCCTGCAAGGAGCTGCTGATGGGGAATGACATGCAAAGAAGAAGGTAGTATGCAGACTTATGTGCTCCCATTTCAAGTTGATTGGACCCAGAGCATAGGTGAAGGATTTGGTCTTGTACAGGGACAGGAAATCTTTTTCCACTGTGGAATATAACAAAGAATAAAGGATTAGTGGTGGAAAGCAAGGGAAATTATCACCTGAGTTTTTCTAGGTAAGAAACTGACAAGATTGCCTGCTATGCGCGGGAAGGTGGTGAAAAAGTTACAGGTGGAGAGTGCTGAAAACAGCAAAGAATACAGTAAGAGACATGAGTATGGAAACATAGAGGTAGTAACAGACACCATTAGGAGAACAGCAGGGGTTGAAGATCATGAATTTACAGTAAATCAATATGAATAATTTTGTGATTTTTTAGCCACTTGCAACCACTCAGATTAGATTTATTCAGTATTGAGGTTGCTGAGCAGGTCTGAAAGAAACACTATTAAGGAAAAGGGAATACTGGGAAAACAGTTCATTGGATTGTTGAAAAACTGTGTTGACTTCATATTGAAGCCTCTTCTTAAATACATCTAAATCTCCGATCTTGATATCCTCAAGATTAAAGAACAACTCTGTTCAAAAGTTACTGGAGCAACTATCCACTAGTTGAATGATATTAGTTTTGCTGTGTAAAAATGGCTTCAGTTTAAACATTTTAAGAAAATTGTGGGCAAAATAAATGCCTCAGCGGATTTGTGATGGTATAGTTTTTTGGTTTTGTGGTCTAAAGAAATATTTAAGAGAGCTACAAAATTAGGTAATTTAAGAAGCAGTTACTATAGAAAATTTGATATTTTTAGTGACGACCTGCTTGAAAATTTGTAAAAGTTTAGGTTAAATGATGACTTAAGCGCCACCTCATGAACTCCTATGAAATACTTGTTCTGGCTTAAAGAAGAGCCAGAAAAAAAAAAAGTTAACATAATCTGTAGCTAAAAATGTTTAACCAATCATCTCACCTCAGTAATCATATTTTATGATTAAAGCAAAGACAAAAAGTAAAAAAAAAAAAAAAGTGGTTCTTAGCTTTTGCTTTTTCCTAGTAAGGAGAAAACATGCTACAGTTGGTGTCCCTTCAATTTAAAATTAATCACATGAGAACTAAACAGCTACTCTAGATGATTACAGACTGAATCTAGCAAAACAGTGTCAGCCTTGGTGACAATGAAGGCTAAAGGTATCTTATTGTACACTGATGTCAGGAAAAAACTTCTCAAGTGGAGAGTGCAAACCTTGAGAACACTAGCACAGAAATATCACTTGGTGTTTTGAGGTCTTGGAGAAATGGTCACTCCGATTCTGAATTTCTAAGCATGGGTATCAGCAGATTTATTTTATTTTAATTTTTAGCATGGCAGCTTTCGGCAAGGAGAGTTGCAAGCTGATCAAAGCCAAAACATGTGCTTTAAAATTGATACTATGCAATCACCAACTAGCTAGGCAATCTCAAAAATGGCTTCACTTTTCTTAGCCTCAGTTTCTTCAACTGTAAATCAAAGAAGTGCTACTCAATAATTTCTAAAAGTCCTTTCAGTTCAAATAGCGTGTGCCTTTTAAAAGATAGTGTTTTGTGGATTGTACATATTATCTCTCAACAGTGACTAGTCCAGCTTTTCAATGAAAGGAAAGTGAATTATTCTGATGGTATCTTAAGGGGACGATCTAACAGGTTGGTGGAGTGGGAAAAATACATGCCTACAAAGCTCTAAATTTAGAGTTGGGTCTGGTAATTCCATCAAATGTTGTTGACAGCAATTTCTATATTGGTAACATGGGAATTATCCTATACCCTTCCTCTTGCAGGATCAATACGCAACAATATATATGAAAGAACTTTAATAAAATAACACAATGCAACCAGGAAAGACTATCAAAATATTATTAATTTGTTCTCTGTGCATGTTTAAGCACATGTCATCATTAAGTTCCAGAAGGGTAGGGACAGTGCATTATCACTGGGGTTTGGAGTACAGGATTTATATGTCCACCAGAAAAACTGGATTATGTGTAGTAGAACTGTTAGGTTAATTCTTCTCAAATTAATCTTTCAGTAAAAGTAATCCTAGCTAATATCCCTGAAAGTTTATTTGGGTTATCATATAGGTTGAGACTAAAATTTATTGGGATAAGAAAACAGGCAAGAACAGCCAAGTCAATTTTGAAAAATAGCAAGTGATAAAGGCAATGGAAGTGGTGGGGATTGGGAGAGGTTTGATCTACATAATAACAAAACAGAATGGACATTAGAACTCTGTCATTTGGCATAAAGATCATTTGGCAAAAAGATGATTAATACTGAATAGAGAATCTATTGAGTTTGCTAATTAAGAATATTAAATTCATGAGAAAAACATGAAATATTCTACCGCATTGTGGCAATCTGCTGTTCTTTAGAATCCTAAAACTGACGTTTATAGAATTAGCAGTGTAAAAGAATAAAACTCTAAAAATTACAGAAGAAAATATAGGCAAATATGCCTGCAAACCTGGGCTTAGCAAGATAGAAAATGCAAAAGCTGTAAAGGAGAATAATATTGAAAATAAAGTGTTAAGTCAGAAACTCTGATAAACCAAGTTAAAAGACAATTTTCAGGCTAAAAAATTTTACATAGAAAAGGATTAAGATTTGGAATAAAAAAGCACTGTATGAACACATTAAAAATCCAGAAAAAGATATAAGGGAAGGGAAAGGAGGACAGGGGAAGGGAGAGGAGGAGGAAGAAGGGAGAACGGGGAAGAAAGGGAAGGGTAGAAGAAGGAAAGAGGGAAAGAAGGAAGGAAGGAGCCTGAAGTTACTGATATTTATTGATAGCATTCTTGAACCCCTAATAAGAGAACAAAGCCAATCTATGCTCTCTAAGGCCTTTTGGATATCAGATAAATAGGAGTGGATTAGGGTTGTGGCAATTTTATTTGTGTCTCTAGGTTTAGCTGGAACTAAAAAAATTTGTGAGGGACAGAAAGAAAAGAAAGGCCAGAACAACTGCCATACATGTTTTCAAATTCTTTTCACATTTGACTTTGTGTTTTTTTATTCTTGGGAATGCAAAGGCAGATAAAATAAAATCAAACCAAACCACAGATTTCCAGTGATGCGGTTTGGCTTAATCAAGCCTTCGAACACATTCGAGCTTTCTGTTTAGGTTATGTGAATATTAAAAATACAATTTATGTCAAGGTAGACTCAGTTCCTATCTACTATTCCTATACTTTTGAAGCTGTATTTTATAGGTATTTATGTGAAAACAGCACCTTTACTCATACTTTATGCTTACCAAAGAACAGTTAATAGATTTTATAGTTTGGCAAGGTCTAAATTTAGCCAGAGGGCTCATGGTGGTCTTGTGTACACAGTTATGTTTTGCTTTAAACATAATTAGATTTCATTATGTGCCCAATAAATGTTTTATTGAGAATGTGTCACAATGTCCATGGCCATATAGCTATCCTAACAGCCAAAGCACTTGTTGACCTTCAATTCTTTCAGTCATATTAGTAGTGTGAAACTGATTGTTTGGAAACTGGAATAGACAGTCTGCTTAAGGCCGAGCAAAATTAGCCTGGAGGTAGCCTTGACTGTCTCAGCCTACGAGGCAATACGCACTTTCTCCTGGGGGCAAAACACACTTTCACCTGCCCAGAGAGCAGTGGTGAGGCAGGATGTCAGGATATTCCGATTGCAGTATTGTTCTACCCATCTCAGTACTTAACTCCTTCCCTGGTTTCTCTTCCCATGTGGCCACACATATGTGCTAGCTCTGCATCAACTCTGAACAGAGAGCAAGGAAGTCCAATGCTTAAGAATAAATCACAGACTCTGGAGCTCAGAATTAAAAGTCTGCTGGGATATCATCCTTTCCCATTTCCCATCATATGCCCCATGCTAACACATTCCCACCATGTGCTTTCATAACACTCTTTTTTAAATCCTCCTCACCTCGAATACTCTCCTCTCTCCATCTCTACCTAATCCAAACTCTCCCACTTTTCAAGACCTAGTTCAATGTCCACATGTTTCTAAAAACTCTTCTCATCTCCTGATGCTTTTCCATTTTTGATATTTGTAGAATATCCTTGATAGCTCTCTGAGATATTTATCATCATCCATCTTATCTTTGGAGATATCTCATTTCAAAAGTAGATTCTTGGCCAGGCGTGGTGGCTCATGCCTGTAATCCCAGCACTTTGGGAGGCCAAGATGGGTGGATCACGAGGCCAAAAGATTGAGACCATCCTGGCCAACATGGTGAAACCCTGTCTCTACTAAAAATACAAAAATTAACTTGGGAGGCTGAGGCAGGAGAATCGCTTGAACCCAGTAAGTGGAGGTGGCAGTGAGCTGAGATCATGCCACTGCACTCCAGCCTGGTGACAGAGCGAGACTCCGTCTCTAAATAAATAAATAAATAAATAAATAAATAAATAAATAAATGTAGATTCTTAAAAACAAAGACATCTTATAAAAATATTAAATGAAGACAATAACAACCTTGAGGCTTTCTCTTTATATTTTATTTGATTGTGAAGTATTCTACTTGCTAAAATGGTGGATTAGAACTTGATAGACAATGTAAATCAACGAAGATGAATTCTCTGAGTCAAGAAGCCACATAACACTTGAGTGTCACATTATGGGAATCTGGCTTGAGCAGTTCCACTCCTTATTGGGGCAAATCCAGAGCTTTAATATGAAGACTTTGGAAAATTAGGGGTCCATACCACCCCTCTGTGTAGGAACAGAACGCTGACTTCTGTTGGAGACATTGCTTCCAGTGAAAATACGATACACCTCTTTTTCCCTTTGCAGCCCTGCCTGTGACTGTGTTTTTTTCAAGAGATGTAAGTGGGAAGTTCCTTCATGAACCATCCCTAAAGTGTGCCTCTTTTGCCTTATCTTCCATATTGCTGTTTGGGATAAGAATGTGAAGGCAAGACTTCAAACAGCCACCTTCAGCCATTAGGAGAAACCCAAACAACAGAGATTTTAGGAGGTGGAAGCAGTTCAGGTCTGTACGGAATATGTTGTCTTTGGGCTCTTATCCATCTTTGGGCTTCTTTTAAGGAGAGAAAGAGAAACAACCAGCAACTTCTATCAACCTGGCAAATGGTAGTTACTACAACTTGTCCATTGTTAAGTTAGGGTTTGGTCACATGCTGATGAACTCACTCCTAACTGATATGTTCTAGATAGCTTGGTTTACCTCTGCTAGCCTAGGAGTGGTGAACTTAGTTCATTCTGAAAGTAAGAAAATGGCATTTAACAGAGCCCCCAAGTTCACTGTGTGTATTCTGAAAACATTATGAACAGACCACACTCTGAAACAAAGCTCAGAAACATCATGAGCTAAGAACAAGACTCCAAGCATGACTCTGCTTTGGCCTCCACCCATGACTGTTGCCACTGCCACTCTCTGGTTTTAGGCCACATTACTTCTCAGCTGGAAGATTGGGAACATTTCTTTTCCAGTCTTTCCCTGTTAGGTTCTCCCTGATGCATGCTACAAATAGAGTCATATTTTCAAAGTGTAACTTTGAATATCTGCTGTTTGCTAAAAATGCAACTTTTTTCCTATTGCTATCTGATATTTTTCAAGCAACTTACCTGACAAGGTAATGCATGCTTTCGAATCAGATTCTTCTTCTAGTAATGCTTCTGTCTACTCTTCCTTGTGTAACCTGTGCTTAAGCAAAATTAAAAACTTACAATTTCCAGTATGAGCCCAGCAGTGATTCACCTCTTGCACGCAGTCTTGTCTAGACTATTCCTGATATTTGAAATGCTTTTCTGCACCATCTGTAATTGATCTTACTCTATCCCTTCTTTAAGATTCAGCTCAAATGCTCTCATCTTTTTGATATCTTCTTTGATAACAATGGCAGCTCTTAAACTACCAATTCTACTAATAAAAATAATGAATAGGTCCTGAATAACTGCCGTTAAGTCAAAAACTAAATGATTTGAAATTTTACTGTACTTGCTAGCTAATGATTTAACTTGCTCTGGTCTATGTATGTATGTATGTATGTATGTATGTATCTATCTATCTATGCATCTACCTATCATCTATCTAACATCTACCAACTACATCTATCTGGGTCAGAGACAAAGGCAGTATATGGTGGCTAAAGCAGCAGCAAAAGCAACAATTTTGGGTGGATTCCTCAATGCCCCATTTCTCACAAGGGGATGTGGCAAGTGTCATCCATTACGTGTGCATCAAAGGAATGCAATTTCAAAGTTCAGAAACTCTGCTCTTATATAGGACTGCGGGTGACATGCTCCTTCTCTTCTCCCATAAAAGGGCGAGATCTTATTGTTACTCCAAGATATGTACACAGATGTCTTAATTTATTACGATGTAATGTAAACGAAAGCTCCTCCAGGGAGGAAAAGGGAAAGTATTTACCTTTACTATCCTGAGATGTCTCCAGGCAGGGAGACATCTTTAGCTTTACTATCCTGGGATGTTTTCTTATACAAACATAGGCTATAAATGCCTTTTCTCAGGCAGCTTGACCCATACAAAAACAAGAGATAATCATGAAGAACTGTCTTCCAACAACCACCATGTGTCAGGGACATTATATAGTTTCTCTCCAATCCTAACCATAACTTTGTAATTTAGATATTAGTATTCTAGTTTTGCAGTTGAAGAAATTAGAGCTTGAAAATCTCAAATAACATGCCCAAAGCTACACAGTCTAGTAAGTGTCTGAGTCCAGATTCAAGCTGTGGTGGTAATTTGGCCTTAAAGTCAATACTTTTTCCATTGCAAAACCAATGTAGTACATCCTCCACTGACAGAAGCCTTATGGTGCCTGATGTGAATTTCTTTTATGTCATCTGTTGTCTATTTTTCTTATTCTCATGTAAGCTTTATGAGGACAGAATCATGTCTTACATCCTCTACTGTGCCTCAGAAAGAAGTAGCCTGCAATGATTGGATGCCTTATAAATATTGTCTGAATGAAGAAAATCTGTCCAAATAGGTATGATGAAAACTTGGCATTATACAACTTACATAATACATGACTGTGGAAAAGAGGTCACATCATAAAATTCAAATATAGGAAGCTTTTACTTGAAATATTAATCGTGATCTCAACTAGTTTTTACTCAACTGACAATTTTGCCCAAATGTTTATGAAAATTTGATGTCTAAAGTTTAGAAAAAGTGACTAAGAGTTGATAATCAGTGAGGAGGAATAAATAGAAAAATAGTTTGAATCAACTCACAAGGGAACTAATGTTTTAATATAGGGTATCTTGAAAAATGAAAAATTTATTGCACTTTAGAACTAAACTTCTTCAATTCTAACCAAAAATATGCTTTATGCTGAAGAGTCAAAATTCATGGTTGAGTTACAGACATTTTTCCCTCTCAATCTGGTTCTGGAGCAAAAGTCCTTGTCTCATAACAGTTTATTCTAAAGTGCTCATCTTCTATTTACATAGCCCATTTTCTATGAACATAATTCATATCACTGAAATATGTGTCTGTAGTTCTTCCTTGCCTGAAACCAGGCTGCTCCTTTACTCAGAACCAAGCTTCTTAAATAAAAGCATTGGAGAGTGTTAAACATCTGTTGGAAAACTTAGTCTCAACTTTGTCATTAAGTACTCAAGTTATTAAGCAGAATAAATATGTTTGGTTGTATTTCTGCCTTTAGGTTAATGTTCACTGCATTCTTTTCCTCCTTAGGTTAAATCATGAGTTTTCAAGGCTGTTCTTGCATTTCTACTAATAACATTGAATATGTGCCCCTTCTTGAGATGAGAAACATTTATTCCTAATATCCATTGAAAGAACAAAAACACATTTACATTGTATTTTAATAAATACTTAAAATAATATTTTAAAATAAAGGGGACATTTTTACCTTTCTTGGAAAAGATATAACAAGAAAACAGAAATGCATGTACTCGTGTGGGAGGAAGATTATATTTCATTATACTTTCAGCTACTTTGGCAGTTGTTTTCCTTATATATATATGCAGGATATTAAAGTGTTAGCTGTGTGTGTGTGATTTATTGTGCAACTTCTTCACCCAAAAAACCCTTCTATTTTAGTAGAGTTCAATATATTTCCTTTGGGGAAGATTAAATAAAATATGTTAACTCAGTTAAATTTGGAGTCTGATGACAAATGACTAAATGTGTTCAAATTCGGCAGGCAGAGGAAATCTGGCCAGCAAAGGACTAAACTTGGAAATAATGTTTGAATGTACACTGGTAAACTTTGTCAGTTTATTGCTTTAGAGTTTAGTATTACAATATGACACTAATTTTAAGCAGTAAATTTAACAAGTAGAAATAAGGTTCCTAAACAGTGACACACAATCCAGCTATGCAGCTATACACTAAAACTCAAATAGACATATTTCAAGATAAAATTACATGAAATCAGGATGGGGTTAGTGAAACATTTTAGATTTCGTTTTTGTTTATGGCAATGAGGAAAATTTTATATAGCCCCTTCATGTAGTTTGACACAATGGACACAAGTATGTGTGTGTGTGTATATATATGTATGTATATACGTGTGTGTGTATATATGTATATATGTGTATATATGTATATGTATATATGTACGCACACACACATGTCTACTTTACTCCAGAAGTAAATTATTCTGGAGTTAGAAAATATATCCTTACTGTGAATTTTTAAATCCATTATTTTTTATAAGGTCTATTAAAACATATATAAAACTAGGGATAAGAATTAACTTGAATTCAACCAAATTCAGGCCAGTTGACATTGCAGTTAAAGCTAGGAAAATAAGCACTGTGTCATATTTTTAAGTGTTATGCTCAAGATTAAAGCTGAAGTTGATGTCAGGCAATTGGACATCCTAACTATACTACATATTTCTGAAAGTAGAGGTTTGGAACTGTTAACATAATATATAATGGTCTTCCATCTTCATAATACCTGAGTGACTTAGCTAAGATATATAAAAGATAACCTATTGCTATTAATGCTAAACTGATGGATGCACAAATAAGTTTTTTCTGTGCTGTGACTATTAAACCTTAGAAAAACACATACAGATATAAACAGAGTGCTGGACTATGCAACATAGCCCCCAACATCTTCCTTTTATTCAATCCTTGATTCCCAAACAGAGCTACTCGGAAATACCCAGTGCATTCCTTTCATCCTCAGAACAGAAACTGGGCTCCATGGCTATGTCTATTCATAGAATATTCCTCCTGGAGGGCAATCCATATTTTCAACCACTATTCTTATTAAAGGGAAAATCAAATTTGATGAGAACAAAAACTTGGTAACAGTACAATAATGTAATAAGATACTTTATCTCTTAACTGTTCTTATGTTTCCTATGCAGCCTGGTCTGCTTTCCCGAGATCATAAAACCCAACAAATGATCATCTTACAGTCTCAAGTATATGAAATTGTTTTTTTAATACTAGAACATCCATAATGAATTTTTGGAATGATGTTTTCTGTGTCAAATAAACAAAAGATGATGTTTTCACATCACAAAACCACAATGGTTTGCCATTTTTTTTTTCATTAAACTTCTACGTAAACACATAGATGTCTCAAATAATTTCTGATGTCACGAAGAATTTCTCAGGGATTTCTGATGTCTTGAAGAATTACATCCCCAGCACTGAGGATCCAGGCCATTGAACTAAAGATGGATAGTGTTTCTCAGGAGATTAGAGATAAAGTTCAGATAAAGTTTGCATCGTCTTGAAGGAATTATCCCTATTTTATAAAAAACCATATTATCACACTACAGAAAATGTAAAATGAGTTGTACCCACGAGACATTGCCATGAGCTAAGAAAGAAACTGTGGGACAGTGCAACATAAGACTCTGCAATACAAAAAATAAAATATCACAAGCTGTAGAAAACTTTCACCAAAAAGAAAAATATCTAATTATTAAACTGTTTACAAGAGTACTGTGCAAAATGGAATATATAATTGCAATTTAGTTTGAAAGATTTCTTGAGTCTTTAAAAAAGTTCTGATTCTACTTTTCTATCTGGAAATGAATGCATTGCCGACGAAACACTCACATGAAGCATTAGTGGCAGGAGATACTATCACCCATGGTGTCATGTTGGACCTCTGTCGATTTTGATCAATTTTAAGTGTAAATGATTGAATAGCTTAAAAATGAGTAGCTTTTAGTAAACTCTTATAGGTGAGTAGAATTGCACTTAAAAGATTGCAAGATGGGGGCAGGTTAATGTGTCCGGCAATCTAATTGTTATTGGAAAAAATAATCTCTTTGAGCTGAACAGCCATGGAGAATTAGACAGCAGGACTTTGACAGATAGGCATCAAGACCCTGTTTGAACTCAACCACTAAGTGTTTTGCTTTTATCTCTCTGTCTATTCACGATAACTTCTGAGGAAGCTAAAGGACTTTGAGTTTGGTAGAAGATTCAAGATGTACCTTAATTTCAAATAATGGGTCAGTCTGCCACCTTGATTTTATAAAAGGTGGGATCCTTTTGGGCTATTGTAATATTATTTTTCATATCTTTTGTGTCCAAGAAAATAGCTAGGTTCTTTAATATGCTGTTCCTTGATATAAATATTGATTTATAGTGATTCTGGTTTAATTTCCATAGAGGCAATGTTTCAGATACTTATCTTCAACATATCTTGTTATATAATGTTTAACAAATAAAAATGGTGGAATTTTCTCTTATTTTAAGATTTTTTTTTACTTTATTATGGCAAAAAATGTAACATTAGATCTACCTTCTTACAAATTTTTCAGTGTACAATACAGTATTGTTAATTATAGAGACACAGTTGTACAGCAGATCTCTAGGACTTACTTTAAATATTGAGATGTTATACCTATTGATAATTTTCCCTCATTTTAAAGTCAAATAAATTAAAATTTGCATTTTTTTTCTGCAGTAGATAGAATGTGAAGGTGACAACTCAAAAACCCTGAGGATGAGATATGTTTTGGGAGCACCTAATAGAACTTTAAGTTTTTATAACCTACATTTGGAAAATTTTGTATTCCACCCCACCTCTACCAATACACACACCAAACACACACACACACGTGCGCGCACACACACACACACATATACACACACACCATATATTTTCTAGAACTACAATATTCTAAAATAGTACCCACGGGATGCCTTAGATATTCCATGAAATATGTCCAGCCAGTTGCTATATAATATTGCCCACTGTTCTCCTCTTCTACTCAATTTCTCTCCTGTGCTGTTGGAATCCACAGATTCTGCTTGTTGCCAAAACATTGTTGAGTTCTCTGGAGTTGTCAGAGTGCTAAGGGCAGTTCGTATTCTAGGCAGTAATTTAGAGAATCACATTGGACAGCACATAGCATTACACATTTCCGTAACAGTAATTGTAAAACCAGCTTGTTGAAAAATATTTATAGCCCCTTTCCTTCAAACATTTTTGTGGCTCAGGCTACTCCATTAAGTAGAATCTGAACTGGAAGAAACAGCTTAGTCACATTGCCTCAGAATCAGGTCTTCCAGCTAGATAGAATCTGCTGGACTTTCTATTCCCATGAAGTTGTCTTCCACGAAATTCTTCTGTTCCTTTTGCTGATAGCCTTAGGTTGGACTTTCCCATTAATGTGCCTGAATGTATTTGTATCAAAGCAGTTGGATACTGCTAAGGATTAAGCCATTTGTCTATCATCTCCATTACTTTTATAGATAAGAATCCTTTGTGGGGAAGAGAAGAACTATTTTGATGCAAATTATTACTAAATCTTCCATGTTATCCTCTGAAACCCTGTAATTGCTAAGGGTAGAATGAGACTCTGTTAGTTCAAGATGCATGCTATTACAATTTTCTCAATGAATTAAAATCTGCATTATTATTGTTATTAGTTAATAATAATCAGGTGAGCACCATATCTCATAAGGCAGTCATTCTTTGGAAAGCTATTAGTGAAACCCAATAACTTTATATAATTAGCCACACATCAAAATACTTTGTACATTTTAAGATTTATGGAACTTTTCTCTGGACTAGAGAAATGTTATGTCTGCATTCTTCTCTCTGTATCCCATGGCTAAATTTAGCCCTGAAGTTCATCTGAAGCATTTAGTAACATTCTCAAGACCTCATAAGCTATTAAATACCTCACAGCTTCTCTGGTATTGACAAGGAGGCAGAAAAGCCTACCTCATAGTTTAGCAAACCTCCCATCAGGTCTTGGTGTGTGCAAGCAACAGCTTCATGACCATAGAATTTTCACTGAATGAGAAACTTTGAACCCAGAAGGCACCTCTTTCTCTGACTTCATCTGATATAGCCCTGTCAAAAGTAACTCTTTTAGGAGCAAACCAGTACCCTAGTGGCAGCTGTCTTCATAGTCTGAAATTATTTAAAGTATCCCTGTAATTTGGAAACAAAATTGAACACAGTCAATTTAATATAAGTGTATTATATTGAAGGCATAAGTTTTTTCACTTTTGCAAGTAAGTATTGCAAAAAGAATGGGCTGTTCCTACCGACCTAATAAATCAGGAGGTAAGATAGTTCATCCAAAAATGTTAAAACTTTCCTAAATAGTTTAGAAAAAGCAAAAAAAAAAAAAAATTGTGAAAAGTAAAAAAATCTTCATATGTATGATATTTCCCCTGTTCTTTAGCATCTAGCTCCTAAAATATGTCCCTTAGATGTAGTAGAGCATTTCAGGCAAACAAAATACTATATTCACTTCAAAGAAAAGAAACTTCTTATATTTTCAAACAATGTATTTTTTTCTAATTATGGAATATATTTATTATGGAAATAGCAAAAAGTTATATAAAGAAGAAAAATAACTTCCTATAATTTTATTCCTGAGTGTTATTCACTTTTAATGCCTTATTCTATTTACTTTTAGTCTACCTGTCTACCAACTAGACTATATAAAAGTAAGTATAATAATTATAGTAGTAATAAAAGCTAACATGTACTGAGCATTTGCTATCTATCTGACCCTGCTATACATGCTTTTAAAATATTAACTCATTTAATCTTCAAATCTCTCTAAATGAAATAGTATTAATATTATCCCAATTTTTATAGAAGAAAAAAATAACACAGAGAAAGTAAACAACTCTTTTCCAGGTCACATACATAGTGTGTGGAAAATTTGGGAAAGGAACATGGAGGTGAGTGCACATAAGCACACACACACACACACACAGAACAAGCCTACACACAACTACACAAACCCAAAATATGCATGCACTTGGTCCAGCTTGTTGATAGTTAATATTTTGTGAATAATTTTAAAATAACATAAGCCTATTTAAAAAAACATAGAAACTGAACAAAAATAAAAAAGAAAAATAATCGAATCTCATCATTTAAGGTAACCTTTGTGAACATATGTAAACTATTTTCTTCTACTCAACTTGTTCTATATTTCAAGATGTATTGGATAACTCTACACATATAGCTTAATATGCTTCTTTGTGTGTTTTTACTTAGCAGTAGAGTAAATGCATTATTTCATAATATTGAATACTGTAGTACCATAACTTTTCCTAAGCCCATGATATGTTTGTTAGCATATACATTTCAAAAAGTCAATAAAAGAGCTGCTAACACAGAATTAAATATTGTGAAAAATAAGAAAATGTGATTATTTGGTAATTAAGATAACTAATCAAAAAAATTTTTTGAAATTCAGTGATGCCTGATTTTAACAGAGATATTTTATACTAAAGATGGAACTAGAACTGGACTTTAACTTTGGAAGGAACATGGTTTAATGATGAGGACATAATCAAATTATGAATAGCATAGGCAAATCATTGAAGTAAAAGTAAATATTTTATATAGGGGTCACGTAGGTCGTATGTCAACAGGGATGCTAAACTCTTATGAAGAATAAACTTAGAGGTCTACATTAGAAGAAAATAGAACATAAATTGTGATAAAGGCAGACTTGGAGAATACTGAATTCCAACAAAAGAGTTGTTTCTATCTAAAGAACAGACATGCAGCTGAATAGTGTATATTATTAAATACGTTCCAAATGGACTTATATTTGCTTAGGTGGTAGTAGATTTCACCACAAAATCCCTTATTTCTTGAAGTGGGAGGAACAGGATACCGTATGAGTGTGTTCAAGAATGTTTATATCATGAAAATAGAAATGTGTGATTTTAGTCAATCAACCAATCTCTGTCTTTTAATTAGTGTTTATCCCATTTATGTTTGGTATAATTTAATAATGCAATTTGGATTAAATCTATCCCTCAGTAATATAAATACAAAACTCCTAAACAAAACATTAGCAAATCAAATCACAAATTATATAAAAAGACTGTCATCATAGCATAGTAGAGTTTATTCAGTTATACAGAGTCAGATTAAGATTAAAAGTCAGTTAATGAAATTGACCATATTCACAGAATAAAAGATAAAAATATTGTCACCTCAATCTATGTGAAATAAGCATATGATACAATTTAACACTAATTTACAGTCAGAACCTTTGCTAACCAAGCATAGAAGGGAATGTCATCAGTTTGATAAAAAGTATTTAAATCATCTTCAGCTAATATCATATTTATTGGTGGATATTAAGATTTTTTATCTAAGGTAGGACAGTTGTCAGAGTTTTATTCAATATTGGACTAGTTCTTCTAGGCTGTGGAATAAGAAAAATGTAATCTAAAAACAAACCATTAGTAGCAGTTAGTGAGTTTACCAAGATTGCATCATACAAAGTCAATATACGAAAATCAGTTCTATTTATATACTCACAGCAAGCCATGAAAAGTGAAAGTTAAAAACAATACTACTCACAATAGCATAAACCCATCAAATACCTACAAATAAGTGTATCAAAAGGTGTATAAAACTTATACACCTGAAAGTATTTACTATGCAGAAAGAAGTTATGAATGATCTAAATAAGTGAAGTTTATTCATCATATTTATGGATTAAACTACTCAAAATTTTTGAGATGCCATTTTCCCCATATTAATCTATAGCTTCAAGGCTATCCCTATCAGGAGGGTTTTTTTTTTTTTAGAAATTGACAAGTTGATTCCAAAATGTATATGGAAATTCAAAGGACCCAATATAGCCAGGAAAATTTGAGCAAGAAGCACAAGTGGAGGAATTACAACACAACTACCTTTAAGTCTTGCTGTAAAACTAGTTTGTAAGGTAGTATGGCATTTGTATAAGGATAATTAAATAAGTCAATGCAACAGAATAGAGTTCAAGATTATAAAAATAATATGACGTAGACATGTGACATATATGTTATGTGATAGATAATACATGTATAGTTATATACATGTATATTTATATACCTATATATATGCCAGCATTTATATACATGTATATAAATACACATGTATTATATATTTTTATGTTTATTTATATGTTATTTATATTTATACATGTATAATAAAATCATATGAATCTTAACAAGGATACATTCTAAGAAATGTGTTGCTAGGTGATCTCATCATTTTGCAAATTCTATAAGTCTAAAAATATGCCTACCCTATAGCATATATAATTTAATTTTGCTTTTAATAATGATCAAACTAATATTTTGAGATCCATCTGCCAGATTTCTGAGCTTATTTCTTAATTGTTTTAAAAATTTAGGGAAGAAAGGCATAATTTTTTTAGGCTTTTGTAAGTGCCAACACAGATATATTTTTTTTTAATCTGATTTTAAACATTCTTGTTTTTCCCAAATCCCATTCGGGCCATCCTGCCATTTGGGGTGTCATAATTTAGTCCAGTGGGTCTCAAGTGGGGGTTCCTTCTCAGGGGAGCTTGGCAAAGTCTTAAGACATTTTTGATCATCACATTCAGTGAAACCAGTGTGTCGGGGGGTGGGATACTGGTGTCTAGTGGGTAGAGGCCAAGGATGCTGGTCAATATCTTACAATGCACAGGGAGGCCTCCCAAACCAAGAATTATCCAACCCGAGAAACCCTGCTCTAGCCTCTTTCTAGATTATATTCAACCTCCTAATTCCTTATTTTCCCCTCTGAATTTTCCTCAGCAACTATCCATTCTTCCATTATGCAGATAGGTTAGTCTCCTTGCTCTAGTTTAGATAAGATTTGTTTGTCTCCACCAAATCTTCTGACAAAATTTGATTCCTAATGTTGAAAATGGGTTCTAATGGGTGATGTTTGATGTGCAGAGGAGTATCCTTCATAAATAGATTAATGCTTTCCCAGGGATGGGGGGAGTGAGTGAATTCTTATTCTATTGGTTGCCATGAGTACCAGTTGTTACAAGGGGCCTGGCACTGCCCCCCTCCCTCCCACAACTGGCCTGCTCTTGCTTTGTGATCTCTGAACATGCTTGTTTCCTTTGTCTTTCTGCCTATTTCCTTTGGCTTTCTGCCATGAGTGGAAGCAGCCTGAGGCTTTCATCAGAAGCTGAGCAGATGCCAGTATCATACTCCTTGTACAGTCTGCAGAACCATGAGCCAAATAAACATCCTTTCTTTATAAATTACCCAATCTGAGGCATTCCTCTACAGAAACACAAACTAATGAAGACACCTATGTTCTGACATCTTGGTGCCAGACAACTTGCTGTTTCTGCTGAAGGAGAAGGAAAGTATCACCATGCTACACCAAGCATGCGTTAAAGCATTTTTTTCAAACAAAGACAGTGATCTCCCTAAGAGGAACTTAGGAGAGATTGTCTTAGGAGAACTTTGTGATGCACAAAATTTTCCTATCTTAAGGTTCCTAAAATAAAATTTTGCAAATTAACCAAGACTTATAGCAATAATTTAAATAAATTTTAACTCAAAACTCAATAGGTAGTAAAATAGTCAAAAATACTTTACAGAACACAGTCTTGGTCAATTCGGCTCAAAATAAATACAAACAGCACATATATAGTGCTGTGAATAGTATACTCATCTATTATACAAATATTACTCATAAATTTAGCATGTACTAAAATTAATGTGAGTAGAAATGCTAAAAAGTAGTGACCTGTTTCAAAAATGTTATAAATGATGACAATCTCCTCTCTTTGCGAAATATCAGGATATTACTTTTGTGAGGCAAAAACATTATGCTTGAAGGAAGAATGTGTGGTGAGAGAGACTTTTGGTAGGAGATGTATTGATGTCATGTGAAATGGTTACAAGAAATTTTCTGAATATGCTGTGCTAATGTTTTGCCTCCAAATAATTGAATTTTGATAAGAACATAAAACATCGGAAAACTTTTGATGAGCTGAATGTTAACTGTGGCCAAATCGTCATGGTGGACACAGTTGGGACACAAGTCTTAAGAAAATCCATTTAAATCTTTTTCTAGCAAGTGGCTGAAAGCTAGCATTGCTAAACTGAATCCCTCAGCTACTGTCTGGGAATCCAAATAGCCCCAAAGGCATCCTCTGACCCCAGTGGCAGGTGTCTGAGTCATTCCCACCACATGGATTTAAATAGCAATTTAATTTCACATGTTTGGATTGTTGATTTTTTGTTTTTTAGTTCCCCTGTTATTTCCCCTGTTATTTCAGGTCTGAACAGTTCCCCTGTTATTTCAAGGATACGTGATAAATATGTCTTCGCCCAGCACAATAATCTTTATCACCAAAAAACGGTAATTTATTTCACACTTCATTACAGTTATCGTTTAGTGAATTATTTTCAATGTTCAACTTAAAGTATCAGTAGATATTGATAAACACATAGAGGGCGTAGAAATATCATTTTTTTTCCTGAGCAGAGTATCTGACATTTCTTAGCTAATGAGAGATTAAATGAGAAAGCTGAGCACCGCATGGATCTTCTCTGCCTGTGAAGTATTGTTGATATTGTCAATTCCAACATGATCTCAAAACAGCACTAAAGCCCCAGCAGGGACACAGCATGTATTTAGAAACTGTCCATATCACATTTTCAAAAATCTTTTATACATAGGCTTAGTTACATACAGGTTTTCTGAAACCCTTTTCTGATTATCCTGCTGCTCCACACCAAAGTCTGTAATGGTTCCATTGTTTGAATTAAAAGGGGGAATCTTTCCTTTCTTCCAACTAGAATTAGACTCAATTTCTGAATTAATCACCAGTCCTTTAGAATATATAGAAATTAATATTTTAATTATAATTGCTTTGTACCTATCCTGTTTCTCCAATTAGATTATAAGCTCACTGAAGCCAGGCATGCTACCCTTTATAGGCATCAAGAAAATGTAGTTGAAAAGATTCAAACTCTTAGTGGTTATTGACTACTATCAGATACATTTGGGAAGACTGCAGGAAAAAGAAAAGATCACAAGAGAAATGGTCACTTTATAAGCAGAAATTAAAAAGAATGGAGAAAGTCTGTCACCGTGAGGTCTTGAAAAATTAGACAATCTTACTACTTCTAGATATAAGAAATAACACGGGAAAAATATTTGAAACCGGGTCTTGTGGCAAATGTCAAACTGAGGTTGCAGTCTTATAAGTCTGTAGCTTCAGACTGTCTACAAATGACTAAACAGAGAGGTGTGGTGGGATTGGAGGATACAATAAAATTAAGCAGATTTAAGAATTACATCTGAAAAAAATACTTTATGTATGAATATTGGTATTTAGAAGTAACTAGAAGAGGCTGGGCGCAGTGGCTCACACCTGTAATCCCAGCACTTTGGGAGGCCGAGGCAGGCTGATCATCTGAGGTCGGGAGTTCAAGACTAGCCTGGCCAACATGGTGAAACCCCATCTCTACTAAAAATACAAAATTAGCCAGGTGTGGTGGCACATGCCTGTAATCCCAGCTATTCAGGAGGCTGAGGCAGGAGAATCACTTGAACCCAGGAGGCAGAGGTTGCAGTCAGCCAAGATGGTGCCACTGCACTCCAGCCTAGGTGACAGAGCGACACTCTGTCTCAAAAAAAAAAAAAAAAGTAACTAGAAGAAAAAATCATCAACCTATTAAGTTTTTGTGGAAAACATATTGCCTAAAAATCCAAAATCTTGGACTAAAAATTTCTTTGTTCAAAATTAAAAGACTTGGGTCCTTTATTCTTCCATGAGCAGGAGGATGTTCCACAATGGTACCTTCATGAGGAGGGCATATGCCCTAGTGCCCACTTCAGATACAGCCCTGGAGAATAATGAATAAAGATCTCCTCCCTAGTGATGGCAGAACCAGAAACTACAGAGATGCATGGAAGATGGCATCTAATTAAGGGACTCTCTCACTGTCAGTTCAGAAAACTGCATAATGCCTAGACTGTATAAAAATTTCTGACCAACAACTGCTGAATGTCTTCCATTTTTCCCTTTTCACATAGCAGTTTTATCGCAGCTCCTGTCCCTTGTTCATGCATGAAATATTGGGCATGTACACGGGGAGGAGTGGCAATAACTTATCTCTTCAATTCGCAAGTCTCTGGCCTTAGAGGAACTTTACACTATCTGAAGACTTTGAGTTGAATATAGTAACTGGATGGAACTCTGGGTGTTATTTCTAGGAAGGTGAGGAGTTAGCGGGTTCTATGCATGAGAGGAAGACTAAAATATGTTTTTGATGACAAGAGGGCAAGAGGTGGCAGAAACAATGCTATATGTTTACCAAACCTATTTCATTTTCCAGGCAGGGCACAGAAGACATTTCTATTTCTCCTGCAATTTGACTGGGCCTCGTGGCTTGGTTGTGGCTTATGTGTGCTGAAGTAACATATGCCGTTACCAGGCCTGGCCCACAAATATCCCCCACCTGACCCTGTATGCTACCTCTTCCCCTTGGAGGCCATGTGGTAAAGATGATGCAGCCTGTGATGGCAGAGTCTGACTCTCCACAGGACTATTTAAGCAGAACCCTTCAACTCTAACACATTGACAATGGCTACATTGAACTGTGATGGGAGGTAGCCCTAATTTTAATTGTGTTAAGCCACAAATTAGGAGTTGTTTGTTATTGCAGTTACCATAGTCTGGTTATATTTTGCTCTTACGGAGTATTAGAAATAAAAGATATGCTCACCATCAAAACAAAAAACATGGTACAAATTTTATGTGTTGTTACTGACATATGTTTCAGCAGAATTGTAATGGTAGTACATGTGTGGTATTTAACACAGATCCCTCAAAAAACATGTTGCTCAACTGGATGATTCTATTAGGATTTAATTAAACAATATTCTGTGATATTGAGACTATTTTACCAATAGGTCTTTTTTCTTTCTTTTTTTTTTTTTTGAGATGGAGTCTTGCTGTGTTGCCCAGGTTGAAGCGAGTAGCTGGGACTATAGGAGTGTGCCACCACACTTTGCTAATTTTTGTATTTTTAGTAGAGGGGGGTTTTACCATGTTGGCCAGACTGGTTTCCAACTCCTGACCTCAGGTGATACACCCGCCTTGGTCTCCCAAAGTGCTGGGATTAGAAGTGTGAGCCACTATACCCGGCCTACCAATAGGTCTTAGTTTTAAACTTTTTTTCTGCTTCTCTTCAGTCTTTCAAAGTCCACAGGTGCTCATATTTATATGATGGACAATACCAAAATTATACCACAGCAGAAATGAACTCCAGGATCATCAGCACAATAAATAACAAACTCTACAGAACCCATCAAGCTCACTTAGTCCAGACCAACTACTCACATGAAAGACAAGTTATAGAAAGCTTTGATTTTAGTGACCATAATATTTCATGCTGTATCATGCAATTTTACATTTACTTGTTAATTTGTCATTAAACTATTATTTATTATGCACCTACTGTGTGCCAGACATTGTGCTAAGCCCTAAGGACACACTGATGAATAAACCAGCTGCCATCTTTTCTAGGGGTCTTTCTGAATGCTGGAAACACACTGCCGGAAACATTTGTATAAGTAGTCTGCTGGTATTTTGATGGTTTTACTGGAAAACATGTTATAATATTTTGTATATCTTTCACAAATATACAATGTAAGATTAATTATGACATTTCACAGATACCACCTCATGTTGCATTTTTAAAGCTATAAGGACTATAAAGACTAACCTGGTGAGTTTATCTTGATTTACACACTATTCAGATAGAGTTTGCATCAAGTAATTTTCAAAAATTCTTGGGCTATTCTTTACATTTTCTAAATGTTTGGTTTTTTTGCTATTGTATTGGATTATATCACAAAGTCATAAAAATAAACCAATGTCTCAAAAGCTATCCATTAAAACATAAAAGGAATCTATAACAAATATTTTGAAAATGAAGTTTCATAGGAGACTCAATCCATTTTCCCTTACTCCTCAGAGGATTGTTTATTATGAAGCTTTGTCAATGAGCAGCATAAATTCATCAAAGATTTCTTGTCACTTTAAAGTACAGTGATCTTTCTTATATTCCAATAATATTCCCAGAGTAAGGTAAAATAATGCATTTCTATGTAAAAAGACATCATTCAAAGGTACAAAACCAGATAAAAGTCATAGTATTGCTAAGAAGTTGTAAAACCCACATACTTCATGAAAACGATTTCAGAGAAGGGCAAAATGATCATTTGGCAAAATTCTTTAATCTGAAAGAAGACTTGGATATTGTATCAGTGGCATGCAATATGGAGGTTTAATTATTTTCTATGTACTAACGGATATTTTATATTGACATTTGAGAAACTGACTTTTGGTTTAAATAATGATTATTTTGAAAACCAAAATATAAACTGGCAATAGTATTTGGTTTATAATGTACATAGTCTAAACTATCTGATCAACAAAGAAAGGTTTTGCCACATGAACAAAAGAGATTGCACAAAAATGATAATCTACTTACCACGCTGATTAGAGAAAACAATTGGAAGTCAAAAATACATCTCTTCATCTTGAGTGACTGATGAAGAAAATAATTAAAATTTAAAATACAATCACACTTTGCCTCTAAAGGTATGCTTTTTCTGCATGATGTGCACATCCATGCTAGAATGTGCTATCAAGAGTAGATACTCACATGAGTATCTGAAAGGAGAAAAGATAATATTTATTTTAAAAACTTTTTTTCAGGTGAATGATGCCATTGGATGATGGCATTGGAATATTCAGGATTCTGAGTAATATAACCTAATATTTTAGAACCAAACCATTATGGGTTTAAGCACAAGACTATCAGAATTTCTCAAAAGAACTGAACTGTCTCCTAAATTACTTCATTGCCAAGAGATTGACTTTTTACTGTCACTCTTTGAAAGAACCAATCATGTATTACTGGAAATATTTAGGAATATCATCACATGTTTCAACAGAACGTTAAGAAATATTTCCCAACATGGAGTGCATTGAGAGGTTGATTAAAAAGCATCTTCTATTACTACTCAAGTTAAGACTCTCCAACCACATTCTTCTGAACATGATGTGATCAACACTTGGCATCTGACAAAATGCTGAGCAGTCTTCAGTGAAAGTGAATAAGGACTGCTGGGCTTAATCCAAATAGCCAGAACGATCTGACAGACACATCAAATACTTACAGTCTTTCTCAAATGCCTTTCATTTCATCTAAGTTTTCTAGTTGAGGGGAAATTGAGAAGCGGCAGAAACGGGTCTGGTTAGTCATCCACTATCAAAACCAAGATAGAAAGAAATACTAACAGCTACACATTTTTATTGGGTTAGTTAAAATTATGGTGGACCTATTAAAATATCCAAAATAAATGATTTATTTTTGTCAAGCTTCTGTTAAGGAGTCTTTAAATAGACTGCTGCAACTGCCCCCATCCAGACCCTAATGACCTTGCGGAGATGTCTTCAAGCCCAGCCTTGGTAGCTGTCTAGCAGACCTTTCAGATTCTATGGCTGTCTTTACTTCCTCCTCTCTTTGTTGGTTCCCAGAAGCTTAGATAATTAACCGAGATTCAAGAGCAGGAAGAATCAACACTAAATATATCTAGTCCAGTTTGCCTCACATCACACAACCCTTTCGCTTTAGGAACATTTTTAGTTTGGGACCAAGCTTCTCATTCTCATTTCTCTTCGGCTGGGGCATTTGCTTTAGCCAGAAAACAATTTTCTGAGGCAAATGCATATGCTCCAAGAGGCATGAATGTTGTTTATAAGCCCCTTTTGAGTTAAGCTATCATTCACCAAGATATTTGTGAATGTAGTCTGATGACAAATACAACTGAACACCCATGACAATACAAATATGTTCCAATAGTCAGAAATTCAGGCAAGGCATAGTGGCTCATGCCTGTAATCCCAGCACCTTGGGAGGCTGAGGCAAGAGGATTGCTTGAGCCCAGGAGTTTGAGGCTACATTGAGTCATGATCATACCACTGTACTCCAGCCTGGGTGACAGAGTGAGACCCTTTCTGAAAACAAAACAAAACAAAACAAAAACCTGCAGGTTGGTTTGCATTCAGATCCAGTACCATTTCTGCACAAAGTAGATATATCATATGGGGGCCAAAGCTGGAAAGAGATGACATCTCCAAAAGGATTTTACTGAAAATAAATTTACTAAATGAACCACTTACAGAGGTGTGATTAGGGCTATAGTATGTTACATGGTGAGACATCTAGACACCAGCAATAATGCCATTGTCACCAAAGCCTGAAGGAGATGGAAGTGGGTTCCTAGAGCCTGGTGAAAGCTGGGTCCCCTGACCACAGTCTCAGCCATACAGAAATGCAACTGTTGCCATAACATCAGCCAAGCATGGGAAGAGTGTGAAGATTAAATATCCCCAGTTCTCTTTCTTCCTGCTCTCCAGGGTCTTAATCAGTTCTTCCAGTTGGCCAAACACAACTGGTAGACCGAAGGAAAGGATGCGTGAGCACTGATTAGTCTTCTAGTACTCAGAAGAGCACAGAGAAGACAGTGGCTGCAAACAAACAAGCCATGTTGTCCCTGGATACTTTCCATCTTTCAGGTTTCTGGTTTCTCTGTGGAAAGGATTTAAACTTCTCCTTGCTTGAATAGCTCTTTCTGCCTGACCGCACTGCACTCTCCAGGATCCCGAACACAGCCTGACATTCAGCTGCAACCTTATTAATAACCCAGAACTCTAGTTCCTTAATGCTGAGATGTGGCATGCATTTATTTTTGAATAAATTGTTCACTGCCAACATTGAGTTTAAGAAGAAGGGTAAAAAATTACTTGGAAAAGAAGACATCCAGTCCTCTAATTATATCTCAATTACAGTATTTGTCTTTACTCAAGCTTACCAATCAGACCATGCAATTCTTATGAAAAGTGGACAATATTCAGTGGAACATTTAACCTTTTTATACTATAAATAATCATGAAACACAATCACTACTACTTATTTAGTGCCCAGCAAGTTTTCAGCATAAATACTCCTGATTCTCATAAAGTAAGTATGATCAATTCCGTTGTAAAGATGAGACAACCAAGAATCAGACAGCTTCTGTAACTGGCCTAAGGCCACACAGTAAAGAACTAACCAGTGAAAGACTGTTCTGGGATTTGCATGTTAGTTTCCACCATACAGATTTCAGGTCAATGATTGTAGGCTCTTGGAGAGGTTCTTTCTCTACAGCTATGACTAGACCAAAGGCTACCTGTATGAATAATGGAAATACTTCATCATATGAAGGAAGTTTTTTTTTTTTTCTTCAGCAAAGGAATGCTTATTCATCTCTTCAATATAATTTTAATGAGGTCTTCCTGGCAACCCTATTGTAAATTAGATAATCCCCCTCCACCTCTGGCCCCAACCTCCTTTGTCTCTCTCCCCCTGCCATCTTTCCTAGCCCCCTCTTATTACTTATTGATTGTTTTCTCTCCTTATTAGATTGGAAGCTCCCTGAAGGCAGGGGTTTTCATTATCGTATCCCTGGTACTTAGAATAGCGCCTGACATATATTTCAAATATTTGTTGAAATAATAAACATTAAGTTATTCTACCAAAATCCTTATCCTTAAGAATCCCAGAAAGTGTTTTCTTTGGCTACTTATACTGTAGTAAGACTCATATAGGACTAATGACTTTTTTTCTGTATTTATGTCCAGCAAAAAGTAGCCTGAAGTCTGATAATAAACTTTGTTAGCAATAATAAATACATCAGAGAAATTTCTGTTGATTAGTCTTTCTGTCAGTCTAATATTAAAAATCACCTTTTATTATCTTCTCTTCTGTGAGATCTCTGTTTTCTGGCATTTTCTTGATAAAATCTCATCCTATATAGCTGTCCAAGTTTTTGGCCCTTGATAAATGTATATGGTATGGAGTGGAACATTTTCAGAAACGGGAATGTAATCATGGAGGTCTCTGACTACACTTTATTGGTGGCATAATTAAGTAGAATTGTGGGTTTGTGTTTATGTGAAGTAAACAGGTGCAGAAAGGATGGGATGTGCACAGAAATATGCAAATAAATAAATGTTTAATTTCATTTTGAGGGTCCAAATACCTATCTAAAGTTAACCACAAATGAGACGATTTCTTCATAACCTACAGAAGCTTCTTAAAAATCCTAATTATGCACACTTTTTAAGGAGTGCCAAATGGTGATTATTTGAGAGGAGCTAGGAAGGAGCCAATCCTCGAAAAGGACGTAACTTTCTCTAAGTCAAAACTGAGTGTGCAGGCACATATTTAGTTTTAACTACAAAAAAGGGTCTCTTTTTCTTATCCATAAAATATGAGGCATTCTGATCTTGGCTTTTTCTTTTTTTGACACTGAGCGTAAAAAATTAACTTTAACTTAAGAAAGTCACAGATATATACCAACTTTAACTCTGCTGGTAATTAATGTTATCAGAAGGCCTAGCAGGATTATTCAGCAGCCTTTTTATCTCTGTATGATGAGTGGCTTCAAATAGTCTCCCATTTCCCATTGCCAGTTGGATGTCATCTCAAAACTGAGTAATAGCAGCAACAGTTCCTAGTAAAAATGCTGCAGCCTCTTCCTTCAGAGTATGCAGTAAAGAAAGATAAGCAGCTACATAATTATCTAATGATCAGTTGTTTTCCAAAGTAGTTGGAAGGTCAAAATAAGCTGGGAAAGGAGTACCAGAATGTTTTTCTGCTTTGACAGAAAGCACAAAACGTTTTCCTTAAACCCTTTATATGTAAATATTTTCATATTATTTGTTTCTGTACACATGGACACACAGACATTCACAATTACCGCATACCATTTTGATTTTTGAAAGAAACAATCTCTGTATTCCTCAGCCATGTATGTTAGCATTGCCTGAAATGTTTCAAGGAGAACTGGTTTTCAGACTGTACTGCACTGTAGTGTACTCTTTTCTTCTAAACCCCAAATTTGGGTTTATGATAGATTTAAAAGGGAGCTGGAAAAGGAATTGCAGGAAAAAATGTAAAGTTTTTACTAAAATGTCTCCAAGAGGCTTTATAGACTTTGCAGTGCAATTCCTTTGAGAGGACAAGCCACAGCATGCATGCCCACAGTCATCGATGATGACAGTTGATGCTAAATATTATCAGATAACATATTTAACTTGGTGCGGATATGTAAATGACTTTTATCTTTTCCAAAGGTACCTATAAAATCATGTCTTCTGAATGCAATTCCCATCATTTTCAAAGTATTTTAATTTTCTATATTGCTACTGAAAATCAATTTATCAGACACAAGACACAACTTCTAGCTTTGGTAGATGTATGAGGTAAACCTATTTATTTATTTATTTATTTATTTATTTATTTATTTATTTAGAGACAGAGTCTCGCTCTGTCATCCAGGCTGCAATGCAATGGCACAATTCCGGCTCACTGCAACCTCCACCTCCCAGGTTCAAGCAATTCTCCGGCCTCAGCATCCCAAGTAGCTGGGATGACAGGTGCCCAGCACCATGCCCAGCTAATTTTTTTGTATTTTTAGTAGAGACTGGGTTTTACCATGTTGGTCAGGCTGGTCTCGAACTGCTGACATCAGGTGATCCACCCGCCTTGGCCTCCCAAAGTGCTGGGATTACAGGTGTGAGCCACTGCGCCTGGCAGTAAACCCTTTTTATTTTAAGAATTAAGAATACTTTGCATCATTTGGTTCTCAGTATCATAAAAGATAAAGGAAATACTATAAATGAATACACATGGGCGTATTTCTAAAAGGCTTTTGAGCAATTTTCTTAGGATTGAGAATGGAAATATGCAAAATAATTCCACAGCTTCCACAAAAAGAAGTAGGATAACATTTGTCTGACCAACTCTGGCAGTTAAAGAATATATCCTACTATCATCTGTAGTAGGATGAAGAAAAGAAAATCATGGGTATATGATTTCATTTTTACTACAAATCAGGAAACATAGAGCCCATGGTTTGAAATTAGAGGGTTTTTAAAAACCATATTTTAATGGCTTATGACAGCTATTATATAAACAATCATTATTTGGGAAAATATTTTAATGAAGCTTTTTTCCTCTTTTCTCACAAGCTAAATTGTTTGTTATTTCTGAGAGTAAAACTATTGTACTTGTTAGATAATTTACAGTAAACACACATCCTCTTAATCACATCACAGAAGCTTAAATAGATTTGTAAAACCATTAAAAAATCAATACTTAGCTTTTAGGTGATGAATTAATTAATAGAGTGTGAATGCTTGAAGTCTGCATTACCCAGAATGCACTAGGGCTTTTCATAACATCACTGTCAATGGGAACAGTATACAAAGTAATGTGATGTAACTAGTTGGGAAGTGCTGATAAAAATATATCAATCCCTGCTTCGCATTGAGAATATTCCGGTAAAACCTGTTTTTTGGTAGGAAAAATCATGGAGTTATTTTTCATTTACAAATAGTGATGAGAAAAACAGTGTTGCTGATAAATAAAACACAGAGAAAAGATAATCAGAGAGTATGTCAACTCTTCCTCATTGGCCAGGCATTGTGTGATAACCCACACAATGGCATGATAGGAAACTGTGAAGGGCTGTAGGAATCAGGGTTGTTTTCCTCCATAAAATTTTTAAAAAGTCTTCTTTTGCAAGTAAGTCATATTTTCCTAATTTCATTTGGGTTTATTTTATCCTATCCTTCCAGTGCTTCTTTTCACTTAAAAATTTCCTCCTCAGGCCGGGCGTGGTGGCTCACGCCTGTAATCCCAGCACTTTGGGAGGCCAAGGCAGACGGATCACGAGGTCAGGAGATGGAGACCATCCTGGCTAACATGGTGAAACCCCGTCTCTACCAAAAATACAAAAAAATTAGCCAGCCGTAGTGGCACGCGCCTGTAGTCCCAGCTGCTCGGGAGGCTAAGACAGGAGAATCGCTTGAACCTGGGAGGCGGAGGTTGCAGTGAGCCGAGATTGCGCCACTGCACTGCAGCCTGTGTGACAGAGCAAGACTCCATCAAAAAAAAAAAAAAAAAAAACAAAAAAAGTCCTCCTCAATCACATCCAATCTACAGGAAAGTATAATGAGAAGCTGGACCTTGCCTTCAAGAATTTGCAGTCTAGTTGAATGATACTTTAACAAAAGGTAATTAGAAAAGAGAGTTTTATGTTTTGAAGGGGTAAAACATAGGTAATTTTGAGGATGATCTTTTGTAGAAAAGAACACCCATTTATGAATATAAATTAAATAGGAAAGCTTCCACTTTCCACTTTGGGTTAAGATTTCAGCCAGACCTAGGATCTCATTGAGAACAATTAAAGCCAAGAATGTGGTCAGAAAAAAAAGATCTGCTTAAAGATTTTGGTGAACTATTGTGGCAACCAAGACTTGGTGGGAGAAAACAATCAATCTCTGAGAAAGGGGAACAATGTAGTGTGAAGAATCAGGGCATTTGCTGACTGTAGCTGTAGGATAAAAGACTTAGAATCCAAAGCCTTGCGCAGAGAACCTCTACCAAGAGACAGAAAAATCAGGAGAGAATTTTGGTAATCTGTGGAAAAAGAAGGATAAAATTATAGTCTTGTGGAGATAAGACCCTAATTAAGACAGAAATCAATAGCAAAAGTTAATACAAAAGTAACTTTTTGTGTTAAGCTGATGGTCAAATAAGAAATTAAAAGGAAATAAAAACATTTAAAATTATTTGATGATAAAAAAAAGACATCAAATTTTGAAGCAGCTGAAGCTAAGAAGGAAATGTGTAGTCTTGCATTCACGTATTAGAAAATTGAAAGCCAAAAATTGGTGAACTAACCAGCTACTTCAAGAAATTAGAAAAAGAACAATAAATTAATCTCAATGAAAATAAAAGGAAGAAAAAAATATATAACAGCAGAATTGACTAAAGTAAATTTAAAAAAATCAATAGCCAAAATATGATTCTTTGAAATGAGTAATTAAAATTAATTAAAATTGGTCAACCTACAGAAAGACTAAGTGAGAAAGAAAAAGTTCCACAACGTGTATGTGAGCCTGTGAGAGAAGAAACTAATGATCAATATCAAGAATAAAAGGGAAGACATTATCAAAGATCCCTCAGGTATTTAAAATATAATACAAGAATATTATAGACACCTTATGTGAAAAAATACACATTTAGATGAAATGGATAAATTGCTAGAAAAATACGGTTTATCACCTCTGAAAGTAGAAGAAAATGCAACTAATTTTATATATACTAATAGAATATAATCTACAATTAAAATCTTATTCTCTGGTTGCCTCCCAATATACACAATGTCATACTGAATAAATAACAAAAACCTTAGACATAACTTTTCAGAGAATAAAAAAAAACGAGATCATTCCAAAAGCTGAACTATTACTAGCAAAAAAAATTTTAGGTCCATCTCCTTTATGAAAATAGATACTGAAATCTTAATCAAAAGAATACTCCAAAGTGTGGAAAAATCATTTGATAAAATTCAACAACTTTCATGATGAAAAGTCTTAATAAACTTAAACACACGTGTTGTGATGGTGTTTCTAGATTTTACAAAATAATCTATAAATCATTAGAATGAATATGTGAACTTAAATAGTTGTTTGATACTGCTATAAAAATAACAAATATTAGCAGCAAAAACTATAGAGAATAAAATTTAAAAAGCAGTAACATTTTAAAAGGAATCTTAAAAGATGCATAAAAATTACAATATATTATTAAGAAAAATTAATAATATTTAGAAAGATGTAGAAATTAACATTTCATGCATTGGAAGATTTAATATATTTAAAATGGTATTTCTCCATGAGCTGATATATAGATTTGAATTAAGCTCAATCTAAATTTTATATAAATGGAACTAATAATAAAATATATAGGGATTTTAAGTCTGGGTTCTTTCACTCAGCATAATGCATATGTTATTTATTCATATTGTTGCGCATGTCAGAGTTTGTTACTTTCTTCTGCTGAGTAGTATTCCATTAAGAAGTTATACTACAGTTTATGTTTTCGCCTATTGATAAACTCTTGGGTTGTCAATATCTAACCATACAAATAAAGGTGCTATGAACATTTCTGTACAAGTCTGTTTATGAGTATAAACTCTATTTTCTCTTGCAGAAATATCTAGGTGTGAGATGGCTAGAATATATGAAAGGTATGTATTGAAAGTTTTAATATATTGCCAAATATATGAATATATAATATATTATAATATATAATAATATGTATTATATATGTTATATATATTAATATATATTATATTAATATATAATATATAACATAATACATATTATATATTATAATATATTATATAGTAATATATATTGTATAATATATAACATATAATATAATACATATTATTATATATTATAATATATTATATATTATATACAATATATAAGATCTAAATATATAGAGAGATATATTCTGTTATTTGGAAGACTGTATATTGTTAAGATATCAATTTTCAGTTCAGTTCAGTTTTAATATATTGCCAAACTTTTTTCCAAGTTGTATCATTTCCTGTCCATATTGGTAGTCTATGAGAGTTCCAGTTTCTCTGCATGCTTACCAACACTTGGTATGGTCAATCTTTTTAATTTTCGCCATTCTAACAGGTGTGTATTGATATGTCATTCCAATTTTAATGAGCTTTTCCCTAATAACTAATGATTTGAACATCTTTTCATCTGCTTATTTTTCATCTGTATATCTTCTGTCCTATCTTTTATTAAATTTTTTTATTATTTGTTTTAATTATGAGTTGAAAATATCCTTTATATATTCTGGCTACAAGTACTTTACTGGATATATGATTTACAAATATCTTTTCTCAGTCTGATTTGCCTTTTCACTCTCTTAGCATATTTCAAAGAGCAGAAATTGTTAACTTTGGGGAAATCTAATATATAATTATTTTCCTTTATTGTGCTTTTAGTATCACAGCAATAAAATTTTTGCCTAACCAAGATCACAAAGAATTTTCTCCTATGTTTCTTTATGAAAATGTTATAGTTTTATGCTTTACATGTAGGTTTATGATCTGTGTTAAAATTTGTATATGGCTTCAATGAATTAATTAAAATAATTTTTCTTTCTCCTTTGTTGCCCCCCCTTTTTCTTTCCTTCTTTCTTCCTTTCTGTAAATACATAAATTATTCCATCACAATTTTTGAAAAGGCTCTCTTTTCCCCACTTTATTACTTTTTCACATTGGTCAATAATCAGTGGTTGCTTGAGTTTTTTATTATAATTTAAAAAATCAGTTGTCTCTGTATATATGGCCTGTTTTTGGACTCTGTTCTGTTAATTTAATTACCTTTGTGGACCTAAACACCAGACTGTATTGATACTATAGGTTTAAGTTAAATCTTGCAGTCAGGTAGTGTTTGTCATCATTTTTTCCCCCAAAATTGTTTCAGTTATTCTAGATCCTTTGCATTATTATTTGAATTCTATAAAAACTTGATGAATTTCTATAAAAAAGTTTGCAGAATTTTGATTAGGATTGCCTTGAATCTCTAGATCAGTGTGGGAGGAAATTGATATCTTAACAATATACAGTCTTCCAAATAACAGAAAGCATCTCTGCATTTATTTAGATCTTATTAATTTCTCTCAGAAATGCTTTGTAGTTTTCAGTAAATAGGTCTTTCATATCACTTGTCAGGTTCATTCCTAAATATTTTATATTATCTTAAATATGTTTTTTATGTTTTCTTTAAAAATCAATTTCCATTGTTCAGTTCTAATACTGTATATAGAAATACAATCGGTTTGTTATTTGTTGATTGTTTTATCCTGCAACCTTGATAAGTTCATATTATCTATTTTTGATTTCACTGGATTTTGTATATAAAGGATCCTGTATTCTGTGTAGAAAGACAGTTCTATTTATCCTTTTCTGATTTGGATATCTTTTATTGCTTGTCCGTGCCTTATTGCATTGGCTAATACCTTCAATTAATGTTGAATGGAAGGTGAGAACAGACACTGTCATATCGGGGAGGAAAGCATTTGATATTTTGTCATTAAGTATGATGCTAACTGTAGGGTTTTATTCTTGTACTTTATGGTGTAGAAGATGTTGTCTTTATTACTGGTCTTGAGCAATTTGAATATGCTGTGCTTTAGTGTATTTTTAAAATCTTTCTTTGTGTTTGGGTTCTGTTGAGCTTCTCAAAGTTATGAGTTTATAGTTTTATAAAATTGGAATTTTTTACCATTATTTTTTCAGAATTTTTCTCTGCTTCCTCTGCTTTCTTTTGGAGACCCCAATTACATGTATAATAAGATGCTCAAAACTGTCCCACAACTCACTGATTCTCTCTTTTAAATTATTTTTCCTTCATGTGTTTAATTTTGGATAGCTTCTATTGCTAATCTTTCTTTTTGCCATACATAATCCGCATTATTTTCATCCTATGCATTCTTGTATCAGACATTGTAGTTTTCATCTCTAGAAGTTTAATTAGGATCTTTTTTAAAAGAAAATATCTTCCATGTTTCTCCTCAACTTTTTGAACATATGGAATACAGCCTTAATAACTGCTTTAATGTCATTGTCAGCTAATAATAACATCTGTATTAGTTCTGTGTTTGTGTCAATTGAGAGATTTTTCTACACAATATGGTCATATTTTCCTATTTCTTTGCATGCCCATTAATTTTTAATTGGATACTGGGCATTGTGTATTTTTATCTTATTGGGTAATGAGTTTTTTATGTTTATACATATTCTTGAGCTTTGCTCTAGGATGCAATTAAGTTATTTTTAAAAATCACTTTGATCCTTTGGAATCTTGCTTTAAGATTCATTGGGCAGGACCAGAACAGTGCTCGGTCTAGCACAAATTGTTCCCCACTACTGAGGCAAAACCCTTATGAGGACTCTACCCAGTGTTCCATAAAACATGAGGCTTTCTAATTTGGCTAATCACACACACTATCCTTGGCCCTGTGTAAATCCCAGGCACTCTTCCCTCTATTCCTTTCAGATGGTTCTTTCCTTGCTTCCTCACACTCATACACTGATCAGTATTCAAAGGGAATCTGCTGCAGATTCCTGGAATTCTCTCTTGGCAGCTCTCTCCATTCCTCTGTCCTGTGACCTCTGGCTGCCTTGATTCCCCATATCCTGAGCTCTCTCTCCTCAATTCAGGGGCTTTGTCAAGTTACACCTGTGTTTCTCCTCCCCATGTTGAATTCTGAAAACTCAGAGCAGTAAACTGGGGTTTCATAAGGCTAATCTCATTTTTTGTATCTTTCAGAGATCACTGTACAATTTGCCTGAATTGCAGTGTTTGGGAAACTTCTATTTGTATATTTTGTCTGGTTTTATCTATGTAGTTGTTGTTTATGGTAGGAGGGTAAATCTTGTTGCTGCTACTCCATCTTGAACAGAATTAGAAGTCTCTTCTAGTGGTATTTTGGTTTTGAACTTTACTTCTACTATTTTCATTGTTATTCTAATCTAGAAACTTTCAGATGTTTAAAATTATTTTAAAATTTTGACTATTCTGCTAAAGTATGATAAAGCTAACTACTTTAACCCCAATTACCCCCTTCTGATTTATATGCTATATTATTATATGCATTTGATTCAATAATTTTTATTATCTCTCCAAAATAGGTGTTATTATTATATTTGTTTATATTTACCCAATAAGTAGATACATTTGTGAAGGTCCTTTTCTGGGTATACAATTTTAAAAATGTCTTTACCATCCCGTTTTAAATATAGTTTCCGTGGTATATAATTCTTTCATTGCAACTATTCTGCTTGGGCTTTCTGAATCTGAGTATTCCGGGTCTTCCTCTTTTAAAATGTAAGTATTACTCAGGAGCTTTCTCTTCAGGAGTTTTATGTTTTCTGTAGAGCTGAAGGATAGAATGTGGTGGAAAGTCTAGAGGAGGAGAGCCTGCTTTGTCCCGACATCCCATTTGGATTGGGTGCCATATTTTTTCCTCCTATGCCTCTGTCTGCCATTACAATTTAGATCCGGCAGCTCTCAAGGAAGGTGCTAGTTCCAGAGTTTGTTTACCTCCATTGACTCACACTTTCACCTTTTTTCCTGCCCTCAAAGATTTCCTTTCCTTCCTGCCAGGTAATCAGGGCATTTGAAGAGATTTTAAAACAAAATCATTTGGGATCAATTTCAGTTTTCGGAAAACTTTCCAGACAAAGTTTCTGGAAATTCAGTCTGCCTTGTTACCAGAAAAGGTAGCATGGGAAGAACTTGTGGGTTCTGTTTGTGCACAAGTTTGTTTACTCTATTAGACTATAAACTCTATCCAGATTGAGACGGTCTGTTAGTCTCAACACAGACTTTGAAAAGAGTAGTGGGGGAACCATCGTTGATGCAATTTTGAAAAGCTGTGAGTAGCCAACATTTTAAAATCTAGAGGAGAAATAAGGCATCATCAAGAATGAAGACAGGTCATAGGACACACAAATTAGAAGGTAATTTTGAAAGAACACTTCCTGTAAGGTGGTAGAGAGAAAAGGTATATAAAGAGGTGAGTGGAGGAGTAAAAGTTAAATGGCGAAGTGACTTTTCCAAATATTATGAAAATAATGGAGTAATGATGATAAGGATGAGAGCTTGACAAGGAAGGATAAGAAAAAAATGTAATATGAGAGACCTTTAATCCAAGCCAAGTGGAAGATCCAATAAAGAGTAAGAAATTAAGCTAGAGGAAGAATAAACAATTAATGAAACAAGTTCAGAGAAGAGGTAGAAAAAATATGAGATCACGAGAATAGTTAGAATGGCTAGCTTCAAAACAGAACAGAGAAAGCAAGATTGTGTGGACCCATAATTCGGTTAAGAGTCAGAGGCAAGAAAAGTTGAGACAGATATTACCTGTTGGGAACTATGTTCTCATGTATTTATAACATATTTCTCAAGCACTACATAAAAAGGATTAGAAACAGCTGGAACATTGGTAAAATGACAAGAAACTGCATCTGAATAACCTAATTGGAACAGCTGCAAGAGAATTTATAGCAATAGATAGTTAATATTGAATTCTGTATGAAACTGTAACAAAGAGAAAAAGGCTTGGGGACTAGGTCCACATGACTCAAAAGAAAATAACATCTAGATTCTCATTTATTTTCACTTAGCACTCCCATTTGAGAAGTGCATAACATTAGTCTTTCATCACATGGTAATAGTCACACCTACCAGGTTATCCTAGGTTTGTTAAGAGCTGCGATTTAAGATATGAAGGCCAAAGTTGTGAGTCTCTTCTGAGGCCTGAGCAGAAGCATCTCTGTCCCTCTAATTAGATGGAGACAAGAGTCAAGACTGAGTTTGGCCTGATTTTCCCAGATGTGGAGACCTGGGGACTCAATGTTGAGTTTCAGTGTACAGGGAAACTTGAATACAAAGAGCCACATCTGCTGCAAAGATTCTAAATCAGGTCATGAAAAATGTAAGAAGAATTCTTAAATGGGCCAGACCCAGAAAAGATTGATGATTAGATTTCGCAACAGACTTTACTAACATTTCAGGTATAATTTACATTTGAATATTTTTTCCTGACACAAAATTTAATATAATATTCAAGTTAAATAATGTCCAAGGCAGTCTTTGAATCACTGACAAGAAAGTATATATTTTGTACAGGCCCTCTTCTACCCTTAAATTTTTCACAATTCATTCTTTTAGATAGAAAAGAAATACATACCCCTGAATATCCACTCGCTGAGTCACTGAAAGGCAATGGCCCAATACAAATATTATTATAAAAGATGAAGCTAAGAAGGACTAAATAAGAAGCAAAGATCAAATGGAAAATGTTCTTTTCAAAATGAAACACTTAGTCCAGGAAAGCCTGGGGTGTCAAACCTTGAACCTGAGAAGAGATTGGCTCTGAAACCTTGGCTTCTAGTATGAGTGTGTCTGTTACTCTCTGGGTGGCTCCATGGGACATATACTTCTCAAATGTGGAGAAATAAAGAAATTCCAGCCTGAAATGTAGAGCTGTCTGAAGACAATATCTTGTTCATCAGCCCACTCCAGGTTGCCGTTATCTAACTTTATTATATTTTCAACCCCAGGACCAGAAACCACACTGCTGTCTTTGGGCCCACTGTGGGGCTCTCTCTGTGGAGCACCCCATCTGATATACACTTACTTTTACGATTATTTCTATTGCAATACAAGTCTTGTGCCCTGGTTGCTCAAAGTATCATCAACTAGCAACTAAATGGACCCTGTTAGTAAATGCCAAGGTAACTAAATCCTCTCAAGGGAAAACAAGCATTATTATAGAAGTCTTTTAGGGGAAAAATGGTTTCATAGAAAGGAGTGGCTGTAATAAGGGTAATGTCAGAGCTGGGATTAACTAGTGGGAAAGAAAGTACTGGTTGAGATGGGTCTTGTGTCTATTCTTGTCCCAGACTTTCAGGTGAAGAGGAAGAATTTCAAATTTTAAGGCTATTGAGCATGTACTTTGCACCAAGCACTGCGTTTGTCCTTTACCCTACATTCTCTCTTTTTACTCTCCCTCAAACAAGTGAAAAAATGAGCCAGAAAGTTTCAGTAACTTTTCCATAGAGTATTTAAACTCATGTGTGCTTGCAACTTAAGTCAAATCATGTTAATTCTCTGCTCATGATACTCCAATCATTTCTAATAACACTTAGGAAAGTCAAATTCAAAGTCCCTACTATATTCTACAGGGACTTACGTTGCCTGGTCTCTGTCTACATCTCTGTCTCTATTTTCTACAATTATGTCCTTCCTGTCTTTAGCCACATGGCCAGCTTGCTATTCTTTGAGCATACAAGCTTGTTTACACACAGCATCTTTACATTTTCTGGTCCTACTGGCTGGAAAGCTTTTCCCCCACATATCTGCCTAGTCTACTCCAGTCTCTACTCAAACGTCTCCTTAGAGAGGGCTTCTCTGCTGCACTATATACAAGAACATACACTATGCCATATCATGCTCAATTCTTTTGCCCTACTTTATTTTTCTTTGAGACCTTTTCACTGTATGTTATCATATTATATTATACCATATCATATAATATTTTTATTACATTTTCTACTAGAATGTAAGCAAGCTCTGGGGATGAAGGCATTTTGCTTCATTAGTGCATAGAACAACATCTGGTCTTAGTAGGTACTCAACAAATGTTGACTATAAGAGTAAATTATATGACTGGTTTTCTCTCTGCAGTCTTATGCACTATTTTGGTGCCATAGTAATATTGTTTTATACCTGTTGCTAATGTTTACTGGGTGCTCGTTACATCTGAGGCACGAATTAAGTGTCTTACAAACTTTATTACATTTAATTTTCACCAATGTACTACTCCATTTTATATAAGGGAATTGAGCATTTGCAGAATTTTATATCCACGGGGGTCCTTGAACCAATCCCCTGGGTATACCCAGAGATGACTGTACTCACATAAAGGCATATGAGTGAGAAAGTATTATTATTATCCCAATTGTTCATATAACATATGATTATCACAAAAATTAAATAATAGATCACAAAACGATTAAGTGGATTAGCTGGGATTTGAAAGCAGGTGTGTGTGACTGGTTCCATCCCTAAAACCACTGGAGACAGTCATGACTATGTTGTGTTAATGATTATTTTACTATATCCATCCCTATTAGCAATCAGTGATCTAGCCCAACTCCTCATACACACAAGAAACATGGAGGCCTATATTTAAGAATAGGAAACAGAGCAAGATCTAAAGCCTTTATTTCAGCATCTTTTCCTGCATATGCCATATCGGCCTGTGACTAATAAAGAATTTGTTGAAGAATGTTAACTACTAATCAAGAGGGAAAAATATTTAGGTACTTCCTGACAACACTAATCAAAATAACACATTCAGTGGCAAATTCATAAGGAAAGTATGGAAATTCACATTTGGAAGTGTGAACAATATTTGGATGAAATAAGAATCCTTTAAATATAAACTTGAAATTAACCCACAATATTTGTGAGATTTTTAGCACATTCCTGGTTGACACAGGCAGACTCTTCTCAATCAAAAATAGATTTCTGTCCAGTTCATAACCATTTTTAATATATTTAAATAACATGACCCAAATAAATGAGAAACTCACTCCATTGCTTATTTCTTCATAAACAATGTGCACACTTGAAGATGATTATTCTCAGCTGTTGGAGCAAATTTCAATATAGTTTACTCACAGAGGTTGAAAATAGCAGCAACATGCTGGTATATTAAAGGATAATCATCATCAAAAATCATAATATAATGACTGAACACATAAAAATAAAATATAGATCAGGCACAGTAGCTCCTGCCTGTAATCCTAGCACTTTGGGAACCCGAGGAGAGAGGATTGCTTGAGATCAGGAGTTCCAGATCAACCTGGACAATATAATGAGACCAGGTCGCTAAAAGGTGAAAAAAAAATTAGCAGGACATGGTGTCATGT
This sequence comes from Macaca nemestrina, assembly GCF_043159975.1. Classification (NCBI taxonomy): domain Eukaryota; kingdom Metazoa; phylum Chordata; class Mammalia; order Primates; family Cercopithecidae; genus Macaca; species Macaca nemestrina. Next base: position 161,540,470 of record NC_092129.1, on the reverse strand, counting down.
GCATGTAGTCTCAGCTCCATGGGAGGCTGAGACAGGAGGATCACTGGAGCCCGGAGGTCGAGGCTGCAGTAAGCTATGATTGTGCCACAGCACTCCAGCCTGCATGACAGAGTAAGACCTTGTCTCTCTATATTTTTTAAAAGAATATGGATGGATGAATAGATATCTAGACAAAGTTAGATATTTATACTTTTTATGTCAAGTTTATTATTTTAAATATAAGAGGATTATCATCCAGGGATTCTCATTTAGCATCTGTACTGATTACCTCCCAACATGGCAAAAGTTGAACTTAATGCTAATCTCTATTCTCTCCTTAAAGTACATTAAAATGACATTAGAAAAGATAAAAGAAGCACAAATACATAAGGAAAAATAGAACCAAAGAGGAGACATCAGAAAAGTAAATAGAAATTAGAAGCATGGGGAAATAGACATGTACTAGCTGATTTATGGAACAGAAAAGCCGGCTAAGCCTGCGGAAGGGATGCAGGGGAGGAAAGGAGGCCCAGAAGAAGCTGATATTGCAGCAGAATCCCAGGCACGCTCAGGGATTAGATGCAGCTCCTACAGCTGAAGGTGGGAGTTAGACAGGGTTGTAACCAGGGAGAAAGATGAAAGGCTGAAATAAAAAAGCCTTTTGACCCCCAGTTGATCTGTCTAGAATTATGAGTCCAGTGACCATCCTTCCTCTACTCCAGCAGATGCCTGGACATTTGCCATGGACCAAGTTGACCTAGGTGGGCTCTGGATTTAGAGCCATCAGACACAAGGAAAGGCAGGAGTGAGAATGTGAGTCATCTTTCTGAAAGAGGAGGACTAAAGAGATGGACATCTACAAACTCATTTCCAGCTCCCTGCTTCGGCTCAGTGTCTCCATTAGGCAAGTCTCAATAAACCCATTTTCAGGCCTCATCATTTCATAATTTCCCTTCCAGACGGGTGATATCTTTTCTGGAAAACTGACCAGTCCAAGAGAAGAAACCCACAGATACTGTCATTGAAAAATCCCCCAATAAAATGTTCTAGTCCTCAGAAGGTTACCCTACAGTGAGAACTCCACTGGACAAGGCTCACTCCCTCTCAAAGACTTTCCAAGCATCATTTTAGTGTCTCATTCTAAAACAAGGATGAACAGTCATCCACCAGACAGGCAAGGGAAAGACAGATTTCAACTTGAAAGACAGAGCAAAATAAACAGAAAATGAAATATACTCAAAATCAACACACAGCAGAGAGGAGAAGAAAATTTCAAAATAACTGTTTTTAATATTTTTAGAGAAGAAAGAACACATATTACATCCATAAAAAAAAATCAAACACTACATAGAGGAGTCAGAGAATCAAAGAGAACCCTTGTAAATTAAAAAGAATACAGGGAAAAAAAAATCCAATGGAAGGTCTGAAGGAAGTTAGAGGCTATCAATCCAAAAAGTAGAACAAGATATACTCTTTCCTGCACTCTTCCCCTGTCTTGCAAGGGCTGGAAATTTGGGCCTGCTTTAGGAAGTTCTTGCCAGCCAAACTCTGGATTAGATTCAACAGCAAGAGACATTTGCTCGTGATCTGGCAGGCTGCTGAGACCTGTATTATTATGAGGGCTAATACGTTTTTGGGTTTGGATTGAGACTTCACGGCGGCCTTTGAATGTCTCACTGAAAATCTCCCACCGCAGGTCGGAAAGAGCTGCAGCTCCTCAGGCTCCTAGATTCTCTGAAATCTAGTGGAAGCATTCACTAGATTGTTGTCATTTCTCTAGCCCTTTTTATGGTGTTTAAACACCTAATTTCGGCATTAAATCACTCTCATAGTACCTCGAGTAGTTTTTGTATGACAAAGAAGTTTTCACAAAGGAGGTAAACAAGAATTTTCATTAGAGTGCTTGTGTGTGTGTTGTGTGTGTGCCTGCATGTGTGTTAGTGGGGAATTGGAGGCAATCCAAGTGTTGGTCACTAGAAGAATTAAGTAAAACATTGCCTGTGCAGTGATACATGTATCGGCTGGAAATACACTATACCTATACACTCAGATATGTCATGAAGATGTAGTATTTAGTGAAAACAAGAGATGGAATGAGATTGATAATACACTACCTTTAAGTAAAGGAAAGCATGAACACAGACAAGACAATACTGCACATTTTACAAGGAAGCTGTAGCATATACATTGTAATGGTGTATGAATAAGAGAGAAGCAGATGGGAGTTAGGACCAAGTGTGAATGAAGAGGAGAGAATAATACTGCCCCCTGTACAGCCCAATAATAATGACTCAATCAACTGAGGATAAAATTTTCCTCACCTTCAGTCTCTTTCCCTCTCACAGTTCCACACCCCACCCCTCTGCCCCCGCCGGCCACCACTGCAACACACACACGCGATGGACTGAAATTTGGCATCCACTTTGGAACTGTTGTCTACTGATGGTTGAGTCCAGGGTTGATCTGAGACCATGGCAGTGCCATGGCAGTAAGAAGCAAAAGCAAGGATTAGATAAGAATATTTTTAGCTGTAAGCTCATTGAAGACAGGGATTTTATTTAATTAATCATTGTCATTTCTGTGCCTATAGGTGTTCAATAAATTTATATGTAACTGAACTCAACAAAAATTAACCTACATTCTACCATAGTTTAGGTACCAGGAGCAAAGTTCCATAAATTGAAGTAAATCATAAACATTCTCAGGTCTCTCTTTTTAGCACTACTGCATCAATAGTGGATAGTGAGCAGGAAAAAGCCAGCTTTTCAGGTGCTTTAATTTCCACAATGATAGTGTCAAGTACAGGGACATAAAGTTGGCCATCAGCTTGCTTCCTGAGCTCCGGCTTCTACATGGCTACCCGGAGAAAGACTTAGTGGGTGGGGTGAGGTGGGCAGTGTCAGAACTCTCAGCAATATTTCAAATCTACAGCAGCCAGATCTGGAATGAGAGGACTCAGTCAATGATCACTCAAGAAACAGTTATTTTTCATGGAGTTTAAAGAATCTTAATATTAGAATGACACAGAACTTTAGGTAATTAGGGAATTCCTCTGATTATTTAGGAAAATTGAGTTACTGCACAGAAGGTGTCTCTGTAAAAGTAGTGTTCAATAAAATAAGTTGCCAAGTATAACAAAGGTCGAGAAATATAGTGTACATATATTTACATTTACACTTGCATACGCTCTCTCTCATGTACACACACACACACACACACACACACACACGTAATTCATGGACTTGACCCGGAGAACATTTGCTCTTACAAACAGCTTTATTGCTTAATTTGTAATTAGGTCCTGTTTGCCCATGTGTGTGGCATTAACATAAATTGACAGGGAGAAGCACCAGGTGCATTCAATTAAAAGAGCTTTAAAGAGAGGTATCATGTTTTACACTTAGTTGCATTTTCAAAATATATTTAAAAGGTTTATTCCAATGTCAGGGTTGCAATAAATAGAAGTCAAGCTGACTTAAAACATACATGTCTTGTGGGTTAATCTTCCTGTCTCCTGATTTCCATCACCTACTTTGAAGCTATTCAGTCATCCATTTGGAGACCCTGCCAAACCGGTGTCAGAAGCCTGCAGTTGCTCTTGTGCATGCAGTAGAAGAGCTATAATGCTTTTCTTCAGTTTGTGGTTTTATTAGTCTGAGTCAAGCTAAACATTAGAACTAACAAGGCACAGGCCCAATTATCTCCACCGTTATTTCTGTAAAATGGCTGAATGGACTAAGGTGCAGTGTGAGTCAGAGAAACTTAAACAGAGGCATTAAGTAAACTGTGAGCCTACTTATAAATGTCTTGCCTTTTGTCACTATTCACTTGCTGGCTCTTGGCATGTATGATGAACCCCTAGGAAGTGCCCTGAGTAGAAGGAATCAGAGATATGTTAGAGCATTATGCAGTGCAATTATTTTTAGACTTTTCCAAAGCTATGAAAAGTTTATGAAGTAGCTTAAAGCTGCAAACTCAGGCACAGAGGGAAGGTAAAATACACTTAGCTTAGATACTGAAGATCTGTGAGTAATGAGTCAATACTGATCTAATTAGTTGTTACTAATACTTTTCTCAAGGCATATTCCTTTAAATTCAATATATGCAACTTGCAGTCTTAATATTTCTTAGAGGACATAGACATATATACTTTTTCACCTTTTGCAGGAGCTTCAAATTTGAGTGACTCCTCAGACAAACTTTTACTTAAGATTGCTAGGAAGGAGCAGTCTCATTTAATTATTTTCTCTTAATATTGCCACATAACTATGCACTAAGAGGACTATAATTTAGCATACTATAGACTGAAGGTTTATGCCCTCTTAAATCCATATGTTGAAATCTAATCCCCAATACAATGACATTTGGAGGTAGGGACATTGGGGAGATGTTATTTGGAGATGGGGATTTGGGAGGTAAATGGGATTATTGCCCTTACAAAAAGGTCCCCCATGGACTCCCTTGCCATGTGAAAATGTGCAGACACAGTGGGAAGACAGAAGTCTATGGAGTGAGCTCTCACCAGACACCAAAATCTGCTAGTGCCTCAATCTTGGACTTCCCAGCCTTCAGAAATGTGAGGAATAAACTTTTGTTATTTGTAAGACACCCAGATTATGATATTTTGTTACAGCTACCCAGATGATTGACATACTGTCACTGTAGCCCTCAAAAACCACTGCTGATAGGTACATACACTACATCTTCCAGACACACAATAAAGTGAATCTGTAAAGAAGTTAGCAGATAATTATTATTAATAAAATGCATAAAGTCATTGTCTATTCAAATCTTACACGTTCCTTAAGAAAAATATCAATTGCTGACACATCTAAAGTCTCCCTGATTATTTTTGTGTAAATATGTGCGTGTTTTTGTGTTTCTGAGAATCTGTTTTGTTTTCTCTAATTATTTTATGCATAGAATCTTTGTCCTCAGCTTGCAAACTGACAAGGAAAGGGGTATGCATGACATTTTATAACCACCTGATGCCTAATTAAGATGTTGTGAATTCATGCTTTGCAATATTCTCTTTCTGAACCGACACACAGCAAATAGCAGATGAAATATAAAATATACAATCAAATAACTTAGAAGTAGTAATGTATTTATAAGCTAGAATGGAATGAAATGCAAAATGTTAAGAGAAACTAATACTGCAGGTCTGCCGGTATTAGAGCTTGGAATCAAGCAGAGATGACAAAGTATTCCGGATTCTATAGGACAGAAAGAAATAAGTTCCCTCACTGCAGAGGGGGACTAGAGTTGGCCTCACTGCTGGTCTCATGCTGGGCCAGAGTGGAACTTTCTGACACTGAAGACAGGCTGAAAAAAGCCCTGATGTACTAACTTTGGGTGGTACAACATTTACAATGTTACCTTTTATAGAGGCACAAAGAAGAAGACAATCTTGTAGCCAGGGAACCTTGAGCCACACTACCACTGGGCAGCAGGAAATGAAATGATAGATTAAATTAAAAGGAGAGGAAAATATCAATAGTGTTTCAAAATAAATATGTTTAGAAAATCTGAAAGGGTAAAAAATGAATAAATCCATAAAAGAAACAAGAAATTATGGACTAAAACAGATATAAATGAAATAAAAGGTAGACATAAAAATAGAAATTCTTAACGAGAAAAGTATTATTATTGAAATAATAAATGGGACAACCTCTGAGACAGAAAGAATAAATAAATAGGAATATAGTTTTGAGAAATTCTACAGTGTACAGCAGTATATAGAGAGGGTTAAAACATGAATTATAGATTGAGATAATTTAATATACATATGTAAGTGTTCTAAAAGGAGACAATTGAGTAAATATCTAGATATACTGCAGTATGTTAAGAATAAAGAAAAGTTTGATAGCTGGAAACATGAGAGATATAATACCAGAAAAGGAATAACTGTTTCACTGAGGGTAGACTTCTCAGCAGCAACAATAGATACTAGAAGACAGTGGAATAATTTCTTCACATGCTTAAAACAATACATTTTGAATATAAGTTGTATACTCAGCCAATATATTATTTAAGAGTGCAGTTAGAATAAATACATTTTTAGCCACATAAGGCTAAGTGAATTCCACTACTCCATATTTCTTTTTTCTTTCATTTTTTATTTTATTTTATTTTATTTTATTTTGAGATGGAGTCTTGCTCTGTTATCCAGACTGGAGTGCAGTGGCACAATCTCGGCTCACTGCAACCTCCGCTTCCTGGATTGAAGCGATTCTCCTGCCTCAGCCTCCCGAATAACTGGGATTACAGGCATGTGCCACTATGCCTGGCTAATTTTTGTATTTTTAGTAGAGACAGGTTTCACAATGTTGGCCAGGCTGGTCTTCAACCCCAACCTCAGGTGATCCGCCCACCTCAGCCTCCCAAAGTGCTAAGAATACAGGCATGAGCCACCATGCCTGGCTGTCCATAATTTCACTAAGACAGTTACTAAGTGATATATTTCCATCATCAAAAGTAAAGGAAGGGTATGTAAGAAATAATAATAAATTAATGATAAAATTGTGAATAAATTTAATAAACTAATTATAAAAAATAAGTGTTATATAACATAAAAGAGAAAAAATAAAATTTTAGACAAAGAGTATGGTATTGGGGTTATTTTATAAAAGCTAAAGTCTTTAGAGTTAGCTAGAAAAATTTATAGTTAAGTGTGTATGTTAAAGAATATAATTGCTAAAGGAAGAACATTATACCCTTCAAACTAACAAAGGAAAAGCACAAATAATAATAATGCAACACTGGTAACAATGATGAAAGAAATCTGATCAATACACAAGAAGATAGGAAAGCAGGGAGAAAAAAATCCTACAAAGTTATGGTGAACCCAAATGAAAAATGAGATGGTAGACACTGAATTTATCACAAAATGTTATTAAAAAGACTAAATTCTCCTGATAAGAGATTAGACTGAAAGCAGTCTTCCTATGTATTGGTTTCAGAAATGTAATTTTTAAAAATGACATTAGAAAGTTAAACTTAAGGATCCATAACACTCAAATACTAATCACAAAAAGCTGCTAGAGCATACTAATACCAGACAAGGTAGAATTTAAGGCAAAAACATTTGCTGAGACAATTATTTCATTCCAATAAAATGAAGAATCTAAAGGGAGTAGAATACAACAATAAAAACTATGTATTTACTTAGCAATATAGCCTTGAAATGCATAAAACAGAAACAAACCTGATTCAAAGGAAATTGAAAAATCCACATATATTATGGATTTTGCCAAAATCTTAACATTTATATTGGAAATCGATAAAGCAGATTAAAAATCAGCAGGCATACAGAAGTATCTAACAAAATAATAAGCTTTTTGATTTTTATTGATTATATAACTTTGAAAATAATATGAATTAGAAAATAGATCACATAGCAGATCATCAATAATGTTTTTAACAAATAACGAATTGACATAACACAGACCACTTGGTATGACGATTGGTTAAAATATTCTATACTCATGATATCTCTCCCATAGCACTTAAGTCTCTATCAAGCACATAAGCACTCACATGTTAATGTATAACCTGAAGTGATGTCCTAAAGAATGCATTATATTCTAGATTTCATTCAATTTTTGCTGTTTTCTACACACATAGCCAAAAATTTCTTGTCAATTTATAACAGTCCTACAAGGCAAACTGAAGAAAAAATGAGAAAACTGAACACAGCCAAATTAGTTTTCCACAATATTAAAAAGCTATATGCTTTTATTCTTTCAGTTTTTTTCAGTTTTATTGAAAATGTGGGAGGCAACTAAAATTAGTAAAGATAAAATAACTAAATTTACTATTTCAAAATTATAATTGACCAAAGCATTATTCATTATTAATATCAAATTGTTCAATTTAATATGTAAGCAGTTTTTATTTATCTGTTCAATAAAAACTTTTATCGATTTTGTTGTTACTGAAAGGGAAAAATGCGTGGTCAGCTATCATGAAGCCAGATGGTGGCTGGTAAAAAAATCTCAGAATATACGTCACTTTATGACCTTGAAAAAATTATCTTACATGGTTAGAGATTACACTTATAAATAGCCTAGGAGAAAAAGAAAGGCTGATCATTTTTAAATGAATTTGACATTTTATCTATAATGTTTACATTGGAGAGATTTCATGTCTACATCAACATTGTTTGATGTGTGATTAACATCATTTTGCCTTTACAAATCCTATTCCAATCACTATCATCAGTTTCATTATTGTTCTACTTGGTACTTTTTATTTTAAGACACAGAGGCTCACACATATCTTAAGGCAAATAGTTTTTAATGTAAAGATGTATGTATACTGAACTCAAATTGTAACTGAAAAAACTTTGGAAACTAAAGCTTCTCTAGGGATTGACAGTTTTCTTCTCTCTTTTGTGATCCTTATAGTAATTTACAGCTCCTGACAGTTCTACTTTTTTTGTATCTGCTTCACTCTTCTCTCTTCATTCTTCCCTCAACCAGCTTCTCTGGTTGGCTGTATTTCCTCAATGAATTATGCTTATAATGAATAATTGGGTAGGGCAAAAAAAAAGGGGGGGGCAAAGGCAATATAGCAAAGGGTTTCAAGAATTAATTGGGAAAGTAGATGTAAAATGCCTGTATAAGTTTGCAACATATAATACATGCTTAATAAATTATAGTCAAAAATTATCAGTTCTATTGTAATTTTAGTAATTATGATATATTCTCATTAAGGTTAGACTTTGAGAAGCAGGAACAGAGTATGGGTTATGTCTGATTTTTGAATAGCAAAGACTATAAGACTATATCCAAAAGGTTTTATTTCAGTATTTCAGTTTTACAAGTATCAAACATACTAAATTTTTTCTAAGAAAGAAGTTTTTTCACCATGAAGAGTGGTCAAAGTGAGAAGTGGTTATAATATTTGTTCAGAAAGTCACTGTTTGTGTTATTGAGAAAATCTTATTAAGGGACTTAAAAGTGTGTGTTCATCATTGGTTCATTTTAAAAATGAACCAACTCTAAAAGAGAGAGGCATTGGTTGTTGAGGATTTCACTGAGCTCAATGCTGATTTAGCACAGTTATTTTAAATTTCTGCTTCTCTGATTTTCTTTTACTTGGTCTCTAGTCTATTACATACGAGTTTTTGAATTTATATAAAAGTACTAAACTTCCTATTTATTTCAACAAATAATATACATGTTACCTACTATAGAACAATCCTAAACTATTTTGAAGGCTACAAACAGCCTTTCCCTCACAATGTTTGACAAGAGAAAGCCATTTACCTTCAATAAACTTTTGATGAAGATAGAAAGATAACTAGCAACGCAATGCCTATATTCTTAAGCCAAAGTTACTTAAAAATTTAAAAGCATTTCCAATAATAAAATAGAAAAAAATTATTAATAAAAATTATCTTCAAAATATCATTTTCAGTAATTCAAAATTAGACATTTTAGTTAAAAAATCCCACCTTTTCATTATCATGCACACTGTTGATGATTTCTTTAAATGAAAATAGTATAAATTACTTATTTCTGAAGTTTAATAATTTGGTAATTATTATTATTATTTTTTTTTGAGACGGAGTCTCGCTCTGTCGCCCAGGCTGGAGTGCACTGGCCGGATCTCAGCTCACTGCAAGCTCCGCCTCCCGGGTTTACGCCATTCTCCTGCCTCAGCCTCCCGAGTAGCTGGGACTACAGGCGCCCGCCACCTCGCCCGGCTAAGTTTTTGTATTTTTTTTAGTAGAGACGGGGTTTCACCGTGTCAGCCAGGATGGTCTCGATCTCCTGACCTCGTGATCCGCCCGTCTCGGCCTCCCAAAGTGCCGGGATTACAGGCTTGAGCCACCGCGCCCGGCCTTGGTAATTATTTTGAAAGCTAGAAAACTATTGGAAGAGTAAGAGAAAATTGAGACAATTGAGTTTTTGAGGTTACATCCTCAAAAATTTGAACATGGCTTTCTAAATGCTTTGATCATTTTAAGCATTTACATGACAACTTAATGTAATGGCAAGCAATACAAAATTGAAATTGCAAAACTGAGTTTCATATTTGCTTGTAAACATGACTTTGTTGATCTCGGGTCTTTCAAACTGTGCTTTTAATGCAACAACAACACTGCCCCTCCAAAAAGTAAGAAAAAATTATATGCTTATAATAAAATTAGAGAAACAAGCTAAATTCTGAACCAGAAACAATTTGTAGGAAACAACAGCAGCAAAAATAGTAACAACAAAAATATATATCACGTAATGAAAAAAATTAAGTACTTGAAGAAAATAGAGCCAGTACTGGCTATTTTAAGAGCTAATAGTAATTGAGCACTTGATAGTTGCAAGCATCCGGTTTAACGCCCACTGTCCTGTTTACTTCAAATACCCTTTCTCTCAAATGGGTCCTAGAATTAGCCACATGTTAAATTTAAGGAACATGGTTTCATATAAGCACATAAATTACCTGTGCCATATATCTTATCCAGTCTCTTTATTCAAATTGCAAGCATTTTCCAAGTCACTAAATTTTACTTTAAAAACCTTACAGAGTATGGCCATCTAATCAGGTAATTATTATGTAAATAGATGTTATCTGCATCTAATCCCCAATTATTGAATACGCACCAGCATTGATAACTATTATTTGTTTAAACTTTGCTAGTTATATAAATAACTCATACATTTTCATGTAGGAGGGCTTGAATAAATATCATCATGCAAAATTAGCAAAGTATTAATATTATTTAAACACACTTTATTTAATTTTTTTCCCAAATAATAAGTTTCAAAATATTTAAGCCCTCAAATAAGAATAATGAAATAGAATTATTCATTACCAGCCACTTTTCTTAATCTTGGAGTGCCAATTTTCCTTCCATGGCCAATAAAAGAGAAGTTTTGCAAACAATTCCAATCTCCCCAAAAGCCCCCCTCCTGCACACCAACCAAACCAAGTCATCACACTCATGGTTGGCCAAGGGGGGCCCAATTGTGCACATATACCACCTGGAAAATCTGCACTCTCATGTCTCCCTCCTCAAAGTCCATTATCAAAGGCAAGTACAGATTTTACTCACTTCAAATTGATGATGATAATATGTACTCACAAAAATTAAAAATAAAAATGAAAAATATTTAAAAATTGATGATGATGATACAGCTCTTTGGGAACATCCCTTAAATTACTCTTTGGCTCCTAGAACATCCCCATTGAAACTGAATTTATTTCCACTCTGAGCAGTTGCCAGTATTGCACAAATCCCTGAGGCTTTAGAGGCTAGGCTTAGTGGACATGGATGAAACATAGAGGTGACAAAATATAGAGGTAGCAGACATCCTGTGACTTTTCAAAAAAGAACAGTGGGGGAGTTTCTACCCATGGTGGAGGGGAGGACTTACTCTATATGATTATGTCTGCTAGAACATTTTAAAAAGAAAAGCCTTGATCTCAAATACTAACCATGTATAAACACTTCTATTGCATAAACCCAGAGGCAGTTAATATTTTTAATGAAGACAAAAGCACACAGAAAACAATTACGTTTCTCTTAAATCATAGTTTACACCAAGCTAATTGAATTTAAAAGTAACTAAACAAGAAAACATCAATTAGATATCTATTCTCTCTCTTGTATAATTACGTTGTTTTATTGCCTATGTTTCATAATTGTTGCCAAGCAGCTTTTAAATCCTATCATTAGTTTTCCAGAAAAGGGAAATGATAAGTGTTATATGTTTTAGACTCTAAGGTGTTTTGATAGGTATGCTGCTGCTGAAATTAGGTCCTCTTGACAAACAGGTGTTCCTGGTACACATGATTTTTAAAACATCCTGACCTATTAGAAACAGTTATACTCACGGAGTTTTAGTTACTGAAAAATAATCATTGCAGTGGCTCATGAGTACTTTGTTTATATACTAGCTAAATCTAAACCAAACCAAGTCATCAGGAATGTATCCTCTCTACTCTCCTCACTTTGAGCAAGAGATACAATAGCTTTAAAAGCAAGTTGGTTTCAAAGGTAAAAGCAGCCAAGATCACTCCACTTAATTGCATCCTTGAGAATGTAGGAATAGAAGAAATGATGTATCTGTGAAAGTGGTCTCCATGAAACTCTATTTAAATGGTTGCTTCTTCTCAACCTTCCTCCCATTTTCCCTTTTCTAATGGTAGAATAAGCTACCATCAGGTGATAAATGTAATTAGAGAACACTGTTTTACAAGATCATACTTCCAAGTAACAAAAACTTTTAGGTCAGTTTCATACAGAAGAAGATGTGCTGGATATATAATTCTGTATATAATATGTAATTCAGCCGGTGGGGACTTTCCTTCAGTGCCCTTATTCACGACTCTCTACTACTTTGGATATATCTTTTTCCTCATATAACCTAATGATAATAATAGCCTAATCCATAATAAAAGTCAACTTCACACTTATTGGCACATTATAGACCTTCATAGCCATCGTCTAGGCTTTCATGTCCATAATCCCATTAATATTTGTAATAATCCTGAAAGAAATTCTGAGTATTACTTTAAATATCTTGAAATCATGTAGCAGAGGTTCACAAAGATTATATTAACCCCTGGCCTTACAAAGCTGGCAAACAAGTGAGAAATGCCAGAATTGTTTTTATTCTATCTCCTACTACCCCTTCTATAGGCCTGCCCTAGTAACCACACTCCCATTGATTTCTCCTGGAATTCTTTCAGTATTTAAGAACACACAATTTGGCATTTGAAGGCTAGCTTGTATTGTTCTGTAATGAACTCTCCCGGGCTTCATCTCTTAAATGAGATTTTAAGCTCCTCAAAAGTAAACATCTTTTGTGCCAGCCTTTCAGCATCACACTGTATTAGTGGGCAAGGGTGGAGGCACAAGATCTACTTGGGGAACAACACTTCTTTGCTTAATAGAATCTGTACTGCTCTTTGCAGACCTAGATCTTTCTCTACTAGATCTTTTTGTCTTTCCTTCCTGCTATACTTTTTCTCTCAGTTTTCCATAGGTGTTGGTTATTGCTCTAACCCTTACATCCCCAGTCCTGCCTTCACACCCTCATACTTGTTCACCTGCTGTAGTTCAACCACCCAACTATTGATGTTGGCTTTTTCTAGTGAGGCATCTTTGCCACCTTCAGCTTCAGCAGCTGGCTTTTATAACTGGTCCTGCCTTCAGATTGAGCTCATTGTACAACCAAATACCTCTTCTAGACATGCCATCTAGCTAGATTTTTTCCTACTTCGGCAAACTTCATACATGATATGTGCATTGGTACAGCATACTTAGCTGAAAAAAAAAAGCCACATATAGCAATATCTCCGCTTACAGAAATTCCAAATTCCTTTCTATTATGGGCTCCATGGCTGCCTAACATTTCCTATTTTCTTCTACGGCCACTAAACATTTCTAGTTTTCTAGCACTTTGTAAAATTCAGAAGAGGGAACTTGTCAGATTCATCTTTGTAGCAGGATGTTGATTTGTAAATGAAGTGTTGATGCATTGTTGATGTTACTTGTTTAATAAAAGTGTGGTAGATATGAGTAGGGCAGATAGGCATTCTAAGAAAATGGCTTGACAGAAGAGCTGAAAGAACTTGTTTAGAATTTTAGAATTATCAAAGGGCTTCATGTTCATTTCACCTTGTTAGGGAGGGGATATCTCCTTTTGCCTAGAGCATGTCTGTCATCCATTCAGAGTTCAAATGGTTGTTACAACCCAGCAAATGGGAAACAAATTTGAGTGGTACTGAAATGGGTTAAGGGCTCTGATTCTCGTCTAGTCTGTTGGTTACACTGGGAAGGAACATCTGTCTAGTTATAATACTCAAGAGTACTGATATGATAAATTTGGGTAGGTTTCAGAGTGCTTGCTCACAGCTAGCAAGCAGGATCCAAAAAAGATGTAGAAAGTTGTGTAAACACCTGCAGTTGCACTGACACTTTCATTCATATGTTTAGAAGAGACTTATAGCTGAAGAAAATTCTCTTTTTAAAATAGTTTCTCAGCTGAGATTACACTTTTTTAGTCTGTAGCTCACAGGAAGTTCTAGTTACCAATAGCATGTTCCATATGAGCAGATCTCTACCTAATTCTTATGCATAATGAACCCAATTTTCGTCTCTTCTAGAAAGATACTGAAAACATGTGCCATGATCTCAATGTTACAACCATATAGCCTCATCTTTCACAATACAATACAATCACCAACAAAGTTTAAAGTTCATGTCTGGCATCCAAGGTGAACATTTCCATAGAAAGTAGGAAATATTTAGATGTCTGTTTGCCTTGGTGGTGGTGGTCCTATACACTTTCTGTGACCCTAAAGATATAATAATGTGTGACATTTTTGTTACCCAGTAATGTGGACTTTAGACATCCTAACCACACTGCTGACTCTAACTCTTTACCAGATTTTCACCTAGTTCTTGAGCCTCACTGCAGGCTCCAGTGCTAGTCCCGGAGAAAATCAGAAAAGGGTTGAAACCACTGACACAGTCAGCTCTTCAGCTATTCCTAACGCAGGTGTACAGTTTCCTGTAGTGAGCAGATCAGGGCCCACAGGGACACTGCATGCTTGCCCTAGGCTGTTACTAGTTTCATGGAAACATGTACTAATTGTGTCACTGTGTTTTCTTGTCACATTGCCCCCTTTCTAGGCCGCTCTGGTACCGTTTATTTAAACTATGCAACCATGTGGCCCAGGTGCCCTAGAGATTGATTAGCAGCACAAGGCCACCACAAGCACAACCGCCACCCGGCCATCCCAGCTATTTCCTCCAGCATTCTAGACATCATGGCGTCCGAGGGTGGGTCCAACCGGCTTCGCGTGTTCGGGAGATAATGCACTCTTCGCAGTGGAATCTTCTCGGGGCCGCGAGCGTTGCCCGCCCATTAGGTGGCGCCGGGTCCCTCGAGCAGGTCGCTCAACAACTCCCGCCCAGCAGCCGCCCTTACTGCGCGCGCGCAGACCCTGGCGTCTACTTCCGGTGTGGCCCAGGGCGGGTCCGCAGAACCAGCTATGTCGGCCTACGGCATGCCCATGTACAAGAGCGGGGACCTGGTGTTTGCCAAGTTAAAGGGCTATGCCCACTGGCCGGCGCGGATAGAGCACATGACCCAGCCCAACCGCTACCAGGTGTTTTTCTTCGGGACCCACGAGACGGCCTTCCTGAGTCCCAAACGCCTGTTCCCGTACAAGGAGTGCAAGGAGAAGTTCGGCAAGCCCAACAAGAGGCGCGGCTTCAGCGAGGGGCTGTGGGAGATCGAGAACAACCCCACAGTCCAGGCCACCGACTGCCCATTAGCCTTGGAGAAGGGCGGCGGAGACGGGCCCCGGCCGGAGCCTGAGGCCGCGGAGGGCGACGCGGACAAGCCGACTCACGCTGATGGCGGCGGCGACGACGTGGGGAAGCCGCACGACGACAAGCCCGCTGAGGAGAAGGAGGAGAAGGGGCCGCTGAAGAGGAGCGCGGGGGACCCGCCAGAGGACGCCCCCAAACGACCCAAGGAGGCAGCCCCCGACCAAGAGGAGAAGGAGGAGAAGGAGGAGGCGGCGGCGGCGGCAGCGGCGGCGGCCTTCGACGAGGAGAGTCCGCTCCTCGTGGCGGTGGAGAACGGCAGCGCCCCTAGCGAGCCCGGCCTGGCCTGCGAGCCGCCTCAGCCAGAGGAGGAGGAGCTCCGGGAGGAAGAAGTTGCCGAGGAGGAGGCCTCCCAGGAGTGGCATGCCGAGGCACCGGGCGGCGGAGATCGCGACAGCGTGTAGTTACCAGCGTTTCCAGAAGAGCCCCTGCCCTGTTCCTGCTGCGGCCCGGTCGTTCTTGGGGAATCTGGCCATGGCCTGCAAACTGGGACTGCCTTTCCCCCTCCCCAGCCTGTCTTCCTCCAACCTACACTCCCTTGCCCTGCCCGGCCCCTGGATGGCAGATCACCTGACTCTCACCTCTGTGCCCCCACGCCTCTGTGATCTGAGTCAGGGCCTCAGTTCCCTCCCTGGGATAAAGTGAGGCCACCATCCCCGCTTTCCTCTCCCTCTTCTCGCCGCTCAACACCCCCCCCACCCCCACCGTTGCCTGGATCCGTTTCCGACTTGGGGCTCAGGCAGGCTGTTTTCACCTCTAGACACCCCTCCCTACCCCTCCTGCTCCCCCAGACATTATGGACCTCTGCTTAGGAATGTGGGTAGGAGCGAAAGACCTGAAAGATGAAGAGCAGGGGGCACTTTCAGTCTTCAAGCTGTGGTAGTTAGCGGGCAGGAGAGTGACATCTTCCTGAGCTCCCGTCCACGCCTGCCATACCTCCCAGCTTCAGACATTCAGGGAAAAGTGGGGCAGCATGTGGGGAATCCCCCCCCCCCCCACCCCCACAAATCCTTTTGCTGACCCAAGAGGTTCCGGGAGTTGCCGTTTTTCATCAAAACGTTTGGGGGCTTCCAAGTTGTTTGTGAGATCTGAAAACTTGACTTTGCCCAGTATCCTGGGTGGGGACCTTGAGAAATATCTGTCCCCATTTAGATCCCTGGGGCCACTGATGGGATACCCTGGGAAGATCCTTGGCTGCCGCTTTCTCTCCCCACAGCCTCAAGGCCACCTTACGGTCATACATATCACTCAGACGTAAAGACACATATTTTAGAAAATCTTTTTAATAAAAGGAAGTTCCAAAAATTTTTAAGAACTACCCCTAGGTGTGCCTCCACACTGGCCCTAGCTTTCCCATTGCTATTCCATTTTTGAGATAAACTAGAAGGCTCCCTTTCTGTTTGAGGTTTTATGACTTGTAGTAAGGCTTTGCTGTTCCTCAGTGTCATTTTCCACTCAGGTACCATCACCTGGTCCCATCAACAGGTCTAGTTTGTAGCCCACTGATAAAACAGAGGAAGATGTGTCTCCTCCCCCCCCTTCTTATTAATGGTCTATGTGCCTTTCTCCATATATTGTCTCTTTACCCCTTCCCCTCTCCCTTGGGCTCTGATGAAAAATTGTTGACTGCAGCTTCGGAAGTTTAGATCTGAGAACCAACCGTAGAATATTTCAGTTCTAGGAAATAAAACCAGTTGATTAAAGCAAATTTTCTCGGGCCTGTTCCTTTGGTTTCTAAGTAATTGGTTCTTAAATGGAATGCTCCTCTTATTTTTTATACATCTTGTGTTAAAGCAATTATTTGTAACATACAGGGACATTTTAGAATCACCCTTGAGAAACCTTTGTTATCTTAAGGTCTCTATGCTTCACTTCATTTATAATAGTCACTACCGCTGCTTTGAATAAATGGAAACAAGTTAACTTAGAATGTTTGGATGATGACAAATTGGGACAATGCTTTGCCAAAGAATTACTTTGTAGAAAAATAGAGTGAAAGGATTTGGTCCTTTTTTCTTTTTCCTGCTTTCCCACGTAATACTACTGTTTTTTCCAATGCCTTACTCATGAAAATAAGACAGTTGCTTTATACTCCCAGTTTGTAAAATACAGTATTGGTAGACTATTTTGCATTTGTAAGTGGCTTTGTGCAGATATCCCAGGATATTTAAATATAATAATGGTTACGTATTAGGCATCCTAATTTCTGTATTCATCAACATTGCAATTCATACGTGGCTTCACTAAATACTGTAGTCCTTCTCACAGAACATGCTATGGTGTCACTAACCAGCATGGTTGGCAACTGAAGACAACCTTGTTTTCCATCCCTGTAAAGATGGTATTATTTTGCTCCAAGATAGATAAATCAGATGATTCCTTGTTTCTCAACTACTGCTATTGCAATAATATTAATACTAGAAGTTATTAGGCACTGAGTGTCTACTCTGTGTCCTGAAGATGACTTCATTCAATCTTTGTAATAATCTGGCAATGTAGGCATTAATACTCAAATTTTTCATTGGAAGAAGCTCTGGTTCAGAGGTTAAGTGGCCTTTCCTGCATTCCACAGAACATTCAGGATTCAAACACAGGTTTTAGTAGTCCAAAACCCGAACTCTTTCTCCTGAAGGGCACATTTAGAAAAGCAGTAACGGCCGGGCGCGGTGGTTCAAGCCTGTAATCCCAGCACTTTGGGAGGCCGAGACGGATGGATCACGAGGTCAGGAGATCGAGACCATCCTGGCTAACACGGTGAAACCCTGTCTCTACTAAAAACATACAAAAAACTAGCCGGGTGAGGTGGCGGGCGCCTATAGTCCCAGCTACTCGGGAGGCTGAGGCAGGAGAATGGCGTGAACCCGGGAGGCGGAGCTTGCAGTGAGCTGAGATCCGGCCACTGCGCTCCAGCCTGGGCGACAGAGCAAGACTCCGTCTCAGAAAAGCACTAACAATGAAATCAGAAGTCAATAAAAGCCATTTTAGTATTAATAACAAGTAATCATGATAGTAGCTATTACCGAGTCTCTAAAGTGAGCCAGGCAGTACAGTATGTTTTACATGTGATGTCTTTATTAATACAACTGCCTAATTAGGTAGCTACTAATACCTCGATTTTAGGACTCAGGGAGCTGGGGTTCAAAGATGTTAAACAATTTTCCCAAAGTCATACAACTAGTAAATGGCAAAGCCAAGATTGAAAAGCAGGTCTTTCTCATTCTGAATCATAGGTGCTTTGTTTCATTATATTTTATTGCTTCCATTGAATAAAACTTTCTGCTGAATACAATGGGAGTAGTTATTCTCCTACTATTTTGAAACAAACATTTAGAAATCTGAAAGGCAAAAAATATATTAATAGATGTTGCTAGTGGGTGTTTAAACAATATCATTTGGGGCAGCACCTGACAATTGTTTTGTCTTTAAATGATTTGGTGAAATGATGAGGACAATCGTGCATTCAGTATTTTTCAAGTTGTATGTGACTATAGGAAGTTTGAATATGGATTGGTATTTTTGCCGCAGGCGGGCCTATGATTCTGATAAGGTTTTTATGGAGGCACATCTACTGAAATGATTCAATAATGTGAAGTATAGAAAATGAAATTGCTACCATTTGTGTCTATTTCTTTGCACTATTTCTTTCCTCTTTTTGTGCTTCTAATACTGGGGATAGACATAGTTGTTTACTAGGACTTGACACACACATTTGCCTTCTTGGTGACGATGGTATTGAAGTGAAAACAGTAATCCTATACTGGAAGCCCAAACCTCTCCATTATGCAATGTATCCATGTAACAAACCTATACATGGTTCCCCTGAATCTAAAATTAAAAAATCACTTCCAAGAAATTTGGCATGGATCACAATTAGCAAGCAAGAAGCTTAAAAAAAAAAGATAGTCCAACTAGTAGTATATCTAATGAATGATGCACTGAGTTACTAAATACAATTAAACCTACTAAAGGGAACTATGGAGAAAATCTATATTCTCAGCCCTGTTTTCCTGGGTATTATATCCCATTTATATGCTTTAGTGGTCAAGAGATGTTTTTGAGTGGACTGAAAAATATGCTGTTTTTAGTATTTTCTTCAATTATTGAAAATTCCCAACAATTCCAGTGCTGTTTTTGTTTTCCTCTGAATAACATGTGCCTCTATGACAAAATTACTGATCAATGACTGGTTACTTAACTGAACAAAGAGTGCTGCTCAACCTTTTGCTGATGTTATGTTGTCAGTAGTCCAAACATGTCCATGCGTGTTTGGAAGATCTTGTTTAAAAGTTGCATGTAAACGTATGCTTATGATATTGCCAGTGATTTGCAGACACATTTAGCATACTATTTCCTATAAGGTTTTCAAAGTATTTGATATTTCACATAAACATTACTCCAGCAAGGGACTGAAATGCCATTGAGGGCTGTCAATTTTTCTGTTTTCTTTTTCTTTTAGGCAGGATTGAGCTTTCAACTGCTCTGCAGATTCTCATCAGAGGTGCAGACTCTTCTTTGTGGCTCATACCTACATTTTATTCTTCCTGAAAATATAGTTTGTATTCGGGGGACACAGGCATCTTCTATTCACTTCATCATCAACACTTGTCAAACAAAAAACCCCCTACTACTCATGCTACAGACTCATGCAGCTCCCTGCATTTTGAAAGAATTGCCTCCCTCTTCTGAGCCTGGCTCAAGGTAAGACCCACTCCTGTGTCTTCCTGTAGAGCCCAAACTTGCACTGATTGTGTTCTAATTTCCTGTGTATTGCTTGCTCTTCCGCTAGACTGGAGGATAAAGGAAATGTGTTTCATTAGTATTTACTCCCACTTCCCAAACATGTCACAATAAGCACACAGTAGATACGTTCTAAATGTTTGAAGGTCTGTTGTCAAATATTCCTTATAATCGTGGTGCTGGAGTAAAAGTCATGTAATGTTGAACACATTCCAATTCTGAAAGCAGACAGGCAGGGTAAACTGGCCAGTACACTAATGGCAAGTGTGAGTTGGGGTGATTTTGTGTCCATGTCATAGCTGCCTAGATTAGGTGACTTGATGACATTGACAGTTCTTACAGACCCAGATAAATCTACCTTTTAATGTCAAGGTAATGCTATTTATTTTATCTAGATCTTCCCTCCATCTGGGTCACTTGTCGTAGTTTAACTTTCTACAATGCATTGGGCCCCAGGTAGACAAGGGAGCATCCTGCTTGCTTTCAGGCAGGAGCCATGTATTCACCATTCAGTCAAAAATTTACAACAGTAAAGAGTAAGTATGCCAAAAAGAACTTGTATCTGCCATTCCCTCCACCTCTTGTCATGTAGACATCTCACTTGCTGTAGACACTTCTCAGAATTTAATGTCTTTGAAGGAAGGAGATCTATTCACCCCACAATGTGGTTTTGGCCCAAATCTTCTAAGCCAGTTATCTGTCTTGAATATAAATAATTATCTTTTCCACTGCTGGTAAAAAAACTAACTGTATTAGACCTTGAGATATCTAAAATAGAGACATTCTAAGTGATTTTCTAGAGTAATTCTGACAGCAGGTGATTTTCTCTGTGCAATCTGATTTTACATGCAAACTTCAATTTCACTGAAATGGTCTTGAGAATGCCAGAGGATACACAGAAAAGATCATAGCAAAAGGCTCTGGTGGCCAGAGGCAGCTTGGGGCATATGTTGACCAAGGGCAGCCCTAGTCATAGAATGGCCAAGTCATTGCATTGGGGACCAAAGAAAAACAAATTTATTCTACTTTATTGGCCTGATGTTTAGTCATTGTCCAAGAACTGTGAGTCGTTTGGTGAGTGCCCTTTTTTTCCCTCTGTTTTTTTCGTTTGTTTGTTTTTTGTTTTTTTGTTTTTTAAGTCAATTTGAGAAGGCTCTTCCTTCTGCTCAGAAAGCTTATGGCTCTCTTCTCTTCTTCCTCTTGATGCAGAAGTACTATGTCATAGTACTTTCCCTGAAGTACAATATCAAAATGAGGTATCACTTTAATGTGTTCCCATAAGACCTTGGTTTTCCCTCTATAGTATCTACTGCACTCACCTATAGTTATTGGTTTTTATGAAGTAATAGGTTGTACATTGTGTATGGACAGGACTGTATCATTTTGCTTATTTAAACCAAGTGCCTGGTTCATATATATATTAAACACTCAATAAATGGTTGCTAATAAGAAAATGAATGAATGCATGGCTAAATCCTGGAGCTCACCCACCCTTACTCCAGCCCTAAGAGGAAAGTTTGAGGAATTTTGTCATGCCTAGTAAACCATGGTAAGAGGAGCCAAAGATGGTTTTTTGCTCAGTTTGTACCATTGATTAAACAAGATTATTTTGTTTTAAATAGGTGTTGGTATCACAAAATAGCAGACCTTAGCAAGACTGAAGCCTAAGGAGGATAAGTCAAATTATCCAAGTTTGCCCTCTGAATCTGATTGTGAATATGCATGTCAAACACAACATTCATCTGCTTTAGTGATTTTTCTCTTTAATATTCTGATATTTTATCATCAACTTCCTTTAATATAGGAAGCATCTTGGTGGTTTCTGGCTTTGGAGTCATCCAATCTTAGATTTAAATCCTGAACTCCACCATTTAAGAGCTATGTGATCTCGGCTTCCTTCAACTAAAAGCTGTGATAATGACTTTCATGTGATAGCTTTGTTGTGAGAAGCAAATGTGCTCATGTATGTTAAAATATCAAGCATAGTATCCAGCACAAAACAGGCACTATGTACATGTTAATTCCATCCCCTTTCATGTGTATCCAGAGAACTAATGTTACCATTTCATGTATTGCAGCTCAACTTATCACCTTTTTCAGAAAACACTGGAGGCCTTTGCCGGATGCAAGCAGCTACCTCGTTTGGTTATATGTTAATTCTATATTTAGTCTGCCCATACACAGAGAGGAGCTAAAAATCTTATCCTTCCAATTATTCATATTGCTCTTCAATATCTTCTTAAATTCCCTCACTGGTAGCTGAGCTACTTTATACAGACACATCCGGTTTTAAAGATTCCTCTTTCTTGGCATGACTCATCCCTCCTGCGGCCAGTTTTATTCCTCCTGTTATTTCCCTAGGATCCATTCATTGTTTTCCGGGAGCGTTTCTTAAATGCATCTCCTTGAACACTTTGTATTATTCCTGATTTTTTCCAACTATAGAAATAGTAATTATTTTGCTCTAGTTATTTCTTGGCTTCCTGGCCTTTTTTTCTAATGTACCTGTCTTTTCACACATAATTTTAATGAAATGCCCAACTCGATTACTAAAAGGCACTGGAGTATTACAAGGGTTTGACCATTCTTTCCAGAAGTTCTCTCTGGTTTCATGTCCTCCTGTGATTTACCAAGTGTCACTTAATTTTTCTTTCTCTTTTTTTACACACCATGGCCAACTTTTCATCACAGTCATTATCCACCTCTCTTGGTGATCTACTTAACATTTCATTAAAAAATATGTTCAGCTCAGCTCCTTTCTTCCTACCCTTCACATGTCAACAAGACCTGCTTTCCCCCTTTCACTTGTGATTCTTCTGGTGCTCAGAATTTGTCAATCATTAGTTCTCTTCTTGGTGCAGTCTCTCTACACATCCTCCCTCAGCAGCATCTGTATTTCAGTCTAGGCTTCATTCCCATCAGCTGCCATTCTTTTTCCCACCTGTTTTCTGTCCTTCTTTTTACCATTAGATGTTAGGACATCGCACCGATTTTAGTCAATGAATACTTTGATGATAGTGTCTCAATAAGCCTTTTAAAAGAAAAGCAGAAATGGGAAAAGACAAGGATAAATGTCCTATTTTATGAATCTCATTCTTTTTAAAGTTAAAATCTGCAGAATGATTAGAAACCTAATAACTTTTCTTCCACATATTTTGGAGGTTGTTAGATGTGAAGACTGGAGGAGAAAGAGTTCTTGCCACAAGGAAGGGGGTGTGCTTGCATTGCAGGAGGGCCTACTGTGAGCATGGGGATAGAGCAGTGAATGAGGCAGAGAAGCTACCTACCCTCCTGAAGCCTGTATTTCATGGGAAAGACAAACAGACAATGAATAAATGAGACCATTTCAGAATGTGATCATATCAGAGTGTGACAGAGAATAAGTGAGGAATATATATTTTCAATTATGTTAAAATTAAGCTTTGTATATTAGACTGCTCTTAGGAAGTGTATGGCTCATTTCAAATTCAACCATTTTGGTAGAACAAAATATTTCTGCAGTACTGTGAGTTTATAGCTCTATTGCCTGTACTAGTGGTTCTCCATCTTTTTAATGGATAGAAAAAGATTCCAGAGACTTTCATGCCAGTAAACATTCCTCTATGTGTGCAGTATCAACAATAACAACAGCACCCACTTACTGAATGTTTACTATGTGCCACATGCTCTTCTAGGTGTTTGAGATACATTACTAAACAATATAAATAAAGTTCCTGGCTTTTTGGTACTTCCATTTTAGCAGGTAGAGAAAGGCAATTAGAAATAAACAATAAATAAAGAAATTATATTGATGTTAGAAAGATTTAAATACCGTTGGAAGAAACAAAGCAAGGGCTAGAGAGTAGTAGGCAAAGATGGTGCAATTTCAAATACAGCAGTAAGAATGGTGGCCAAGTTTATGTGAACACCTGGGGCTTTCTCTCTCCCTTCTCCTTAAGTCATCACATTAGAAAGTAAGTAAACAGAGTGGCATCCTTATAAAGATTACCTTGAATCATTATAATTGGTAAAACAGAAATAATCCACAAACTCAAATCCTTTACCATTTATAAATTATTACTAGTGGCACACCTCCCAGCCAAGAGAGAGACATGAATCCTATAACCAAACCCATTGCTTGGTACCCATTTATTATATATACCTGTGTGGTATCTTTTGCGTTGTGATATAGACCAATATTTGACCTTTATTTTATTTAACATTTTGCATGCATTTAATTCCTCAAATAGAAAATACTCAACCACAGGGACCATGAAATTTGTTTTTCTAAATCTTCTGCAATACCTAGCAGAGCGCGCATCACAAATCATCATCTGTTTTTATAGACTAACTTAACGTAATGAAGTCACAATTTAGTCACATGTTAACAGCATACCTCAGCATCCTGAGAGCATGTGCGCATGTGAGATAAGTTTCCCATGAGACAGGAGTCCTAGTAGTAGCTGGATGCCAATGAGCTGGATGCCATGGAATATTCATGAGGCATGTTGTTATTGCATGCTACAGTTTAAGCTTTGCAGAGTAGGCATATTTGCCTGAACACCCACCCCATCCCCATCTTTATAGCTGATGTCACTTATTTTTAAATACAAACTGAGTGGTTGACATTGGAGTATGCATAGCAAGGGAAGTATGTGTATGCAGGTGGGGAATATTCTAAAGACAAATTTCTATTTTGCAATTCTTTCAAGGTCAAATTTTTCTTAAATCATGTAGAGATACTTCTCTATTACATTTCTTGTCATTTTAAAATCATTTTAGGCTTTGGAAGCCTTCTCCATTTTTTTTTTTTTCTGGTCCAGAATCTGAATTGTTTGATGACAGGAGCCAGAGTTTAGAGTTGGTATAATAGACATAAATCTACTATGTTCTCGATATACTATCCAGACTTCCAAGTACAGACCTTGTGAAGTCCTGGGTTTTTGTAAAATATAACTTGAAATGCCAATATTTTAGATAAATAATTGAAGCCTGGGTTGGAATGATAGTGCAGACTGTGTAAAGAGATTCATGTAGGATAAGCTAAAAGCCTTCTTTCACGATGTAGAGAAAACCCATAGTTTTGCTATTTCTACTTTGTTAGTGTTCCTAACAACTACTCGTCTGTGAGCAGGCATTGCCATTAGGACTGAATGTCACAGCCTTGAAAAAAAGCTACACTAGAGTCCCGTGGTGAGACAGAAAAAGGAACGGACACACATCAGAGCTGTTCGAACCATATCAATTACTAAAGTATTTGAGTATCCACCCTCTAATATTTCTTGTGACTGTCAACATGACTACGTAGTTGACAGAGCAGAGCACATCACAAAGTATCGTTCATTTTTATTGATTAACTTAAATATATTTAGGTCATGTTAATATTTTATTTTAGTCATGTTATTGTAAATGTTTGAATGACAAGCAGATGGAATTCAGTACAGGTATGCTATAATATTTTTTCACTCTGTGGGTTTAAAAAAGAGAGAGAATAATTACAATGATATTTTACCTTCCAAGGGCTCAGTGTGGAATGAAAAACACAAAACTAAAACACATTCTACTTTCTCTTGTTCCACCCTTGCCTCCTCAGAAAAAACATCACCTGTATCAACTCTACAAATACTACACCATACAAGAGAAAAAAACCTCTGGCCCTTTGATTGTGGTCACCCCATGAACTTGTTAAAGAGAGTCCCTCAGGGTTAAATATAAAGAATAATGAACAACTTAAAAATACTGGGCTGCAATGATTCCCAGACCTTCACATGGAGTCGTAGCCTGCCATGTGTGTTACCACCCAGAGTGGAAGGGAACCTCCTTCAAGAAGCTGCATGTTGGTGAATCTCTTTTTCTGATCCTGTAGGACCAGGATGGATACCAATTTATCAATTTTGAAAAAACAACAACAAAGAAAGACTACGTCACAGATGGTTGGTGACAAGGTGCCTCTTTATTCTTGGAGGACTATTATAGCTCTTAAAATAAATAGATGCCCCCAAGAATTATATCACAAAAATAATTAGCGTACCATATATCTGCAGGGCTACTCTCTCGGCACTTTCCGCCGTTCGGCTCCAGGGGACAGACAGTAGTATATTGCTGCTGCCGCCACTGCCTCCCCCTAATAATGGCCATTATTCATAGCAGGGCATGGGAGGTCACTAGCGTGGTCTTTGTGCAAGCGACCCTACTATTCATCCTGTATTGTTCTCTAGATTGTGAGCTACGGCAAATGGATTAGGGAACCAGTTTGTTTTTTGTGCATGAGATGTAGATTTGACCTTGTGTTGTCTTTCTGCATCCTCTATGATCTCACAAACCCTAGACATAAGACAGCAGCCTTGTAAAAAATCTCCAACTGTGCTTTGGTTTTGAGTTTAAATCACAGTATTCCAATCATTTGTTGGTTTTGCTACAAAGATGCCTGGGGCCTCCAGCTTCAACTGAGAGGGCAGACTTGTCATTGTTAGTAATTAGAAGGAGCCTGGTAGTGATTCAAGGTAGCTCAGAATTCATAAAAAAAATTTTTTTAAACCAAATGTGTTAGTGAGATGTAGTTTGCTGAATTCGTTGTAGCTGTGTGGCTGTCTTTTTAACCTTGCTGCCCTGTTCATTATACATGCAGTCAGTCACCAAATACCTTGGTTTCCTGCTGTGCTCCTGAAGCCTGATAAAATGCATCAGATATTAGATGAATCTTCTGGTCTTCCCCTCTGTTGGTAACGATCTCTTTCAGATACATTGGTATACCTATAGATTGAAATAAACTCCTAACATTTAATGCTGTATATGGACTGGTGCTTAGTAGGCACAGAATAAATGCCTAATGAATTAATAAATAAATGATTAAATGAAAAAGGGTATTGTTTATGGCATTTCAAAGTTAGTAACTTTATTTTACTAAAGAAATTAATCAACAGAGAATTACCTAATCTTGCACACACAAGAAACACTTCTCAGGAAGGCACATTTCTATGATTTCTTGGTGTTGGTTTCCTTATCAAGGAGGCAGTATCTAGACATGTAAAACAGTTTTACTTTACCTACAATCCCATTTCAGAGGTTATTTTATTGTCTCTACACAAGGTATTAACACTCATTAGTCACTGGACTCTGCTTTAAAAGTGGGCTTGCCAGAAATAGGGATGCTATTTCAGGAAAAAAAAATCATTTCAGCAACGTAACCACAGAACACTGGTGCCACAGCAAATTAATGGATGCCCCACATTGAACAACATGATAAGGTAATATGTGATCATCTCAATTAGTAATTTCACTCCATGAATTCCAGAGCTGAAGATTAAGATAGACAAAGTAGAATCACTAACACCTTTATGAATTGTTTATACTTTAATTTGAAATGTCTACGTATCTTATAAGCTCTTCTTATACTAAAAATCAAACTTTATTCAGTTTTTTTGACCTATTCATTGATATACCAGCATAATGTATCTGGAATTTAAGTATGGCTGGACTGGAATCAAACTGCAGTTTAATATAAATATGCACAGAAAGGATAATCAATAAATTTTTGAATTAGCCTTTACTATCATAACCATAAATATACCTTTGTTTTTTTACTAGCGTATAGAATGTATTATCAACCATGTGAAATCTTTTTGTTTTTCCTTTAGTTCATGACCAGTTAAACAAAAGTTGAAGCTAAATATAAATAGAATAAAAGTGAAATTATCATTTTAAAAAGTGAAAAAACTATGGAGGGTTGATGGTATTTTTGGAACCGAGGAAAATGACCAGAATTTGTATAGTTTGGAAGTGATTCTGACCCTGGACCAGGTCCAGTTCTCCCTCATGGTGAGCAACTCAGCTGTTTCTCTGCCCTGTGTCTCCTTTGTTAAGTGACTCTACCAGCATTTTCAGGTAAACTTGCTGGAAACATTCATTGAGTAATCAATGAATCTTAAAGAATCAGCCACAGAGGTATTTTTATGTAAAATTATGCCCTATTATTCGAGAAGGACATATTTCTGTACACGTGCATAACTGCAAGTGTTTAGCTAATACTAGGTTTATGATAAATCCTTCTACCTTCATTTCTAAGATGGTAACGGTAAAAAGTTTTTGTTTTCTTTTTTGTGGTGGCAAGTTAAAAATTTACATTGGAAATGTATGAGATTTTCTGAAAGTTGTAGATTAACTTTTATAACTTCACAGAAAATATTTTAAAAGCTCAACATTTAAATATTTTTGCATTAATAGTGAAGAGGCCTATTTAGTGAGATCTAAGGATGAATTATGAGTGTGGCTGTAATGCCCATTGAAAAAATGAAGAAAGTGTAGTGATTTAAACCAAATTTGAAAACACTAACCCACAATCTATGTCTTACTTGCCTTCTGGTCAATTTGATTTACAATGTATAATTAAAGAGGTGTTAAGTTTCTTTAAACATGTGCAGACGAAGCCTAAGATTCATGAAGGCTGAAGGTGTGAGTGACTTATTTAAAACCCCTTCTGTTCAAACAAGCCAGTAAGGGCTTTTATTCTTGTGATGTTATAAAACATACATCTTTAACCTCAATAGCCTAATGTTCCCTCTGTACTTAAAGTATTGAGCAGGGCAGTCTCGTTTAATGTAATGGTTTCTTTTCTGGCAAACAGAGTTTTATTTCACGACTGGGATAACCCATTACCCAAATCCTAGCAATAGAGTTTTCCATGACAGTCAGCATTTCTGATTTCTGACAGTGACCTCTAAAGGGTGACAAGTTTCTCTTTGGCTTAATGCTAGTGAGTAGAAAACATCACCATGAGGGCAAAGTGACCTTGCTTTCCTTACAGAGTTGGGCAAGTCACCCTTTAGATACAACAGAAAATGTAAAATATTTTAAAAGAGATATTTCATTCTCCTACGAGTAAGGTCAGAACTTAGTTTCCAATTTTGAGAATTGGAACCAGTTGCTACCACTTACTGTTACAAATTTCAAGCGAGGAAACGAGAAATGCGAGAAAAGTGAAAATATATGTATCTGACAGCTCTTGACAGCGTTATCGTAGAAGGTCAACTTGATTAATGTCTTTGGTGCCATGTGAAAATGAAAGCACACTATAAACCCTGAAAGCTCAGCCCCAAGAGTGTCTCACATCTAGACAAATCTGGCTGTAATGGCAGTTTCTCCACAACATAAATTGGGGGGAGGTAGGTGGGTATTTGCCCTTTGGTTTAGATGGGTATGTGATACAATACAGGCCAGGCCCTATTGCTTATATAGATATGCAGTGTTGACCCCATTTCACATTTGAGATTTTATTAAATATGTTATCATTCAGAGTAAAACTGCATCTAAGAATGTACATATATATATATATATATATATATATGTATAAAAATAAGATCTTCAAGCAGCTGAAATAGATGTCATTGAAGCTCGTGCTTGAGAGAATCTGATGTGTGTCCCTGGGAGTTGGGGGACATCAGGGAGAACTGCGAAGGCAGGTGGTCAGCCTGCTCTGTGAGGAGACCACAGCATTAAGATACTGAGAGTGTATTATGGCAGGTCCTGAGCCAAGGAAGGGTGGTGGGAAAAGGTGATACTGATGCCCATGGGCCACATAGGCGACAATACCTCTGCAGGGCCTTTGGAAGGGCACAGTGTTCTCCCCTCACCCAAAAGGAAAGGTATTGATTTGCCTGCAACATGGGATTTTGGCAATAGCTTGAAGATGACTGATAGTGGCACCATAAGAGGACTTGTTGCCCTCTGTCCCAGTCATCCTCCTGGGCTGCAACCCAGAGGTGCCAGAGCCCAGAAGAGAGAAGAGAGAGAGGAGAGAGAGAAGCCAGTTGTGGTCGTCAAGGCTGAAAATTATGTTGGACAAGGGAAAGCAAAAGAAACTTATAGAGCTTGTAGACTTAAATTTTAAACTGAGTGAAATCAGCTGGGACTTTTGCACAAATGGTAATAGTTGAAAAATCATGGAATCTGACTGAGAGCACATTAATGGACAAGGAAGCAAGATTGATTTTTTTGGAACTGATTTGAAAACAGTGGTTATAAAGAAAAAAATTACATTTCTGTTTTATTAAGTGAGGAATTTAATCTCATATCCAATATTCCTTTCTTTCTCTGAATGGTTGTGTTGAACGAGTGAATGAATGCATGAATGAATGAGTTTGAACCTTATCGCTAACTGCAGTGTTAAATGCATGTTTTTCTACATTTAAAACAGAATCAAAGCCTCAGTGAGCAGATGGTGGAAGCTTTTATTTTCCAAGAGACAAAGAGCCGGCTCATGCCCTTTAACTCACAGCAGTGGGAGGCTGCAGTCTCCCCCATGGGTAAAGTCAGCCTGAGTAAATCACAGATTGTCAGGAAAGCCCATCCACAGCTTTCACATTTTAAATTTTGTTTAAATTATCAAAAAAAAAAAAAATCCTGTCTTTCAGTGAGCTATTTTGATATGTGAGAAAATTAATACTTTTATGTATTAGTGTTTTGCTTTTATTAAAATGGATTTATAAATCCATAGTCTAAAATGAATAATCAAGTTCATTAAAAGGGAAACCAGGGTAGACAAAATAAAATTTTAAAATCTCAATACTTGGTATTAGCATTGACAGAGCCTAAGTTCCACAAGGATTTAAGTTTGATGATGTGGACTAAAATATGCCTACTGCCTTTATGCTACACCTTTTATAAGTGTTAGTCCAAGAGAAGCGGAAACTATGCACGCTGTTTGTTATTTCACGGCATAGGATATTTGCTGTTACCAGAGTTTCATTGTTTGAAAGAGAGCTTTTTTCTAATATGAATGTGAAATACCTCCTTTGGGGTCAGAGGCATGCATAAATATATATCATTTGCCTTTTAATGGGGCTTTCTGGTGACTCCACAGTTTTAAATTTTTCTATATGTATCAAGTATTCTTTGCTGAACGTTCTTGCTATGTCCTCTACAAATGTGGATGGAAATAATTATATGGAGGATGGCTTCATATGATGATGTCACTCCAGAGAAAACCTGCACCACAGGGAGCATTTCCAGCAAAGTATGGCAGAAACTGCAGGGTAATCAAAGTGCAAATTCCAATTTATTTAAGCAATATTGTTCTTGCTCCTCCATTTCACAAAGCTGTCCTTTCTCATTAAATTTTTGAAAGAGAAGGAATGAATTTCACCAGCAGAAATCTGAATGCTAGGTGACCTTTTTGAAAACTCTGCGTGGAATGCCAGCATCAGCTGTCTTTTCACACATGTGGTGACAAAAGGAAGAAATTGAGGCTTATAAGGAGTAAGTCGAATATATGCAAGACTTGATGCCATCCAGCTAGGCTTTTATTTGAAAGGAGGTCTGTGTATATTGAGGGGAGTGTATTTGTTGATGGCCCATGAAGAGCTTGAACAAGATATGTGTCTGAGGATTTCTGTGTGTTCTAGAGGGACATCCCAGGGCCTTGGTTTGGTTTGATCAGGGCATAGGTGCTACTCCATAGCAAGTGTGTTTTGCTCTCTGGCGACAAACAAACAGATGAACATAGACAGAATTGATAATATCTGTATATTGGTGATAATCTGACAGAGTTAAGTGCCTTTGCTTATTTAATAGTTTATTCTTTTATCAGATTATTATGAACCATCAATGATGTATCAGTTGGCAATGTACTAGGTGGAGGGATGAAAAACATCAAATAAAATTCAGCTTCTGCCCTTAACAGGCTCATAATTAGGAGAGATTTTCTTATTAGTAGGTAGAACACTACAACTCATTGTAATTCTGTGGTGGAAGGAGGCTCAGAGGGTGCTGTAGGAGTACCCTGAAGGAACTCTAATCCAGGTTGGTCAGAGGGGAAGCTTCCCAGAAACAGTAATGTCTGATTTGAGTCTTTAATGGCCAATCCATCAGGAAGGGGTGAGGTGTAAGAGTTTCAAAGCAAAGAGACGAATGTTTTCAAAGCACCAAATGTAAGAAAAAGCAAGGATAATAATAAAAGCACTTCCCTTTTGCTAGAGAGAAGGTGTAAGAATGAGGAAAGCATCAAATGGAAAAAAAGAGAGTTTGTCCATAGAGTCTTATTTTCCATCTTGTGTTTAAAATATATGGATTTTATAGTAAAGACTAGGGTAGCTATTGACATAATTGCTCTTAGCCTCATGTTCCAGGGGCCCTGGCTCTGGGATTCATGCTTAAGAAGGCCTGCATTTCACAGTCACAAGAGGAGAAAATGGTATGAAAGAATACAAGGCCACTTCTATCTGTACTCAGGTTTTAGTACTTATTGCTGGCCCAGTTCAACACATAATCTCAAACATCAGCTTTAGTGACTAACATTTAGTCCCCAGGGAAACACTTCTCTACATCTCTGGTACTGTGTCTAGAGGGAATGAGGACCGCATGCTGTGAAGGTCTATGGATATGCCACTGCCAGCCCTGGAAATGGACACTGCTTCGAAGATAGGAAGAACTTCAGAGGGGAAAAGTGGAGAGAATTTTAAAATTTTAAAAATTTATATTAACTGATCACCAATTCTCAGATAACATGCCTGCGGTACATTCTTGCATAACTAAGAACAATTTCCAAACAGGACAAAAAGAGGTCCACTTACTTGTTTCCCTTCACGTTCTAGTTTGTAGAAAAAAGGAGACAAGAATTAGGGTGATATTTCCAGACTTTGCATATGAAGGTTAAAAAATATTTTACACTGTTAAATATTTATAATTACTCAAAATATTTATTTCTGTCTCTCTCTATATATATCCCTACTCATACACACACTATATAAGCATAAATATTTATATATAAAACTACATAATTTTATGTTGAATGATAAAATGGCTTTATCTATATCAAAAGATTTAATTCTTAAACACTATAAAAATTTAATCTTTACTTTGAAATATTTAACATTTTTATTGATAATGATATGTCTTTTCCCTTTTAATTTTATAGGCAATTTTGAATATTTTGAAAGAAAAGACTTTGAAAATATGAACAATAACTTTTTTACATTTAATTTACATCTTCAATGAAAATATATTCCACTTTTGTATACTTTGAATACTTTTAGTCTTTTAGGTCATTATTATCTCTAGAACATTAATTATATACAAATCTTCAACACGACATAATTAGTAATTTTTCTAAAATGGGTATTGTAGAATATATAATAATCAATGCATTTTTGTGACTTACTTTTCATTCTAACATCATCAGACTCTACAAAGAATACTCAGAAATGTACAATAATACAGTTTAGTTGTTTTTACTTTGTCCCTAGCCACATTCATTCAACAACGATAGCTTTACATATATGTTGAAATTTTTTCAGTATGGAGGCATATTTTTCACAGAAGGGGGACATAGTCTGTTCATCAGTTTGTTATATTGATTTATAGTTTGTATAGATTTAACGCCATGTTGTGGGTATCCATCTGTACTCTTGCCCTAGGCCCTGCAACGTGTTAAGAGTGGGTCTGGTTACTGAATATCTTGAGCAAGGGAGTAGCGTGATTGATACTGCATTTGAGGACAATTACTCCAGTGGAGACAATGACATCAGTTAGGAGGTTGATCTACCTCTTCGTGGGTAGCATTTTCTATCTGTAGCTTGAGCTTCTGAATAAATCCACTGACTTCTTCCCATATCCTATCATCTGAGAAGTTTTGAGCCCTGCAACTATAGGTTTCCTTGTCAGCGAGTTCCTGGCCATAGGCCTATCCATTTTCAGACTAGGCATTTTGACAGCTCAACCACAGGTCTGGATAAATTGGAGGTCTTCTGCTCTTAACTAAAAGGCAAATTGAGAATCCACAGGAGTATGTCTTGAGTTTCAAACCCAAGGTTCATGCAGTATCTAACACCAACCATTAACCACAGAGATTGTTCAGGCAAAATAACAATGTTTTGAGCCCATAGCAAACTCATTGGCAAGAAAGCCCACCAGATTTGAGCAGCAAAATAAAGACGACCCTCATTTAGAGGATGTGAAACCTCCAACCTGACCACTACCCCAGGGGCTCTGCAAGGTTTCCCTCAATCCTCTCAGGTTGCAGTTTTCTACTCTGATCCAACCACAGGCTCCTGTGGAATCAGCCATCTGATGTCTTCAAGTGAGAAATACAGGAGAGCCAGGTGGGTTTGAGATGCTATTGCAAATATCCTGCATAGATTCCTTCTATGGGCAGAAGGGAATTAGGAGAACAGAAAACAGTTATCTTTTTTTTTCTAAAGCACTTTTTATTCTGACTTCGACCTAAAATTGAAGGGGAAGTCTCCTGCCTACTGTCAAGCTGAAATAAGTTGTAGAATGCAACCTAAGCAACAGCCAGAGATTCTAATTAAAGTTTTTCTTAGACTGACACACTTAGAACGCTTTCTTATCTATTTTTATCTAAAGAAAAATAGAGAAGTTAAATTTGATGGTGATGCCTTGATGACATCAACTTTCTAAAACGGGAAGCGAATTTTGTTTAGAAAACACACTGTATAATCTTAGAATGCTTTCGTTTTATCATGTTTGAGAGGAGAATATATCTTGATGTGAATATTGAAGGTTAATAATACCAAATTATTAACCAAGATGAAATTGAGTAGCTCTGATAAATTCAAGTTTATATGTATAAATGTGTAATTTATGTATACATGCATAAATTTACATATATGATAATATAGAGATGGAGTAGTAAAGTAGTATTTTAATAAACAATGTAATTTCTGTTTTCCATTTGCACAGAATTTATTAATTTCTCATCACATCAGTAGTAATTCTGAGATGGATTTGGGTAATTAAAACTAAATTTAAAATGATTTTAAAATCTATTACAGTGATTACTCTTATTAGCGGTTTTATTTTGCTCTAATACATTTTATTCTATTTTATGTGCCACATCTCTCCATTTCCCATAGGAGTGAGAAGTGGCAGCATCATCAACTCCAAAGACAGCTTTATACAAGATTAGCATCTTCAACAAGAATGTCAGAGGCATGAAAATGAGGAAATTGTAATCACAATCACTCACTATGAATTTCCTGGGACAAAATTAAACTTAAATGGCAACAAAAGGTGAACTTGGTTAAAATGATTGATGGACAGTTCGTCCTTGCTAAATTTCATTCAAAATAGCATAGGTCATATCCAAGTATGTTCTCATCAAAGAGTGGATTGCATTCTGGTCTTGGTCTGGGGTCTGCTGCTTAATCCATGTGGGAACTTAGTGAAGTGAAGCTAACTTTTTCCTTCCTTGGTGGACTCATCTGTAAAATGGGTAGAATAACAGTACTTGTTAGGATGCCATCTAAGTGAAATAATACTTACGTGTTGTAAGAATTAAATGGCATGGTATGAGTGAAGCACTCAGCACGGAGCCTGGGAATAGTGAGCACCATCATATATATTAACCATTATTGTAGTACCTGGAAACTGTGTTTTACTTGAACAGCTGTGTTTTTCTTGTTACTTATCTACAATTGACCACACTGGATATTTGTTTTGAGCCATAGTGAGGATGAAGTGGAAAGATAAACCCATTTATCCCTCCTATTATAATTGTAAAGAGTCATTTTTAGTGAACTTCAATTATAAACTCAGGGACAAGAATATTCCTGATGAGAGCAAAGATAAAGAGAGCAGAGGTTGCAAAGAATTGTGCCCCACTTAGACATTGCTTCGCAAGCCCCAGAACAAAAGAAAATTGGTCTCAAGCAACAATTCTTTTGGCCACCTGGATCATGTCTGGTCAGGATAGAAGAAAACGGTTCTTGTTTCACTAATGGAATTTTAAAAGCATTGCTCCCAATTTTTCTGTGGGTAAGTTTAGACTCAGTAGAGAGCTCAGCCTGATGTGCAACAAATCTGGAGTTGTTGTATGGCTCTCCCAGATGCCTGAAGACATTAAAGATGTGTGGCCCCGACTGAGAGCCTAGCACAGTAAGCACATGGGGGCACAAGCCACAGAATAGAAAACTCACAGCTTAGCCCTTTGGGATATTTATTTTGTCTACTTTTCAAATATTTAGTCTGGAATATTTAAACTAATATTTGATTGGTGTACACACTTGTCCAAATGTACAGCAGCTGACACTACATGGAGCTTTGGAGACACAGGTTCACGACTAGCTGATTGTTTAGAAAGCTCATATGTGAAAAGGCAGATCTTTCTGCAAATGTAGATAAAAAGTGGGTCAAGCCAAGTGTATGGAAAATGAGATAATGGGAGATTCGGAGAATATTCCCATGGGGGCCAGTTTCTCTGATGTCCAACTGAACTACATATTAATGAAGGATGAAAACCTCTCACAACTGATAAGCAGGCTGTCTCCTGGCAATTATCATAGCTTCTGTTGCAAAATAGGTACATTATTTGGACTTTATCCATTCCTTGACTTGCTCTCTGTGAGGAAGCACAGTCTCAAATAATTGCAGGTCTATTAGCACATCAATTACCTAAAGACCTTGATTTTAGCAAGGAGTGGATTTTAATCAATCGCTGCAAATGTTATCGAGAGATTAGTTGTCCCAGAGAATAAAATTAACTACAATTAGACTGTAATAACTTGTGAGTGCCACTAGCATATATTTTCTAGTTCCTGTACAATTAATGCATTTTACTGCTTCCTGTATAAAAAACGTTTAGACTTTTTCATAATAACTAGAATTAATGTTACCTTTTAAATTTCCTTCCTTGTAAGGAACCAAAAGGACACAACTAAACTAATACATAAATAACTCGCACTTTAATATATTGAGTTCTTACTAAACAAGACAATTTAAGATAATTAATACAAATTAAAGACTTTATTAAAGCAGGATTTTATTTCAATACTGAAATTGAATCCAGTGTTTTTAAAGCATTGGTGATTTGATAGAGGGAATGATGGGGGGAGATAAGAGAAAATACATCAAGGTTCAGTGATGGTCAATTTGAGGTAAAAATGACAACATGGCAGATCTGGGGACATGTGAACATTCATTCAGGCATCCAGAAACACCTGAGGAGGGAACTGTACTAGTCTGTTCTCATGCTGCTAATAAAGACATACCCAAGACTGGGTAATTTATAAAGGCAGGAGGTTTAATTGACTCACAGTTCCACATGGCTGGGAATGCCTCACAATCATGGTGGAAGGCGAATGAGGAGCAAAGTTATGACTTACACGGCGGCAGGCAAGGGAGCTTGTGCAGGGGAATTCCCACGTATAAAACCATCAGATCTCGTGAGACTTATTCACTACCACAAGAGCAGATGGGAGAAATGGCCCCCCATGATTCAACTATCTGTACCTGGCCTCACCCTTGACATGTGGGGGTTTTTACAATTTAAGGTGAGATTTGAGTGGGGACACAGTCGAACCGTATCAGGAATTTATTAAAGTGTTGCACTTGCTGTATTCAAACTATTATGAATGAGACTATTATGGTGTCTATAACAATTTATCTCTAAATACTTTGACACATACTATGCAATATAAAGCATGTGCTACTTAGTTTGAGCTTCAGTTCTAGGGCTAGTCACTTTCTCTGATCACGAATCCACACTCTACCAGTGGTGGCTAGCATCATATGAGGAAGGCTAATTCTAAAGGTGGCTGCTAAAAGCCCTTTTTCCATATCTTAAATAGCACTTGAGGATATGCTAATTAGCATAGTGAATGTTAGACATGGATTTGCTCAGTGTACTTGGTGGCCTGTTATTTAGCATGACTGGTAGAACTGCACTCTGACTGATTAGATGACATGAAAATTGTCCCAGAGATGTGACTTGGCTAAAATCTTTTATTGATATTACAGGCACTTGCATAGACAGCATGTAGGAATTTGGGGAGACTCAAAGCCAGCTCTCTCAAGGATGGCCCTGATGCTTGGTTCCTTAAAGGCTCTGTGGCTGGTTCTCAATTGCATGGTATGATAAAAGTCACAGTTTCTCACCTCCAGAATGTTTTCATATCTATTTTGAGTGAAACTTTCATGTAGAGTGGTGGTTGCAGCATCTACACAGGCAGAAGGTGAGATTTTGTGCAATTATTTCAGGTTTGATTGCATATAAAAGTTTAATATATTCAATATTTGTAGCAGGATTTGGCTGAAAACTTACTTTCATTATAACCCGGTGAAAGGTTGTAGAGGAATAGCAAACTTCCATTCACCTCAAATTATTCAGGGATTAACTTTCTCCACCAAAAATAATTTAAGAGTTGTTCTTGTTTAAATTGGCTGAAGACACTTTGCAGCAGGGCATCGGATTATTCCTATTTGGGCATTAGATAACAGTACTTACTCCCTTTGAAGACTGCAAAGTTCAGATATATATAAGTTAATTTACAGTCTTCCTAGTGTTGTAGGAGGACTCCAATACTTTGAGACTAAAACATGAATTTTTAACCTAAATATTGACGCTGGATGTGGAAAAATTACATTTTTAGTTTTGTGATCCAATAACAGAATTTGGTATTTACTTCGTTTTTAAGAATGTAGACAAACTACATATTACAGGTGCCTATAATTTTTTACCAATATGAATCACAGAAGTTTTTCATGACATCTTATGGTTGTTATACATAGCTTTAAAGATTATTTAGGATCATCACCACTTGAAAATTATGGTAGTTATTAAAGCAACTGCTAAATCTCTTTATTTAATATATCAGTAAAAAATTGCCTTAATTACTACACCATTAACTTTTTTCTTATATTTTGAAATATAATTTCAGTAAAATTGGCTTTCTTCTTCATTCTATGTATTTTATGAATTTAAAAATGTTATTTGGGGAAGGGGATCAGTAGAAATCACCAGACTGAAAAGGGCTTCATGGCACAATAAAGGGTAAGAACCCCTTACCCAGAAGTTTCCTTCAATGCCAATCACATTCCCCAAATTAATCCATGTTGCCTGAACTGTTTCCTGGTTTATGTGATGTCATAGAAGTGAATCATGTGCATCTCTGTGTGTGTGTGTGTGTGTGTGTGTGTATGTAGAATGGGTTAGACTGAACTGTCATAAATTAAAAAATAAGGGCAGCCAGTGTGGCAGATTCAGGAAAGGAAGATAATGGAGTAGATTTGTTGTAGGTTTTCTTAAAAATCTTTTGTCTGTAACATCGTGCTGCATCATCAATTAAAAGGATAAAAAATTTATTTTCCAGTTTGTTGGATAGAGGAAGAAAATTTCATGGGGAACCATTTATTAAGTACCTTAACCTGACTTCTCTCCTGCCTGTACATATCCTTTTATGGGCAAAGAGGCTCATGAACTAACATAGGCATTTGGGATAAAGGACACACAGCTATATTATTGGACCACAGACTTTAAGGCCTTGGGCCAGACACCTCAATGTTCTGGGTTTAATTTTAGTGGAGAAAAAAGTATCTGACAGCACTTTTGACTCAGCTTCCTTACCTTCATATGTGTGTTGCCCAAATTAGAAAGGGGTTTCCTGATCCTTGACTGCACTAATGTAGAGGTGTCTATGCATGCCAGGTCTTCCTGCAGAACCCTTGATCTGCTCATTTGTGAAACCTGGAGAAAAATGACTGAGTGCTAGTGAAGTCATGGATAGGACTTTCATAGGTCTTGTTTGACTGTTCAGACAAAAGTCTTATTAATATCTGTCACTGGAAACCTTAGTGTGGAAAAGCAAAAGCTATGAACACTGACATGGCATGTTTGAGTCCTGACTATGCATACCCCTTATTAGTTAAATGACCTTATGCAAGTCACTTCCTCTTCTAAAACTTCAGTTTCCACATCTATGAAATGGCAATCGTCGTCGTCGTCGTCATCATCATCATCATCATCATCATCATCATCATCACCTTTATCATCTCGTCTCCCTTTTGGGATGATGTGAGGTTTAAATTACATGCAGATGATATCTAGCATAATGTACTTATGGAATGTGGAATATAAATGACTCCACATCCATTCTCCTGGAGTCAAATAGCTCTTGGATGCTCAATAACCTCTACTAGGGCAAATTTGCTCTCTTGGAAAAGCCTGTTGAAAGAAATTTTCTTTTGTTTTTCATATTTCTTTTCCTAAAAGTGTGGGGAAGAGCTACAACTTGTCTTTATTGCCATTTCAGTGGATAAAGACCAAGTACTTCATGGTAGAGATTAATGGTCTGAGGGAACATAGTAAGATTAAGCAGCAGAAACACAGTGCCTTATTTTCTACATAGAAACATATTCTTTCATTTATCCAGTCATTCAATAAGCACTTCTTTACTTCAGGTTATCATATCAAAAACCTGAGAAAAATAGGGTAGAAAAAACCAAAATGTTTGTTGATAGGAGCTGTGGTCTTTTTCTTCAAGTAGCTTCCATTGTAGTTGGAGAAAGAAAACATCAAATTAACGTTGTAATTGGAGAACAAAACATTATCAAATATGAGTGTTTCTGAAAAACTCAAGTATCTCGTTCTTTTATGTCTTTCTGCATTTCATGAATTGCTATACTGTCCACGTTGCTCTCTCAATATAAGAGTCCTCTCTGTTCCTGTCTTTAATTTCTTTACATTTAATTCATTAGCAAATCTGCTGTTTTTCACTCAGAGAAATAAACTGAACCCAATCATTTCTAGACCAAGACACATTCATTTCTTCCCTGGATGACTGAAATAGGCTCCTAAAGCATCTCCTTGCTTTCAATCTTCCAAAATCAATTATCCACACAACAGCAAGAGTGATGTGTAAAAATATATATAATATAGATCATGTCACTTACCTGCTTAAAACCATCTAATGATTTCCCTTCTCATTTGGACTAAAACTCCAATGCATTAAAGTGGCTTTCAGAGCCCAACAGGAGATACTCATGTGTCCTCTCTATTTCTCTCATCATCTTCCAGGCTGTCTCCCATTTCAGGGTCTTCACGTTAGCCGTTCCCTCTGCCTTTTACTACTCTCCCCCTTGATATTCATAATTCACATTGATGGCTTTTTTAAAATGTCATTCAGTTTTCAAAGAGATATTTTATGTGCATTAGATCACTTGGCATCATTTCAACTTATTCTAATTCTCTGTTTTGCAATTATCACTATTAGATTTTTGCTTGCTAGTTTATCCCATGTACCAAGCACCATCTAAATCCTTATGCATTTTAGTCGCATACCCTTCTTGGTGATCTCCTGTACTCCTAGAGTTTCAATGAACATCCACATGCATGATCCACCATGGTGGGAACCAAGCCTCCTGTTATTCACGGTTGTATGCCTAAATTTAGCACCTGGTGTAGCACATAGGAGGAGCTCAAAGAATATCTATTGAATGGATGATTAATGATTCCAAGATCTGTCTATCATTCATAACCTTCCTCTGGACTTCACAACCATTAACTGCTACAGGATGGAAATACAGGGATTAAAAAATTGTGTTCAAATGGAATTTCTCACTTTCTCCCAAACTATCATTTTTATCTGTGCTCTGTACATCAGCGTTCATTATCTCCAGCATTGCCTGAGCTGGTAACACTGACTTAATGGCGATCCTGAGCAAATCTCTCCTCAGCCTAAAACATTTTAATGGTTACCAATTGCTATTGGGATACTATAGTTCAA
The DNA here is from genome assembly GCF_043159975.1 of Macaca nemestrina. Taxonomy (NCBI): domain Eukaryota; kingdom Metazoa; phylum Chordata; class Mammalia; order Primates; family Cercopithecidae; genus Macaca; species Macaca nemestrina. The sequence continues at coordinate 161,498,911 of NC_092129.1, read as the reverse complement.
ACTCTTTAACAAGCCCTTCCTCATGAGCTAGAGCTTCCTTCTGTAGTTTTATAGCTGTCAACTACATCTGTACTCCTGCCTCCCTCCATTTTGTATGCTCTGATGCTTCCATATAAATGCCTGCCTCTATGTAAGGTGTCATGCCTTCTGCTCCCTCAGACTATAACACACTTCTCCTCTCCTGCCCCCACCAGCACCTGCTCATACCCTGCCCTGATAGCAACCTCACGCAAGCCTCTCCTCCTTGAAAACTTCCCATCCCTTCTCAAGATTCATTTCCTCTAGGAAATGAGCTGTCTCTCTTGGCCTCCCTGGCATTCTAATACACATGGTTCTGATTCAGGATGCTTGGAGCAGAGTCCTGAGAATATGTATTTTTAAAGAGCCCTCCAGGTGATATCCATGCAGCACTATCATGAATCATCATTTAGAAAATACTAACACACTAGATTGTAGTTGTCCATGTATTTGTCTGCATTCTCCACTAACCTGGGAGCTCTATGAGGCAGGGAACGTATCTGTCTTGTTCACTTTCTAAGAAACACTTACTCTAGCAATAAAAGACACTCAATAAATTTTTGTCAAATTATTGTGAAACCTTTGTGGCTCCTCTTTGACTAGCCAGGGGTTGTGTCCTGTAACTGTAGGGTTGGAAGGTAGGAGTTTCTGAGTAAATGAAATGTAACTAAGCCATTTTAGTGGGACCTGTCTCACACCAACCTATCATTGTATTACTGAAATTTCTCCCATGGCATTGAAATCATTCCTAGAATTGTTCATGAGACATGTACTAGAGCTCAAATCCTGAATGCTAATTTTTCCTCATTTTTTTATATAGAAATGAAAAAAAATTGCTAAAAGTCAAAGCCAATATTAGTTTCCTTGACATATCATTATTCCTTATTCTTGACCAATATTTACTAAGAGATTCTTTTGAGAATAACATTGTAGAATATGTGTTAAGAATAAATTGTTAAGTATAAATGTCATGACAAAAGTCCAGGTAAATGTCAAGGTAAATGTAAGTAATGTTGAATTAGATGGAACTCTACACAAACACACACACACACACACACACACACATTTTAAGCTGGGGTAATATTGTTGCCTGTGAATGTTGAGTAATATTTTTCCAAGTGTTATGCTGAAAGTAACTTGAATGTTATCAATTGAAGTAAAAACGAAATGCTTTCCCCCTTAACGACTATTTTTTCTGTGTAGCCCCTAGTGTTCTACTTACAAGTTTCCACTAATCACCATAGTGCAGATTTTTAAATTTTTTTTTTGTCATTCCCCTTCTCTCTTTGTCTCCATACAAATAATAAAAGGTATCTTAAACTATGTTTGAAAGTCAATTCTAATCCTTGTTTTTTAAAGCAACATAATGAAATATGATTACCCCAGGGTGTTTCTATGACTCAGAAAATGGCGTAAGATAAAAAGAATTGCTCAGATAATTTACATGACTTTCTACTTTGGTATTCAGGATGAAATCTGTGTCTGTCTTCAAATTACACAGGATAGTCAATTTCTTAAAATATTTGTATCTGACTATTAATATAATACACAGTTAAGGTAGCACCTTTTGATAATTTACTGAAGTATAAAAACCAACCCATAATGCCATATGTGGCAATAATCATGGTTAATATCTGATGTTTCTACTTCTTTTAAGGGAATGCAAAATAAGACCTCTCCTCAACTGATATCCTCTATCAATCAGTGGAAGCTGCTTGGAATACTGTTTTGAGAAAGGCAGGAGCCAGCTTCTCAGCCCAAATGGAAGATACTAATGATTGATTAGGAAAGGTTAACACGGCCATGGGTGGTGGAAGGGGGGCTGTAAATGTGTGGGAACCATGCCATGTATTTGCTATCTTTGGTGTTAATATAATAGCCATGTGAACATGCATGAGTAGAACTTATTTTGTAGTATGAATAAGGTTAATTCTTAAGATTATATAGTGAAGGTATTCAGAAAGCTTTCAAACCCTCCTGCTCAGCTTATAATGTCCTCTTAAATGTGGAGAGTTAAGTATATTTATTGAATTTACAGCATTAACAAATGTGCATTTTATTTGGTATTCCCTCTGCCATGGGCATGGCACTTTCTATTAAGTGCATTCTTTCTTGAAAAAGCCATATTTCCCACTAAAGACTACCAAACATATGGGATTTACCTATTAATTATTACCTTTGAAAACATACTTGCTGTTCTTTGCTTAGTGTTTTGCTCAGAAGAGAGCAAAAATGAAAAGTGGAATAGAGGAAGGGAAAAATGAAAAAAGGGAAGAAGGGAGAAAGGAAGAAAAGGTGGGAGGAAATGAGACAGCAACCAAGGAAGAGAAAATAGAAGTAGGAATCTTAAAAGGGAGGGCAGAACACACAGATTTAGAGAGATTAATTGCAACGGCAAATCCCAAGCGAAAGGGAAAATGAATCCTTAAAAGGAAAATGGAAAAGGCTAACCCCCCTCAGACAGTCTTCTCCGGGGATGCTGACTGGACACTCTGCCCTCCTGCAATCGATATGGTCATTTGCAGTTAAGCTAAGGGAAAAGCTGACGGGTAACAGGGATCCCCACCTCCATCCACTCCCATGATCGAAGCTGTGGGAGTAGCACAGGAAGAAGTCTGCAGATGGATGAATGATGTCACAGAGCTGAGGTGGAGATGGGAGCCCTGAGAGAATGGAAAGGCAACAGAGTACTTCTCCTGTTGTGGGTGGGGCCCTAGTGAACTGAGTTTAAATTAGCAGACCCAGAGGCAGGTCAGACACCAGACAGAGGAAGTGGCCAGAAGAGCTATGGGAATCTGAGCTGCAGGAGATTTTCAGTGTCCCATAATCACAGAGCAAAGAGGCGAGATGAGGGTCAGTGGCCTGCTCGCTAATGTGCCAGGGGAGAGCTGAGAATCCTTGAGCTGAACAAACCCTTTGTTAACAGCAAGAAAGAAACATAGGTGGAAAAGCGTTGGTGCTAGATTTTTGCATGTCAGCTAATATGCCAGAGGTGAAATTGTGTTCAAACCTGTGGCGTTGTGGAGATACTACATGTACTCTGCATTTTGCTTTGAAAAGGAAAGGATATTAATGTTCACCAATATAGAGGAGCCAGTGGCTTTAACTTAAAGAGATACTGCTTTCTAGTTACAAAGGACTGTAGACAGAAAGTCACTCTTCTAGCCTATGGAGCGTCCGCCTCATAAAAGTAGAGTCTCAAATGATTGAGAAGGACTAAGCTGAAAAGCTGATAGCTAAATTTGAGAGAGGTGGTTGGGATTGAGATGGTTGCCCTCAAAGCGAATACCGTGAGGCAGCAGTGATTACAATGGTTGATTAATTTTCATAAATTCCTCCCTATTCTGACTTCCTTCTCATTTCTTTGGATAGCAAATAATGAAAATTTAAAAATATATAAATTAACCTGTTTGAATGACAGCAGCATGGATGCAGTAGAAATAGCTCAGGGCGAGGTTAGCTTTTGAATATTTGCTCTGATTCTTACTCTAATTCATATAGTTGTTATAATGATTAAAGAGTGCAGTATGTAAATTCTCCAGTACACAGAGGAGTTACAATAAATGTTAGCTCTCATCTTCTTCTATTTATTCTAAAAGTTTAACCTTAGTTTATTGGCTGATACGTGCGAGGGCAAATTTTCACCAATTGATAGTTTTGAGAGCTAAATAAAACTGCTCTTTTACAATAAACACTAATTCTAATGAAAATCCTTAGATGACTTCATCCCCTTGACTTTTTATGGTAAAATAAAATAATAATAATGTGTGCAATGGACATTTAGTCTCCATATAATATTTTTGAAATCAAATTCTGTAAGTAAAGGCTAGTATGGCAAGGCAGAAATGAGATAGCACACTCAAACAAAAGGAAATTAATGTAGGGACTTTTTATAAAGGTGTGGCAAGGTTAAGAGAGCTAGAGAGACCCAAAGCCAGAAGACAGGGCAGCCTGAGAGGAGGTGTGGCCCCCTGTGGAGAAAAGCAGCCACTGTTGGCCAGCAATTGAGCAGGGAGAGAACTCAGGATATGCATACCCTGGCCTCACTCAGCTCCTACCAGGTCCTCCCATTAGTTGAACTCAGTGAGAAGCAAGCTTGGTTCATCCAGAGTGAATCTGGAGTAGGAAGCAAATGTTGTCCAGCATAGTTGTGTGTGTGTGTGTATTCACTCACACATATACACAATCAAAGTCAAAAGCAGCTTATTTTAGTAACTCACACTTGAGTCTTCACCCCTGCCAGTGTAAGGTTAAATGCTATAACATGATTATTTGGGCTTGGAAGACAAATAACTGAGGTAGTTAACTATATCAGGACAAAAGGTCAGAACAGTGATTCATCATATAATTTTCAACTTCTTAGGCACTGCTAAGATAGCTGGGAAATGATTTAACGAGCCCCAAATTCAGTGTCTGCTCTTTAGAAAAAAGGAAGGATGACTCCAAACTGAGATCAGATGTGAGTGGGTTAAAATTCCATCTGCTTCTTGAGAAGGGCTGAAATGAATTCCCCTGTGAACAGGCCATCTATTATTTACCTTACTTAATCCAGTGCTCATGGCACTAGAAGTTATCACCACAGGGATTTGAGTTTGGCCTTTTGACTAATAACTTTCTTGGGAGGGATCGGTTTTGCTCTGAGAGGAGGATTGGATGTTCCACCAGATGAAAGCTTTCAGATGTTAATGAAATTGGATTCATCCCTGACCTATTTCCTGGTGCTTGGTGTTTCACCTGAGGGTGAACTCAAGAGATAGCCAATTTGGAGATAATGTCCTACGCACACTTCTGACATTTGTTCTACAAGAGAAGCTAAGCAACTTGTGATTTCACGTAAAGCAAAGATGGGGGGCTGGGCATGGTGGCTAACTTCTGTAATCTCAGCACTTGAGGAGGCTGAGGCAGGAGGATTGCTTGAGGCCAGGAGTTCCAGACCGGCCTGGGCAATATAGTGAGATGCTGTCTCCATAAAAAATAAAAATATTAGCCAAGCATGGAGGTGTATGCCTGTACTCCCAGCTATTTGGGAACCCGAGGAGGGAGGATTGCTTGACCCTAGGAATTTGAGGTTATATTAAGCTATGATTGCATCATTGCATTCCAGCCGAGTGGACAAAGTAAGACCTTGTCTCTTAAAAAAAAATGGTAAGTAGCTGTTCATACTTTCAAATGAATTGAGAGAAATATGAAATCTGTAATTTGAGAGGTAACATGTAGTCAAGATTTTTCATTTGCAGGAATCTGGATTAACAGAGAAAACTAATTTCTGAGTTTGGGAGCACTAGAGATGATAATCTTGACTAAACCTAGAAAATTTACCCAAGAAATCCCCTTTCTCCTTAAGCCAGAAATATGTGGAGCTATGGAGGCAGCGAACCATAAATGTCATACCAATTCTGAGAATCTAAGGAATTTTCTATATCATATATTGGCAATGTTAAGTTGATATGGTTTGGCTGTGTCCCCACCCAAATCTCATCTTGAATTGTAGCTCTGGTAATCCCCATGTGTCAGGGGAGGGAGCCAGTGGGAGGTAACTGAATCGTGGGCATGAGTTTTTGCCAACTTGTTCCTATAATAGTGAATAAGTCGCATGAGATCTGATGTTTTTTTAAAGGGTATTTCCTTTGTACACATTCTCTTGCCTGCTGCCATGTAAGACGTGACTTTGCTCCTTCACCTTCCACCATGATTGTGAGGCCTCCCCAGCCATGTGGAAATGTGAGTCCATTCAACTCTTTTTCTTTATAAATTACCCAGTCTTGGATATTTCTTCATAGCAATATGAGAACAGATTACTACAGTAAATCATACTATTTCTTGTAATTAAATTTCTCTTCAGATCACTTTGAGATGAGCCCATACTTTATTTCAGATATCTCATAAATTTTTACGAATGCAATGATGATGCTATCAACCACAAAATTCCAAGAAATTAATTGCCTGGTAAAAGTAGGAATGGGTACCCAACTGGGTGTTACTATAAAACATTTTAGAGAATGTTATATCCATTGGGAAGTACATATGTTGACACTTTAAAGGTATTTCACTTCCAAATTTTCTCAAGTAGAAATATGCTTCTACATAATGTACCACAGTAGGCTTTCAAAAATATAGGCATTACCTTTATGTTTTGTTCAATGTCCTACACATGTTTTCTCATTTCAGTTAAAATAAAACCCAAGTCAGTCATTGTGGTTTAGAAGTCCCAGCATGGTCTGGTTCCCACATCATTTGGTGCCACATTCCCTCTCACTATACTCTAGCTGTACTGAGCTCCTTGTTGTTCCATGCCAACCTCGTTCTCGCCTCAAGGTCTTTATGCCTTCTGTCTGCTCCACCTGGATGGCTCTCATCTCATCTCTTCATTTGACTGTCTTCATCTGATCATTCAGGTGCATGTGCAAGTGTTTCCTCTGCAGACAGTACCCCTGAAGTCCTCCTTATAGAAACTAGTGTCCCATTCTAGTAAGCCTTGATCCCTGATCTTGATTTGCATTTTCCTCAGAGCTTACAGGGTATCATTAACTAATTTTTTAATTTGTTTAATATATTCTTATTGTTTGTCTTCCCTGTACATTGTAATCACCTTGAGGGCAAATACTTGTTTGGTAATGGCCTTGTGACACATAGAGCAACAGCTGGAAAAAAATTACACACACACACACACACACACACACACACACACACACACAATTTCTAAATAAGTAACTGTTGAAAGAATGAATGCTTGTACCTCTGCATGGAAGCCTGGCATCCTGAGTCCTTTTCTGGTTTTACCTATGACCTCAAAACAAACATGACTTCGATTAAGTTTTCGTATTTTTAAACTTTAGCTTACCACTTATAAAATAATATCAATTCCTGACTTTCTCTGAGAGTCACACTTTCCATAAGTATCTTGAAATTCTTACATGCAAACTGCTTTTTATGTCAAAATTATGTCTGACACCATTTGAGAGCTGTGAGATGACCTTGATAAAGGTTTGTGTGTTTGAGTAGCAAACTTTAAGTGTTGTTAGATACAACTGGATGCCCCTTGACTTAACAAACTTGCCCTTCATACCTCGCATGATAAAGTCTGTGCATTGTGAAGTAGAAGGACATTTCTTAGTCAATATTTATTTTTCTTGTATTTGTATCATATCGCTCTCCACGTGAGTTTGTTTTCATGGAGTAAATGTGTCAATCATATTGACACAGATATGGTCTATGAAACAGTTGTATTTGCTAATTTAAACTGATGAACTGGCATTCTATTTTCCTATCTTACTGTCTTGCCTTGGATAATATGAATTAGTCCTTGAGAGAGGAATGATTTTTTTTGATGTGGACAAAATTGGTCGTTTTTGACCATGGCATTCTAGTGCTACCTTATGAGGGATTAGAGTAGGCCACCAGTCTGCTTTTACAAGGTGAACACCATATCTAACTGTCACTCAGATCAAAAGCTTCCCTCTCATCCTTAGTCATTTGCCTCCAAAAGCCACAACAGATTTTTATTTTTATTTATTAATTAATTTTTTTAGAGACAGGTTCTCTCTCTATTGCCCAGGCTAGAGTACAGTGGCATAATCATAGCTCACTGTAACCTTGAACTCCCGGGTTCAAGTAATCCTCCTAACTCAGTAGCCTGAGTAGCTAGGACTGTAGGCACACATCACTACACCCAGCTAAATTTTTTTTTTTAAATTTTTTGTAGAGATGGGATCTCACTGTGTTGCCCGGGCTAGTCTTGAACTCTTGGGCTCAAGCAGTCCCTCCACCTTGACCTCCCAAAGTGCTGGGATTACAAGCGTGAGTCACTGTGCCAGGCCTAACAGATTAATTTTTTTTTTTTTTTGGCTCTTTCACTTCATATGAGTAGAATAATGTACTGTGTACCTTTTAGATTTCTTGATCAATGTATTTATTCATCTTTGCATGTAGCAGTGTTTCTTCTATTTTCCTTGATATATGGTATTTTATTGTCCATTATCAAAATTTTTTTACTTATTCTATTGTAAATAGACATTGTTTTTATTTCCAGTTTGGGACTTTTATACAGGATGCCATGAACATTTTGTATATGTCCGTTGGAGTTCATATATATGCGTTCCTGTTGGATATATGCTCACAGCTGGAATTGCTGGGTATGTATGTGTGTTCAGATTTATCAGATACTGCCAAGCAGTAATCAAAAGTAATTGTATCAAGGTGTACTCCCACTGTCAGTGTGTGAGAGTCTAATTTCCTCTTTATCCTTTTAATTTTAGCCATTCTGGTGGATGTTCAGTAGTACCATGTCTGATTTTAATTTTCTTTGCTTTAATGACACATGATGTTAAACATCTTATGATATACTTATTAACCATTTGGAAATTTGAAATTATATTTATTAACTATTTATATAGATTAGAAAAAGGTCTCCATTTCTCAAAATTCTTCGAAGCCATCTGCTCGGAAAACTGTCATAATAGCCTTCCAGAGTTACAATAACTTTAAGGTACATGACAACACCTAGACATGATCAACACACAGCCTGATCCCTAGGGTGAGTAACAGTCTGTGATAGACAATCAGACAGCAGTCACTCAAGCTATGTTAAAAACTCACCTCAGAGATTTATGTTGACCAAAGCAAAGAGAGATCTTATATGATTCTCCAGGACCATAAGAACTAAAGTAGAGCAGATAACCCTGAAAGATAACCCTGGCACTGAGTTCTGGCAGGAAAGTTTCCCATGAAAGGAGGGGCTTGACTCAGAGAGTATTCACCAGGGGTGGTTTTCAAAATATTTTATGACCCATGTAGCACAGTCACTGAGCAGTCATATGAATCCCAACCACAACAGACACAGCTCAATGGATGCATGCCACGGTACTTCGATCGTGAGTATCACGACAATAGGGACAACAGGAGACAGCAGGTATTTAAGAAAAAAGGGATACACACACACACACACACACACACACACACACACAGAGATATGCTACAAGTAAACACATTTCTTCATAGTTTTGCTTAGAACTGGGCCCTAAGTTCAGTATTGAAAAATTGGTTAGCAAGTTATGTTGTTAACCGATATCACTGATCCACTATGTAAAAATACACAGATCAACATGTCTCCTTATAAGCAAATGTGCTTATACCTTTAAATTAGGAATAATATCTTCCTCATTTGTTCTGATTTGTTTCAGACAATATAGGTTCCCATTTGAAAATCAATACAACCTATTGTCAACCGAAAGTATTTCGGGGGGGAAATTAAATGGGTGCTCATTTAAAGTTTCAGATCCATTTTACATTCAATGAGATGAGAAATGTGAGACATGTAACATAGAAACATTTTCATTACACGAATATTTAGATAGATAAAGCATCATTTAAATGTTGCTCTGAATTCAGAATAGAAGCTACAGTCATCCTTACCAAAATTTTAAAAATCTTCGGTTTGTCATGTCTGGTAACCTTTAGTTTTTTTCATTGATAGTGTGATTTGATAAGTGAAAGCTTATAGTGTATAAAATATTTTCATAAGATATATTTACATACAAAAACTTCATTGAAAAGTAATCTATATTCAGAATATAAACTATGGTCATATTTATAAGCTTTACTAACATTTAAAAAAATCTCATAATAGTGTAGTGACCAATCTCATGACCTTTCGATTACCTACTGCATTTGATTTTATTTTTAGTGCTTTCAATTATCTTCCTGATACTCAGATATTTTACAGTGAATTAATTCTGATGTGGAAGAGTTTCATCTTCCTTGTGGGGGGTATGAGTCATTATTCCTTTCATCTTATGCACAGTGTTTTTCCATAGTCATTTGACTAATCATGAACTATTTAAGCATTTCTGAATATAGAGAGTAGGCACCAGATTGATGGTCATTTATTTGGAGTCAGGAAAATGATCTTATAATGTTAGTGATTATGTTAATTACTTCAAAGGGATGGATTTAGCATCCACATGGAGAAATTGAAACATGAGAAACTAATAATGTTGCTAAAACACATAAAAAGCATTTATAAATAATTTAGCTTTATGTTTATGTAGCATTAGAAAAATAAGTTAATTGAAATTATAAAGAGTATTTTTAGATTAGAATTTGATTTACTTTTATATTATCTGTACTTGCCTTCATTATTCTCTAAAATTTTCTTTGTTTTGAATTTTGATATCAGTATCTTATGTGCAATTTTGTTGCTCTCCAGTTCAAAACTTAAATAAATCGTTGCCCTTAAAATTACCTTTATAAGCCAGACATTTCAGTCCCTTTGAGAAAACATGAGCATCTCTAGGTCAGCTTGCTTTTAAAATAGTTTTGGGAAGCCCAAAGGCTGCATATAAATAAGTGTATTTGAAAGCCTGTGGCAGAGTGGTGCATAATGTGTAGGTAATGACTGAATTCTCAATTCAGGCTGGCCAACAAACTAGAAAACGAACATAGCTAATTTAAACAAGATCTGGTGGAGGGAAAGAAATTACTTACCGCCACTCTTCTTAAAATGGGTTGTGCCTGTTATTTAATTATTACAACCATTGCTCTGAAATAATTAAGCTTCCTCAGCCTTGCTACACATTCTGAAATAATAGACAGAGATGTGGTACAGGGCCAGCAGTTGACAATCTACTTAAACTGCCAGGAAAATAAACATGGGCCAATTGGCCTAAGTAAGAACAAGGCAATTGGCCTGGAAAGATAAAAGAGACTTGGAGACACTCTCCATGGGCAGTAATGGGTAACAATATTTGGTTATTTTCCTCACTATATATGTTGGAATGGGTAAGTATATGAAGTTACCTTAATAATTTCTAACAAACTTCCATTTGTTTATTTTGTTTTCTTTTTAACTATAGCAGTATTTCGTAATACAACATAAAATACTCATGTAGGAAGAAGAAAATTCATTATTTATTGTTAATGGGGGGGGAAGAACATTTGTGAATAACATTCTCTTATCAATGATTCTTAATGCAAATTTTTATTAAAAGTATATACTAAAGTATATAACATTGTCTTAGAAAACTGTCCTGACTCAATTGAGAATCCATATGGTTCTGGATTTTAAACAAATGTCAAACAAATGGCACTTATTCATTTAATAAATATCACTTTATTATGTTAAGTAGCTTGACTGAGACATTCTACCACATATACTTATATCAAAACATCATGTTGTACATCATAAGTATAGACAATTTTTCTTGTCAATTTAAAAAAATTAATTGAATGCCAAATGGTAGAAACTGCCAGTTGTTTACCAATTTCCTTTTTTCCTGACTTAAAAAGTAAATTTCTCAGTTTCAGTTGAAAGCATATCTGCTCAGAGAAGAACTCTATTACCTAGTTTCCCTTACAGCATGGACTGCTATGTGACTAGATTCCAGTCATGAGCAGAAGTGACAGGGTGTATCCTCAAAGCTTGGGACCCTTCCCTTCTTTCCACCGTGCGGGAAATCCTCCAATACTATACCACTCCCCTCCAGCCAGTGTTAGAGAGAAATAAACGTCAATCTTATTAAAAACCCTTGTGCTTTGGGGTCTCTTAGTTATGTCAACTTAGCATGTTCATTAAATAATAGAGCCTCTCTTGACAGGTATAACACTAAAAGTGAAATCGCATTAAAAAAAAATTTGTTGCCTTCATTCTCTGAGATGATAATATTAACACATATAAATTCCTACTACATACATATATATACTAATGGTAAAATATTTTTAGAATGACACTCAAAACTAACCATCCTAATATTGCAATAGCAATGTACCTCCGGACTGTCAATGCTCAGATTCCATGCTCTCCCTCCTACTCCTTTACTGATGGAATCCTCTTTCTAGTGACACCTGAGCTTACAGTCACAGTGCCTCACTCATGAAAAAAGCCATCATCAAAAGTTTGTGCTAACTCTCAGGCTTTTATAAGTTCACATGTGATTATGATAATGTCTGAAAATATCTCTCTAATAGACTAGATAAGGCCATTAAAGTACAGTAAGACTTAGTTTATATCAAAGTATTGACAGCATTTTTCTGCATAATAATAGTGATATTTATTCTTCTCAGGATATAACCTTAGCAAGGTCATCTCAGGCTAACCTTAGCAAGATTCCAGAAATCTAAATTGTTTTCCTCCAAAATTATCTTATCCTCTCAACATCCCCTTTACCAATAAGTACTGTTCTTCACATGATAAAGGAAGTGACCTGAATTTCTTTTAAAGATATGATGTATTTATAATCACATTTATAGTATTACCCCTACAAGAAGAAATTAGAACTTGATTAATTTCTAAAGATGTAGGGTGTTAGGGAGACATCTTCCAATATATTAATGCAAAAGAAAAGACAGAATTAGGAAGAAAAAAATGCTTTCTTTTGAAGAGTCTATTTAATAACTTAGACATTTACTTGTAAAGTATGTTTTGTAATGATAAATTTATTCTTTTTTTATATTCCCCGAAGAATAGCAGGAGTAATTAGATAAGAACGCCCAGAATCAGTGTCTTCCAGTTACAGAACAGATATTCTTCAAAGAGATCAGGAAAAATTCTCTTCCACACTTTTATTTTAGACTCTAAAAATTTACAGTTTTCCCTTAGACCACTCACACAAGGGAAAAAAATAAAAACCTAAAACTTCAGCATGTCTGCCCTTTATCTTGTTCAGAACGTAGGTCCTCAGAAACTGACTTTAGATTTTGGCACACATCCATGTTCACACCCATACACACACAGACTACAGTCAGCCCTCCAGATCCATGGGTTCTGCATCTATGGATCCAACCAACCACAGATTGAAAATATTAGGAAAAAAACAATAAAAATAACAATACAACAATAACAAATACAAATGTAAAAACACAACACAGTATAACAACTATTTAAATAGCATTTACCTTGTATTAGGTAGTATAAGTAATCTAGAGGTGATTTAAAGTATATCGGAGAATGTGTGTAGCTATATGCAAATACTATGCTTTTTTTTTGAAATGGAGCCCAGGCTGGAGTGCAACAGCATGATCTTGGCTCACTGCAACTTCTGCCTCCCGGGTTCAAATGATTCTCTTGCCTCAGCCTCCCGAGTAGCTGGGATTACAGGCGCCTGCCACCACGCCTGGCTAATTTTGTATTTTTAGTAGAGACGGGGTTTCACCATGTTGGTCAGGTTGATCCTGAACTCCTGACCTCAGGTGATCTGCCCGCCTTGGCCTCCGAAAGTGCTGGGACTACAGGCAAGAGCCACCACACCCAGCCACTATGCCATTTTTTATAAGGGACTTGAGCATCCACAGATTTCAGTATCTGTGGGGAATCCTGGATCTAATCCCCCAGGGATACTGAGGGTTGACTGTGCCTCTTCTGAGTGCTTTTCTGGTTGCCTTCCTGTATTATGGTCAAATGTCCACATGCTCTCAACACAGGGCGGAAACACAGGAGTATCTGCCACATCATGTCCAATCCCAACATCTCGAGAACATTGCTGGGGAGACAAAATAAAAAACACCTGGCCCTTTTGCTTTAGTTTCCTTTTGTTAAGATCTAACAACCACTTGACAAGGTAATTGAGGGATGACTTTTTACAATCTCTAGGAAAGGAAGACCAATCAAATGAGAGAGAAGAATCCACACTGGCACTAGACCATAACTCCACAGCACTCTGAAGCAGGGAGAAGACTGAGGAGACTTCTGCACACTCTCAGATGGCCTGGATTGCAGTAACAGTCAACTATCAATTTTCTCACCTACACCTACTCCCCACCATCTTTACATAGCCTCAAAATGATTTCTCCTACCCTATCAGTCCTTAGCGTAGTGTCCATTAAAGGAAAGAATTAATGACATAGAGTCTAGACCTGCCTTAGTAGATGATCGAGTGATTGCTAATGTCAAATAATGTATCTTCTCGTAGCCTGTTTAAAACGAGAGAGTTAACTACATGAGCTGATTCAGCTCTAAGGTTCACTGACTTGGAATATGGAATTTAATTTATACGGAAAATAAAGACCAGGTAGTTTACATACCTGGTGTCCACACTGCTCATTACCAACAGACGTACAATTTGATATTCAGTTGCTTAGCATTGAGTTCAGCTTTCATCTCTTTACCTGTGATTTACGTTGTATAAAATTTTGAATTCAGGGTGGCTTTCTTCTTATTACATCATATGTTTTGCTTCAATTAATAAATGTTTAGGAATAAAACATTTAACATAAATCAGTGTAACACAATCAAATTTTGACAAAAAAGTAATTAGGAAATATCAAATATATCTCAAAAGCAACAAATAACCTTTTGATTTTCTAGTAGTTTTATTTGTTATTGCTTTTTCTCCTGTAGGTGATTCCCATGCAGTGATTGCCAAATGGGCTTTCTTCCCAGGTCTTCTGAAAGAATCTGGAGGAAATAATGACGCTCAGCAGATGATTGATGATCACTCGGAATTTCTGAGAACCATGGCAAGTATGATAGAAGCACAGAGATAAGCTTTAAGCAATTTCTAAATATCATACATTTCAGTTTATTTATCATCACAATGGTGTTTTTTGTTTGTTTGTTTTTGTTTTTTGTTTTTTGAGATAGAATCTCACTCTATCACTCAGGCTGGAGTGCAGTGGTGCGATCTTGGCTCACCGCAAACTCTGCTTCCTGGGCTCAAGTGATTCTCGTGCCTCAGCCTCCCGAGTAGCTGGGATTACAGGTGTGTGCCACTGCACCCGGCTAATTTTTGTAATTTTAGTAGAGACGGGGTTTCTCCATATTCGTAGGCTGGTCAGGAACTCCTGGCCTCAAGTGATCCACCCACTTCAGCCTCCCAAAGTGTTGGGACTACAGATGTGAGCCATGCGCCCGGCCGAACACAATGAGTATTTATAAAGTCAATTTTGTTATGGGGTTGAGAAAGATAACTTTTAAAAATAATGGGAATCTATTCTATGTGTACACAGAGATAAAGAGTATGTAGGATGATCTTGAAAATGACGTGCTTATCAGCCTGGAACAGTACGGATTGATCAGGTGACTAGGGAAAGCATCCAATCTCCAAAAATGTACTAGAGGAGAGATAGGAAGAAAAGTTAATTGACTAGTAAATGTTCTGTATTTCAAGTCTATTACATAAAAATTAAGTACTTAAAAATTCAGTGATGTTTCAAATTAAATTAGACTAGGTCCCAATACAGAAACATTTAAAATATATACACAAGTCTTTGAGACTATTTGGATACACCTGGATATATTTTTCTTGTGGCAGAATGTGGGTCATGAAAAATAATAATCTTTCATTTTCAAAGTAGAAATATACTAATGCATAAATGTATTGCTTATAATGTATCAGTCTGCAGGGTATTATTTTTCTCATAATAGGAAATGGCAGACGTAGGTAACTCTATTCTTCTGGTGTAAAATGGAACAGAACAATCTTTTGCAATTACAATGCATAGACTATACTGGCCCTAGTGCAGGAAGCATAACAATTTGCATATTTTAATTTGGAGGTTAGGGACCCCTGTCAAAGTAACAGCTTGGACCAGGTCAGCAAGGAGAAATTGAGAAGAGAGAAATAATTGAAAAGGCAGTTCCCAACAAAATGAAATTTGTCTCGTTGTCACTTAAGGTTGTCTTCTTGTCTTTTTGAGAGAGCAAGGTCAGCTTAAGAATGAAGGGAGAGTAGAGCTTGGTAGATCACTAAGGACCAAAGGATAATTTTTTTAATAACAGTGGCAATTGCAATATATATTTATGAAGGGAAGAGGAAAAAAATGCACATCGCTTTCCAGTTAAGAGTCAGCAGGTGTCCTTTGTGTCAAAATATTGCAGATGTGTACATGGCTGCTCTAAAGTTTGTCCTCAAAGACAAGCAGGTTACAAAGGAGATGAAGTACTTAATGAAATAATTTAGTGTGACATATTGATATTGAAGGCTGGAAGGCAGAAAAGGATTTGCAACAAAATTAAGGTATGTCTTTCTTGAAACAGTTCCCCGTTCCTTTCTCTGAGGGCTGATATGAGATTTTCCCAAGAAAACAAGCTTGTTTTATTTCTCTCTCCAAGTTTATGCCAAAACATAGATGCCAATGTGAAGCTCAACATCTGCACCACATGAAAATCTCATTGGAATATAGTCCAGAGAAAAGTCAGGTTATGAAATGTTTCGTCGGTTATGTATTGGAGGGGTTTTAATCTCTCCAGTGTCATGTGTTTTCAGTTAGAATGTACATTAGTAAAAAAACCTAGAGCACTAGCGGTGAAGGGAATTAGGCCTGGGAAATGTTAGTTGTAGATAGCGGGAGTGGAGGTGGCTAGTGCTATTATCAGGGCATAAAAACAGCAGCCAAACTTCTATTCTGAGTAAGGATAAACAAGGTCACAAGTTTCTGAGTATACTATAAAGTAATTGCTTGAGAAAATGAAGAAATGTATTTCATGTTCATGATATAGTGTCATCATTTACATAAAAAGCAAAGAAAAACACCCCCCAAAAAGTTATATTCTGTGATTGCCAAGCTGTTTTCTGCCCTCACACATCTCAAGGAAACCCATTCCTCAGTAATGATGGCTCACTATGTCAGTGACTCTCAACTGGCAATAAGTAGAGAATCAAAGTTTGCAGGAAAGCAGTTAGGAAGGATGAAATGTGTAAGAGTTCCCCTTTCCCTCCTTTGTATAGAATCAAGAGTACAGCATCAATCACCAGGTAAAAAATCAAAATATTGGGCTTAGAGTACTAGTTCTCTAGCTGTGCAACCTTGGACAAATCTATTAGTATTAATAACTCCAATTTTCAGTTTTCTCATCTTGAAACAATACGTTGTTCTGCACAGTTTTTGTGAAACTACATACGTGAATGTGCTGTTTTAGACTGTGAAGTGTGCTGAAGATTTAAGTTTTCCTTATTAATTGGCAGAGATGAATGTACTTACTTGGTCTCGAGATTCTTGCAAACCCGTTTGTTTAGTCATTTTCTCTAGAGCTGAATCTCAAACACCAATGTGCTGTCTCTCTGGTCCCAATCAGATAAACAATGTTATGATCTGCTTCTACACACTTACCTGCCCAGGGCATCCCTCCAGGAGGAATGGACTTGTCCTCACAAATGCATTTTTAAAAATTTTTATTATACTTTATGTTCTAGGGTACATGTGCACCATCATTCTCAACAAATGCATCTTTAATATGAAGAACAACTGTTGCTCCAAAAACAGTTCTGAAATTTCTGTCACCTAGTGACTCCTAAATTTGCTGTGATTTTTCTCTTTTGAAAAATAATAAGAAAATGTGTCAAACAACATATCTAATCCTGAGGTAATGTCCTGGTGAAAAGCTGCAAAGTGGCAATTCTGAAGAGAAAGTTTATAGAATATACTTGGCAATCTTGAGAATTTTCATTTAAAAAAAAGACCACACAACACTTGCTATGAAAAAATATTACATTCTCTCCAGAGAAGTAACACTTCCTCCTTTGTTCTGGAGGTTCTCCAAAGACTTCAAAGCCATTTTGCAGGTTATGTTACCTAAAGTTATTAAAACTCACAAAATATCCATGAAGTAATAAAATGGAAACTATTCATATGCCAGTCAAACAGATACAGAAAACAGTGGTCCTAAGAAAATATGACCTGTCTAAAGCCTCCTAACAAAAAATTGATGGGTCCAAAAATAGAATCTAGGCAGCTGACTCTAGACATTCCAAAACACTTCCTCTCTTCAGAATTATTATTGTTAATTCCCTCTACACATAAACAACCTCCAGCTCCCGGAGGATGGATGAGATCATGCTAACAAGTCATCCATTCTTTCCATAAGAAATACAGCAGTCATAGCCAATGAGTTAATTCATAGAATGTCCATGTGCTATAATGAACACACACACACACACACACACACACACACACACTCCCCACACTCCCATTCTAGGTGCAGATTGTTTTTGTTTTCTTCAGTTAAGCTGTAGTTGAGATTTTAATTTCAAGCTTTAGCCCATGACTTCTGCCTAAATTTCACACTCGATGCTTCCCTATGTCTTCTTGTTCTTTCCTCCCTGTATCAAATAGTAAAAAACTAGACCATGGTAAAATGGATTTTTGACAGATTTTATAATTTAGCTATTGTCACTTCCACAAAGGCCATTCATTTTACTAACATGTATTATGGACATGAAACAGAATTTGAAAAGTTGAAAGTCATTCAACCCTGATCATAAAAAATAATTCCATAATTTAAAGTTACCATATCAGAATTAAATTTGATTTAAAGATGTTAAAAAATGAATATATTTGAGAAAGAAATCCTTGCAAATAGCATCTCAATATAATGTAGGCAATTTGCACAATTTACGTATACTTTCTCCTGCCAAGATACTTCTAAGAAAAGACAATGGTAAAGACAATGGTAGTAGGAAACAGGAACTGGCTCTCCGAAGACCAGCTGCAGTTATCGGCAAAAGATACTTTGTCTATGTGTGCAGTTTAAAAAGGACTGGTAGCCTACACTGGGTTTTAGGTCAGACTGGAGCATGTGGGGTTGAGGGGGAAAGCTATTACCAGCATCCTCTTCTTTAAATATGAAAGAGGATATTCTGGCTACATTGTTGGTGATCAGCAGTGTCTGACTCAGCCTCTGCAATTTTTCCATTATAATGCTCACGAAAATAGGGAAAGAGATGCAGTTTCAACCGTGGAAACTAGAAATGTGGGTCAAAAATGTGTCATGCAAAAGTTGGAGAGTCAACTAAGGAAAACTTAGCCTGGAGGCAGAGTGAGAAAGGCACATGGGTTAATGAGGTAGGGGATTTCCATCTATACAGACTCATAGAGGCACAAACCCACCTTTCTGCTTTGTAAAAGCTCCACTCTATTTAATCCAAATACACTGTTCCACCCCTTGGCCCTGCTTCAAGCTCTAATGCATCTCTCCACCCCAATATTCCTCAGGAATGAAATGCTAATGAGGTCAAAATGAATGTGAGTAATATTTTAGATTTTCTTCACTATTTGGGAGTTTTCTGCAATGCAAGAAATACAGAGAACTTCAGACTAGACAGAATAAGATTCTTCCCTTGTGTCTAGACAAGGTAATCTAGTCATAACACCATGAGATTGTTTCTCAGACCAACAGATACTAAATTAAAGACAACACGGTACCAGAAAGTTGACTGGTGTGAACAGTGATACCTCCTATATCTTAAGATTTGAAAGGATGATTCTAACTAGATTCAGATAAAACTGAGTAATACTAAAACAGAATAATCCATTTGTTTCAAGGATGAGGCAATCTCTTTTCAAAACAAGTAAGTACTGTATGAAGTGATTGTATAACACAAAACACAGACACTAGAACTAGAGAAGGAGCAGAAGGATATTTTTCGAAATCATTTGTAATTTTAAAAGCTTATAAATTACTGTATTTGTTTCTTGCTGTAAAAAATGTAAGGAAACAAGGCTTCTACACAATAAGCCAATAATGGTAAATTTATTAAAATTACACACTGACATTTGAATTGGAAGGACAGAAAGTAGCATGATAATTTCTAGAGGCCGAGAAAAGGAAGGAAGAGAGAATTGTTTAATGAGTACAGAGTTTCAAGTTTGCAAAATGAGAAGAGTTTTGGGGATTGGTTACACAGCAGTTTGTATTTAACACTACTGAACTGTCACTTAAAAGAGTTAAGATGGTAAATTTCATATTATATACATTTTGCAATTATTAAATTAGAAAGAAAGATAATAACTAATGCAAAAAACAAAAGTAACTTGAATGAGAGGCAAGCTAAATATGTCAGAGGAAAAGAAAGGTCTCTGTGTAACTTAGTGGATATGAGCACAGGATTTGCATTAAAAATTGTCTTATTACATATTACAGTTCCACTATTTTCCAACTCTTTTATTTTGGAAAAGTTCCTTAGTCTCTGAAAGCCTTATTATCTTCACTTTAGAAAGCATAATAATAGCACATTCTTCATAGGATTTCTGGTAAATATTCATTGAGATAATGCATTCAAAGTGAATGGTGTTTGGCATATAGTTAAGTGCTCAATAAATATTAATTATTGTTAAGTTATTCAAAACCCAAAATGTAATCACATAATTAAAATCAATATTATAAATAATAAAGACCTATATCAACTTTACAAAGATTGAACTATTAATAATGAATAAAAACTTGAGTGATTCTCATAGAACACAGAAGAAATAAGTAAGAAAATGAAAACAATTTGAGAAAAGATGATAGATATGGAGGGCAGAGAAAAATCTTCAACATATCTTAACTGGTGGCTTAATAAGGAATTTAAAGTCATAAACAAATTATAATAGAAGCCAAAGTTTCTATACTGAATACTTCAGTTTTTCAGAAGAAAAACCAAATAAATAAATGAAAAGAAAAACCAGTCCAATAAATAGAAAAAAACAGACAGAGGTTTGTAAAATTTTGTTTACTTTTTCATGTATTTTTAGTTTCAACTTTTAAAGAAAGTTCTTTAATTCCATCCAGGCAAAGCATTAACAATAATTTTTAAAAGTCACAACACCAAACCAAACAACAAAAGCCAGAATTGTTCCACATTTTTTTGAATTTACAAAATTCTAGAACCTCATTGAACAACGTCAGATCTCACAATCTCAATTGCCGTCACAAGTCAGATAGGCAATGCAAAATAATGAGGTAGGGCAGGTAAGTACTATGGCAAATTGGAGATAGCAGGTCCAACTTAAGGGCAGAAGTTGCGACTCAATTCTAATTCTGAATTGCTATGTGAGAATGCTCCAGTGCTGCCAACTGCTCTACCTTGTGAGCAAAGCCTACAAGTAGGGATTTTTATGTGAAATCTTCAGATTTGTTTAAAGTCATCAACTAATTCACATTTTCAGTTAGTGCTCTGCAGGCCAAGCAAAACAGATCAACACACAATATGGTCTGTAAGCAATACCTTGTCCATAGTTTATAAAGAACAAGGTTATAACCTAAATATAAGAGCTCCGTTTCTAGTCAAGTTTCTGTTCCTATGTAAAAGAAAAATATATTTCCATATGTTTAAACTGAGTATACATTTTATATATCCATCCTTCGTTAAAAATAAAAACCACAATGTATACTATAGCTGACAAATCAATCAAACACAATAAATAATTCAAAATGAAAAAGCAATAAGATAAAGCTGCTGGTGAAAAACATGGGTAATAATGACAAAAATTATAAATTATGGAAAGAAGTCAAAATAATGCTTGTAAATTATATATGTTAAACATGTATACATTAAGGAAAACAAATAAATATGAATTTATATGGAAAATAAATTTATAAACATTTTTAAATTGGAGAAATTTAAAGCATTTTGATTTTAAAATTGACCAACAGTCAAATTAGCTCAGAATGTGTAATATCCAAATCAGCTTCCAAATTTCTCGTAAAAGGAGACATTATCCTTAATGGGAAAGACAGTGATAATGCAAAAGACATAGAAAATGGAAAACCAGAAAACATAAGCAATGTTAAAATGCAGAGTCTCAAATAGGTCCATAATATCAAATTACATATGAAGGACACATATCAAAAGTCAAAAAACATTTTAAAAGTAAAATTTGGGATGAAGTTATATTAGAAAAGCAGAAATGATATAGTGGCAGTTGTTTACTCTGCCTAATTTAGGAGTAAAGTTAATGCTCCATAAGAAAAGCCTGAAAACTAGAGTTGTGAGCCAAATACTGCCTATTTCCTGTTTTGTAAATAAAGTTTTATTGGACAATACATCAATAAATGATGTATTATCTATGGTAGAGTTGTGTGTTCGTGACAGAGAGCATATTGCCCGTGGTACTGAAAATATTTACTTTCTGGTCCTTCACATAGAAAGTTTGCTGATCCCCAATTTACAATATGCATGTCATTATTCTGTGGCTTATTGCTTTCCTTGTGTACAGAGGCATAGCATTAGAGATATAAATCCTCCAAGTTAATAAATCTGAAATTAATACATTACTGTCCTTTAATAAATAAATTATTATGCCACAATCAAGTTGTTTCCAATATAACCTATATTAAACTGATTTTTTAAATTATTCTACAACTAGGAATTATTTGCACTGAAAGTTGAACATGTCAACAAGGTCATAATTTTTACGTCTCTCATTTGTCATAGTGAAATATTACAAATTATATAAACATTGTAATGCCTGTAATTTTTTGTTTACATTGCTTAGTTTCATGATAATTTTGAATTTTTAAATTTATTTCCTTTGATTTTTACAGCCTCCTTCATCTCTTCTCTTTGTAGGGAATAATTCTAGTGTAAGTATTATGCATTGATGTTACACAAAAGTTCAATAATATTGCACAAAGTAGAAAAATAATATACAAAGTCCAGGAATAAAAAGGGTCATCTTAAAATGATAAAGGGATCAATTCATCAAAAAGACATAATGACCCTAAACATTTATTTACCAAATATTTATGTGATATTAATAGAGCCACCCTTTGATTAGTGTTAGCATGGCACATCCTTTCCCATCCTTTTGCTTCTAACTTATCTATTTCTCTATATTTATATAATGGGTTTCTTCTAGGGAGTGTATCTTGCTTTAAAAAAATATAATCATATGATCTTTACCTTTTAATTGGGATTTAGTCTATTTATATTTGGTGTGATTATTGGCATGGTTGGGTATAAATCTATTATTTTGCCATTTATTTTTCATTAGTCTCTTTTTTTGTTCCTTTTTTACCTTTTCTGCCTTCTTTTGGATTATTTTTTATGATTCCATACTATTTCTTTTGTTGGACAATTAGTAATAACTGATCATTGTGTTATTTTAGTGTCTACTTTAGTGTTTAAAGTACACATCTTTAACTTATCAATCTTCAAGTGATGGTATATAAATTAATGTGTACTATAAGACACTTAAAAATTATATTTCCGTTTCTTCCCTCCCAGCCTTTATGCAATGTAATCAAATATTTTGCTTTGATATCTGTTATAACTCATAATATACATTGTTACTCATTTTTTTACAGTAGATTATCTTTGAAGAATATTTAAATAATTTTTAAAGAAAGCTTTATATGTGCTACATAGGTATCATTCCTAAAGTTCTTCATTGGTTTCAGATATTTATGTTTGAAAAGCCTTCATTTAATCTTTGTTTTCTAAAGATATTTTCAATAGGTAAATAATTTCAGCTTGTTACTTGCTTTTTTTTTTTTTTAGTGTAGTTTGCATTATTTGAATTCTGCTAAAATACTTAAATTTTTAAAAATATATATGTGTATCTCCACACCCCTGCCTACTGCCCCTGGCTGATGTTATAATGTTTTTTTCTTTATCGTCAACTTTAAGTAATTTGAATGAGATGTGACTTGCTAAAGTTTTGTGTGTTTTCTTTTTCCTGGCACTTGCTCTTGAGGTTTGTTGAGTTTCTTGAATCAGGAGATCTGTGATTTTCAGCAAATTTGAAAAAATAGTGCCCATTATTTCTTCAAATATTCTGTGTATATCCTGATTTCTTGTGTTTCAGGAACTCCAATCATATACATATATATAATTATATATATATATATTTAATATATGTTTTTTTGTTCCAGAGCTCACTGATGCTCTGTTCAATTTTTAAAAGGCTTTATCTTTTATATTTTTAAATTTCAGATGGTTTCCATTGATACATCTTCTTCCACAATGTTTAATCAGCCATGAATCCCACTCAGTGAATTTTTTAATCTCAGATATTATAGGTTTTATTGGTACAAGCTCAATGTAGGTCTTTTTATATCTTGTGTTTCTACTTAACAAGTTTTAGTTTTCCTCTGGATATCTGAATATATAGAATACAGATAGGATATTAAGGTTGGTGCAAAAGTAATTTCAGTTTTTGGCATGACTTTCTTTTTCTCTTTTTTCTTTTTTCTTTTCTTTTTTTCTTTTCTTTTTTTTTTTTTTTTTTTTTTTTTTTTGAGATGGCATCTAGCTCTGTCACCCAGGCTGGAGTGCAATGGCACGATCTCGGCTCACTATCACCTCTGCCTCCCAGGTTCAAGCAAATCTCCTGTCTCAGTCTCCTGAGTAGTGGGGATTACAGGCACCTGCCACCATACCCAGCTGATTTTTGTATTTTTAGTAGAGACAGAGTTTCACCATGTGGGCCAGGCTGGTCTTGACTCCTGACCTCGTGATCCACCTGCCTCGGCCTACCAAAATGCTGGGATTACAAGCATGGGCCACCCTGCCCAGCCACCATTACTTTCAATGGCAAAAAAAAACCACAATTACTTTTGCACCAACCTAACTGTTTTAATATCCCTGCCTATTATCATTTGTGTTATTCTGACTCTCTTCAAATATTAGTTTTGCTCATTTCATTTCCTCTTTCTTTCCTCCTAAGACTCAATTGTATATGTTAGGAGTTGCTAAACTTTTTCTGTAAAATGCAAGATAGTAAGTACTTTAGTAAGTACTCAACTCTGCCAGTGTAGTGGCATAGAAAGCAGCCATAGACAATATCTATGTGAGACATGAATTATGATAAATATACCTTTTTGTCCTAATGTTTCTTTTACCGGCAGATAAGATTCTTCCTGGCATTAAATTATATTTTTCATATCATAAGATTACTATGTCACTTCTCTTTTGGTTTATATTTGCCTAATATATCTTACGTTTTTTTCTTTAGACAACTTACTGTTGAATTTAAAAAATGCATCATTAGAGTCTCCACCTTTTAACTCATATGTTTAATCAACTTTTGTAGTTAACAACGGTTATATTGGTAAGTATTTTTCATGTAAATTTCACATTTTGTTTTTCCTTTTTCTCTACCTGTGCTTTCTATTTGAGAGTGATTCGTTCGCTGCTAAAAATTTATTGATGGCATTTTTTCTCATTATGGCAGGTGTCTTTCTCCAAAGACCCATAATCATGATTATTTTCTTGTAATCAATTCTTAAACTTATATATGTAAACATACACATACACACATATATGTGTATGCATTTAAGAATTTTATATATGTTCCTGCTAACAACATAAGTAGTATAATTTTCCCAAGAGGACATTTTTCTTGATGAGACAAATAACTTAATTCACTCTCATTCCTCATGTTCCCTACCTTATCAAATTGAATCATGTTGAATTTTAGTTCTGGCTATTGTAAATATACTTCTCCATTTGCTCTAAATTTTTTCCCCTTTCCTTCTCTTTCCCTCCACCCACCTCATTCTCAGTCTTTGCCAAACTGTGATCAAATATGTTGCCACATAGTTGATCATTTCACTTATATCTCTTCCGTCATTTTCTGGCCTTGTACTTTTCTAATTTGATTTCTTCTAAAATTATATTCAACTGGGGTATTTGTTATTTTCTTTGCTTTCTATTTAGCCGTATTCAAATATTTCTGTTTTTGATAATTTAAGTTTACTTATAGTCTGTCTAAGTGTGAATTTTTTATTATCAATAATATTTGA
The DNA here is from genome assembly GCF_043159975.1 of Macaca nemestrina. Classification (NCBI taxonomy): domain Eukaryota; kingdom Metazoa; phylum Chordata; class Mammalia; order Primates; family Cercopithecidae; genus Macaca; species Macaca nemestrina. The sequence goes on along the minus strand of NC_092129.1, from coordinate 161,473,458 downwards.
CATTCGATGATCTTTCTAAATCCAAGATCTTTAATCTTTAATTATGTGAAATATACGTAAATTTTTATGTATAATATTCCCATGTGGAACTTAATAATTCATTGTTTTTCTTTTATATGGTTAAACTTGCTAATATCTTCATAACTATATTTATTATTCTACTTATAATTCTTAATCTGTCAGTTCTAGTATTTACACTTAAGATAGTTGTCCAGTTGGTGCTTTTTCTTTTGGTAATTATAGCCTTTGCATCTAGTTATTTTGGTGAGTGAGTTCATGCTCCCCTGGTCTATCAGCTACTCTGTTTCAGCAGGATCTCTGAATAGAAAAGATGTCTGCATTTCTGAAAATGTGTTTTGGGTAAGGGCCAAAAGCCAGGCTGCAATTTATATGAATTTCGGCGAGGTTAAAAATAGAGACAAGGATAAGCCCCTAGGCAGAGAGTCAGAGTCCCAGGCACTGCAGAACCTGTGTGGATTCCAGGCTGTAACAGTCAGTCCTCCAAGAGGTTCATCTGGTCAGTAATTCATGTCTCATGTTTAATGGTAATACAGCAGTAGGGGTGGTGGTGGGGGAGGGCAGTTTCCTGAGATTATTATTTATCAGTGAATGGGTATTTGGAGGGAAAGGAGGAGGAAGGGTCAATGCCCAAGGGCAGCTGGTCAGTCTTCTCTTATTTTTAAAAATTTGTCACCCAAAGAGGGCCTTTCTGCTACCTAAATATTACTTCAGAGACACCACACAAGCGATCTAAGCTGCTGTAACAGATTTTTGGGTAAATGGGAAGGAGTAATTGTCCAAAGACTATGTAGGGGAAAGGCAAGTGCAAAATTGAAAAGGCTCTTCTCTGCTTTATCTTATCAAGGCCATCTGTGGAGTACTTCCATAGGAAAATGCGAATTCCTATACTTTCCACACCCAGCAATTACAATTTTCGATCTTCTCAAGGTCTTCTGTTGGTTGCTTTGGTTAGTTTCTCAAAGATGTTTTCCTGTAATGACAATATTATAAAGTAAACTTTAAGGTTAAGTTGAGGAAGCTGAATCTAGCACAAGTCAGTTCACAATTCTACCAGGGACTAGAACTCTCCAGTCTGTCCTTTGTTAATTTTACAGGTAGGCCAGGCGTGGTGGCTCATACCTGTAATCCCAGCACTTTGGGAGGCCGAGGCGGGTGGATCACTTGAGGTCAGGAGTTCCAGACCAGCCTGACCAGCATGATGAAACCCCATCTCTATTAAAAGTACAAAAATTAGCTGGGTGTGATAGCAGGTGCCTGTAATCCTAGCTACTCGGGAGGCTGAGGCATGAGAACTGCTTGAACCCGTGAGGCGGAGCTTGCAGTGAGCAGGGATTGAATCACTGCACTACAGCCTGGGTGACAGAGCGAAACTCCGTCTCAAAAAAAAAAAAAAAAATTTACAGGTAGTTTGCTTTTGTTTCATTTTCTTTCTGTAGTTCAAAAGCCCTTCTCCCAACCTGAGTCAATTTGCATAGTTTTCTGCTCAAGGGCTCTAATAAACTCACTGGTATATGCACACCCCATTATAACTTTAAAAGTGTTCTGTTCCAAAAAGTGGTCAATAAGAACTTTACCCGGTTTAAATTCTGATTTTTTTAAAGTGAAGGAAAATAGGAGAGCTTGAGATGATTTCCTGTTCCTGAATCTCTAATTTAGTATAGTGCTCTCCTACTAGTAGTTTGAACTGACAAAAGAATTGACTACACTGTGAAAGAAGTTGAATTACATCTTTGCCTCCCCCCACCTTCAATTTAGGAGCATTTTCAAAATTAGGCATCAAAATGCAAAAACATCATAAAATAAATTTGAAATGCAGAAATTACTACTTGCACGGTGTCTGTACAATTTTAATTCTAAACATTTCTAAAAACTCTTCTAAGATAGCATTTTTGTGTGTGTGAAGGGAGGTGGAATGGATAATTTGAATTACAAAAAAGACTTGATAACCCCCCACACATCAATTTACCTGTGAACAAAAAGACTCACACTGAGAAAATGGGACTTGGGACTATTTGATAAATTACTACAGACTACTTGAATATTCCATTAGCAAAATAATAGCTCATTATGGAACCTCAGAAGAATGTAGTATAATTACAATAGTACTATCCTCCCTTGGAGATTGGGAGGAATGCAAATGTTAAAAATGATAACTATTTAACCAATGCTAGAGAAAAATGCCTCAAAACAAACTCGGAGGGTATATGATTTATGGAACTTAGGGAAATTATTACAGTTTCCACCAGCTTTAATTAGTTGAATGTGTTTCTACCAAATGAAGGTTATTCACATTCTTGGACCATATAGATGTATATATGCACACCCCACATGTGAATAATGACAGAATTGCCTTAGTCTCTGTTAAAATTTTCTGTAAACTGCCCCTGGATGTATTTGAGAAGTGATGACACGGTCACATTCTCAGTACCAGGTGAGAACATTTTGAGAAGCTGTTTATTGAACAGGGGTGCTAAAGTAGAAGATTAGAAAGGGTATATGATGGAGGGAAAGAATGGAGGGTGGGAATGAAGGATGAAAGAGAAAGAAAAAATGGAATAATGAAAAGAAACCTAATGTCTAACTTATAATTATGATGACCTCTATCACAAAATAAAGTACAAAATAACAATAAAACTGCCCAAGTTTTTGAACTAATATGTATCAAGTGCCCTTCTCTTGCTACTGGACCCAAAAAATGATATATAAATGGATGAACAAAACTAATTTTTCTTTAACAATTTAGCTTTTTCAGCCATGAGATGTTGTGACATCCAATAAACTAATCAAGCCATTTAATTTTTAATCAAGCCATTTAATCTCTTAAAATTAAAAAGTTGCTTTAAGAAAATAAAAGGTATAATAATTACTAATGTCAGCCATGAGAGCACATTCAACACGTGGTTTTTATTTCTTTTCTAAAGCTGACATATCCCAAATTTAGGAAATTTGCAAAGTATTTCTAAGCAAGAATTTCACAGTGAGTGTTATGCTCAATGAGCAGGGATATTCACACCTAAACCACGTTGGTATGTTTAATGTCACTTAGTTGAAAATGAAGTTTGCAATAGCCCAAACTTCCCCATGTGAAGTATATATTTGTCTAGGTTCCCATCCTTTTGTAAAGATCACCAGAGACAAAGTCAACTTAGAGAATATTTAAAGAAAAACATTTCCATATTAAAAGCAATAATATAGAATAGTTATGCTTATCAGAATGCCTAGAATATTCTGTTCAAATGTCTTAATAGGATGAACACAGGACTTTACCCAATGTATTCACTACCAGACTGTCAAGCTAGAACTTGGCAAATAAACACTCAATATTTGCAGAATGAATATAATAAAGAAAACATAAAACAACATGTTAAGTAAGACTGTGTATGTTTTCCCAAAATATAGCCAACTTTTAATTATTTGTTGGCAATCAGTGGCATTGATAGCCCAATATCATGATGAAATTTGGAAAGTTTATATGTTTAGAGAAAAATGCTTTAACTTTCTAAATGATGATTCTTTTGGACATAAAATATCTTTCTAGTTCTACACATAGGCAGCATTATGGGAAACAGTGACTAGGAATATAACTAAAGAAATAAGATTCCTTTGAATAACCTATAAACAGAAAACCAAATGTAACTTATTTAGCATTCGTCTATGACAATAGTATTCAGAGATTCAACAAGCAACATTCTGTAATATTTAGTAATTATTCCAAAATTTTTTCTTAACCTTGGTTGGTTCTGGGTAACAGGGAGTAAGCATTCCTCCTCTCTCGTATTGAAACCAACTAGAAACCCTGGGGAGAATGCATGGAGCAGCTATTTGTGAACTGTAAATACTAGCAAGAGGATTGGAGTTCAGAATTCCAAACTCATCAAACCCAAACCAGCAGTGAAATTTTTCTTTTTTCCCCTCTGACATCCCTTGTCTTGGATTTAACACAACCAGAAACTTGGAAGTGAGTACTCCTATAGAGACAGAAAATTCCAGGAGGAGCCATAAAAGGGGACCCTATTACCCCTGAGAGAGATGTCCAGCCCCCACCCTCCCTTTCCTGTGCCAGGCCCTTGGCCAACCTTGTCCAACCTGTGGCCTATGGACTGCATACGGCCAAGGATGTCTTTGAATGTGACCCAACACAAATTTGTAAACTTTCTTAAAACATTATGGAATTTTTTTTTGGTAGGGGGGCTTTTTCCCCCCTAGCTCATAGGCTATCATTAGTGTTAGTGTATTTTATGTGTGGCTCAGGATAATTCTACTTTTAATGTGGCCCAGGGAAGCCAAAAGATTGGACATTCTAGCCCAGGCTATCCCATGGCAGCCCTGGCAATTATAGTACGGAAACCCAGAAGAGACAAACTCACTCCAAGCAAGGAGAGCCTTTCTGCGCCCTCCCAGCAGCTGCAATTCCAAGAAGGTGGGGCTAATTCCCATCACTTGTTTTCTCTCTCTGCTCCTCCTGTTGCTTGGCCCAGGTTGGAGGCACAATCTTCTGTAGACACTTTTCACCAAATTAGGGTGTTTTCAGCCATGATTCCTTCAAATATTTTCTCAGCCTCACTCTTTTTTTCCCCGCCCCCTCTGACACTCTAACAATATAAATCTTCGACTTTTTGGTATTGCTCTACAAGTGTGTGATGTTCATTAGTTGTTTTCTTTATGTGGTTTTTCTCGGTTGTACAGATTGAATTGTATCTACTTATCAATTGTCACGTTTACTGACTCTTTCCTCTGCCATCTCCACTTTATTATTAATACCACCCTATGAAATTTTTATTTCTCACAGTGTACTTTTCAGTTCTAAAATTTCCATTTGTATCTTCTTTGTCTTCTGTTTCTTTGCTGAGATTTTTCTGTCTTTTCATTTGTTGGAAGTATGTTTCTGTCATCCTTTTTTATTGGAGAAGTGTTAAAACCACTTTAAAATTTCTATGAGATAATTCCAACATCTGTGACATCTAAGTGGGGACCCACTCGAAACTTGGGTTTCGAGTCTCTGGGTTTTTTTTTTTTTTTTTTTTTCTTTTTTTTAGATGGAGTATTGCTTTGTAGCCCAGGCTGGAGTGCAGTGGTGTGATCTCGGTTCACTGCAACCTCCACCTCCCGGGTTCAAGCGATTCTCCTGCTTCAGCCTCCCAAGTAACTGGGACTACAGACATGCGCCACCACACCCAGCTAATTTTTGTATGTTTAGTAGAGGTGGGGTTTCACCATGTTGGCCAGGATAGAGTCTCTGGGTTTTGTTGAAATTCTACAAAGAATGTGAATATTTTTGCTTTAATAGCAAGTAACCTAATTGGGTCAGGTCATAAGTTATGACCAGGCTTCTTTGGCCAATTTGGCTTTCAAGGTCTTTGCAGTGTGATTCCAATCTGTCCTCCAAGTCCTGCATGCAGCCAGTCCAGGACTTGGGCAGTGGTCTATCCCCTAGTTCAGTTCTCAAAGTCTATGCGTTCTATTCAGGTTTACGTCCGTGCACACACAGCTCCGGGTTAGTACAGGAGTTCATGTACAACTAAAAGGAGCTGTTTTCTGAAGCTCTTACCTCTTTGAAATCTTTGTACTTTGTGGTTTCCTTAGGGTCCTTTTTTCAGTCATCTGGCCAGAAATCTAAAGCATCCTGTTTCGCTCTGCTTCACGCTGTACTTGACTGTAGCCACGTCAGAAACAAGTGCGGGCAGTGGGAACTGGATAGGGGAAGTAACACCGTTGCTCTAAGATTCTGTGATGGCTGAGGCAGCAGAAAACAGAGCAAAGAAAACAAAACAAAGCAAAAAAACAAAACAAACATGGATTTCCACACTTTCTCTGAGCATTAGGAGGTCCTTTTAGCTTTCCTTGAGCCAGAACCAGAGTGATTTTCCTGAATTTCTGTCTGTGTCAGTGATTCCTTCTGGTCCTCAGGCTATCTTGAGTTCAGGCAATGGAATTCCAGAGAGGAAAAAACTTGGTGAATTCACTGTAGTTTTTGATGGTTCTTGACTTCTGGTCTTCTGATTCAATCCATCTGCCCCTATTTGCTTTATTCTTTTCTCTTTTCTTAACTTTTAAGTTCATGTGTACAAGTGCAGATTTGTTACAGAGGTAAACTTGTGTGACGGAGGTTTTTGTACAGATTATTTCATCACCCGGGTATTAAGGCTAGTACCCATTAGTTATTTTTCCTGATCCTCTCCCTCCTCCCATTCTCCATCCTCTGATAGGTCCCAATGTGTGTTGTTCCCCTTTATCTGTCCATTTGTTCTCATCATTTGGCTTCCATTTATAAGTGAGAACATGCAGTATTTGGTTTTCTGTTCCTGAATTAGTTTGCTAAGGATAATGACCTCCAGCTCCATCCATGTCCCTGCAAAGGACATGATCCCATTCTTTGTTATGGCTGCATAGTATTCCAGGGTGTATATGTACTGCATTTTCTTTAGTAGTTTCTCTTCATATCATATAAATCTTTCACCTGCCCCTGTTTTCTTTTCAGAGTCATCTGCTTCATCCACATTCTTTCTAGGTACATTGTTTTATAGCTACCTTCAGTGAAAGAGATGATTGAAGTGGAGTATGCTTTATCCATCTTTTCCAGAAATAAATCTTTCTTTCTTTCTTGTATCTATATCTGCATTTATATTTACCTGTATCTTTCCATTTCTCTCACTCTCTAATTTCATATATATTTATTATCTATCTATCTATCTATCTATCTAATCTATCTACCCATCCATATATCCAACTGACTTAGATGCTAGAGTATAAATCTGTGAGTTGCTAGCTTCAGAATTAGTAAATACAAGGTATTAAAGGTTTAATGGGGAGGTTTAGGAAATTGAGTTAGTCAAATATGATGCATAAATGTTCAATTACATGTTTTTCATCCTGCTGTAGAGATAAAGATATAGACCTATGGTGGGGTTCATTATTCTGAATGAATCTGTGTTCCGATTCTGTGTGTCCATGGACATAACAAATTGAACCATCTATTCACCACATGCTTGAATCCCATCGATCTTATCTATGCTAAGTGGCAATCATTCTAGGATGAATTTAGAACTACTGCTTTATAATGCTGTCCAGTCTGACTGCTGGAAAATTATCCTCCAAATTTGAAGCCAAGTCTATTTTTTTCCTGCAATTTTAACCCAGTTTCCATTTTTCTTCTTCTTTGGGTCTTAAAAAAGAGGGTTTTAAAAAAAATCTATTTACTTTTTTTTCCCCCAAACAGGAAAGCCCTTTAAATATTTGAACACAGTTTAGCTTTCTCTACCTAAACATTCCTGGTTTTTCTGAAAGGTTTTCGTATAACAGTCTATGACCATGTTTCTCTGGGTGGTCTGCAGGCCATCTGTTGCAGAATATTCTGAGGTTCCTATTAAAAAATGCCGACCTGTAGGTTTCACCTCAGATGTACTGAATCAGACTGTCAGACTGGAGAGTCATTGCTCTCTGCTGTTGGAGTTGGGCCCCAGCTGGGCTCAGTGTCAACCCGCTCTGTTCTTCTTTTAACTGAGTTTTCTCTGCCCATCAAGTGAATACCAGTGGGGAACTTACCCTTAGAATCTCAAAAGTACTGTACTTTGAAAATGTTTCCAGAAATTGGCAAGGGCATATGCCTTGGGATTCCTGTATTCTCTGATGGATAATATAATTTATAGCAAGCAATGTAGTGAGAGCCAGGATCTCTGAGAGTCTAAGATACTGAAGTTACAAGTTTAAGGGGCCATTTGTGGGTCAAAAAGACTAATTAGGGAGAAAGAGAGCTAGAGATGTGGAGTTTGGCAAAGTGATTTTTATTGTTATTGCTGCTGTTATATTCCACGGGTACTTACACACTATGTTGGTGGAGTCCATTCCTCCAAAGGTGAGAGTCAGTAAAAGTTTAGTTCGGGTCCTGATGGAAATCCTTTTGTGTAAGTGTTGATCCTCAACCACAAAGAAGTGGCAACTCCCTGTGAGAAGAAATTTGCAGCCGACTTTCCTGTGAAATTCAATTGAAAGTTGAAAAACAAAATAGCAATGCTTAGGTTCTATGTCTAGAGATTCTGATTTGGGAGGCCTGGAATAAGGCCCAGATACCCATTTACTTTAAGCTTTCCAGTGATTTCCATATACATCTAGGGCTGAGAACGGCTCTCCTAAATATTTATATAGACATTCCTTTTGCTATTGATTATCAAAAGTGATGTGGACACTTCCAGGTAATTGATAACAGAATCATAAAAAACCTGATAACCATTTGGGAACAAAACTCCTCTCTTCTAGCCCATTTATTTTGAATAAAAGACTGATTTAAATTTCTAGAGAAAAGAGAGACATGTTTGCATTAATTGGGGAGAAAATATCTTTGCAACAGGGAATAAATAAAAGGAAATAAGTTGAATTCAGGGAGGAAAACTATTTTGCTTCAGAATCAGTAGCATATAATGAAAATCTGTCACTTTAAAAAATAGTAATAAAAAATAGTAAGTTTGTTTCACTAACCTATATAACATTTAGCCCCCTTCTCCTACTAGTCAGGCCCATGAGATAAAAAGAAAACTAAAAGCGGTGTTTTTGGAGCTATAAGCTAAAATGTATTCTAGAGCATTTCAAAGACAAGTAGCTATCATTCATTCTGCCCCTAGAAGCATATATGTAATTGGGACTGTGGGCCTAATTGCTTTAACTTGAAATACAACTAACATGTGTTTTTTTTTTTTTTTTCACTCTCTTCATATTCATACATAGTGGTTTTTCCCTTTTCCCTCTTCTGATAACAATACACTTTAGTAAAACCACATAAGCAAAACCAAAATAAGGTCAGTAAATCTTGACCTTATTTTTTCCCACCCCCCACCCCCTACCCCCCTACCCCCCTACCCCTGCTACAAGATTCAACTTTCACAGCTGTTGTGATCTGTGGGCCAAATTAAAGCTAAGAGAAGCTTTGTAGTTTCTGAAATTTTCCCTTCTTTCCAGAAAGGAACAAGAAGTCTTGGAATGACTGAGCCACTGCCAGCCAGCAACAGATCTTGCAAACCCAGCCTCTCCTCTCATCTCTCAGGAACTCAGCTGATTGAAGAAAGCCACCTGTTCCTAGGCCACCCGACTTTCTCTGTAATCAAGAAATAATGACCGCATTTGAGAGAAGAACCTGTTTGTTGGTTCTGATAAGTGCCCTAGGAATTTGTGGGGCAACCAAACTGAGCAAACTTCAGCTGAAATGAATGCCAAGGGCAGAGCAGAGGCATGCTAATGGCCAGATTTCATTTTTCTGTTTTTAATACCATCTGCATCTCTTTTGATATTTGAGTTACTACTTCCTGTTACATAGCTATAGTTTTTTAAAAGGATTTTTCTTCCCCTTTGGAGTTTCAGCTTTTTGTTAAGAAAATCTTTTAAGGGAGGATGTTCCAGCAGTATTAGGTTGGTGCAAAAGTCATTGTGGTTTTTGCCTCTCCTTTCAATGAAAAAAACCACAATGACTTTTGCACCAACTTTAATAACAGTGACTTGTGGAAAGGGTTTGTATGAGGAGTCAGCAGCAGACTGGACACTAGGACATGACCTAGGTTTGGCCAATTAGATGTTTCAGCCTGGGAATTTTTATCTGGAGCCAGTGATGCAGAGAGGGAGAGACAGAGAGAAAGACAGAGACAGAGACAGAGACAGAGACAGAGAGACAGATTTAAAATGTGTTTATAGCTCTCAAGGTGTCCAGTGAGGGTGCAGCACCCAGCAGCATCAGTGTTCCATGACTGCTGAAGTGACAGCTCAGCAGGGTATCTCTGCTAAAAAGCAGTTGTTGTTCTTGCTTCTTTTGCTACCAAGTTCTCATTCTTTCCATCTATTTCCTAAGTCTGATTGTCCAGCCTGCTGTAGATTCTGTGTGCCCCATTATCTTTCCAGTAAATATTTTTCTATTTAAATTAGCCGGAATCACTTTCTGCTACCTGTGACCAAGGATCCTGTCTGATACATATGAGATGGGAAGAGTATGGTCATTAGAATGAGAAGTGATCATTTTAATTCCAAGCTTGGGAATATTCCTTGGGAAAATTTCTGCAGTTTTACAATGTATGTGGAATTATCATCTGGAGCATAAACATGAGATTGGAGATAAATATTAGAAGACTCAACTGTAGGGTACTGTAAAAAGTTGATGGGGCTTTTGAGTTGTAAGAGTAAATATACTTTTCTAGAGCTTCTTAAAATTAAATGAATGCTCATTTTTTTTTCTAAAGTAAGGTGGACGCAATCCTCCTTTGAAGCCAAAGCTCCTGTTTGCAATCTTTCATACATAACGTGTGTTAGAGGCTCTTAACAATAACGCTTAATATGAGAATTACTGCTTTTTTTTTTTGTCTTATTATTGGATCGAAAGTCTTATCTTCTTCTGATTATTAGAATCTGGGTCAGGTATTCTCCACTATTGTAGGATTGAGGGAAGCAAGTAATAGCCACTCTATCTTTGGAATGTTCCGGCCCCTTTATCAATCACTTAGGCGACCTAGTTACAAAGGATTCCTCTCTGGGACACCTAGACTTTGAGGAACCCCAAAGGAAAGAAAATAAAAGCATCTAAAGCGGGCTTTTTTTGTTGTGTGAGGGCTGTAGCAAGTGAATGGGGGGAGTTTTAAGCAGTTGTCTGGTTAGACAGAGCTAGTTAAATAAGAAGAGTTGGTGAAGCCCGTGGGAGTCAAACCCTTCTCTCTATAGTTTTCCTTTGTAAAGGATAAAGCTAGGGTTGAGTGAACCCAGAAGCTTTTTCCTGTCAGGAGGGAATTAGAACAAAGATTTTCTTTAAAGACAGTGTGCTTAGTACTGTCTAGTGACAGATGAATCTCAAAAGACTCAGTTGTGATAAAGCCCCAATGTGTAGATTCTCAGTGGAAGCACAGAGTAACTTCCTAAACTTTTCTCTACTTGTCCTTTGTTCTGCTGACACCTAATTTCCTGTTTCTGGCTCTGTTCCCTCATTTTAATCCCATCTGGCCCTTTACCTGGAAGTATTCTTAGGAAAAAAAAAAAACCAAGTTGTCCTCCTTCTGAAAATAAGTATAAGTAGAAGTTGTCAAACAACCATCATTTCAAAATAGAGTGGCACTGTGTTGAAATGGTCAGAAGATTTGGAGTTCTTATTCAGCATTAGACTTTCTGCTTGATTGAAACTTTCTGAGTTCCTTTTTCTGAGATACTAATATTTACTTACATTACAGGAATTCTGGGGCAAATAAATTATAGGAGCTAGAAAATCATTTAAAATATCCAATGCTCCAAGAATGGTAAATGTGATGAAAACTTTTCTGTACACTTGCAAGGAACAACTCTTTTCACTTGTCTATAGTCACTCCATTGATTCCAGCTTATCCTCAGCACGGGACTACCAGGTTCCATGCAGTTCTATTGTTGCCACCTGTTTCCCTATAGATCTGAGTTATTTTGTTGACTTCTTATTATGACTTGTATTTGGTGTGAAATTTTACTCAGTGCAAATAAATTTGTATTATCTTATTCTAATATACAACTCTGGAGTATTATATACACATGATAAGCTGGATATATCTATATGAGATAATTGCTGAAAAAATGTTTGACTATGGTGGCCTGATTCTGTAAAACCAGTGAAGTTATATAGTCCCCATTTTCAGCATTTTGATACTGTGTTTCTCTCAGGATTTACATTTCTCCTTACAGAATGTCTCTCAGATATGTAGGGAAGCAAACATTAAGAAATGTTTTGCCGGCCGGATGTGGCAGCTCATGCCCGTAATCTCAGAACTTTGGGAGGCTGAGGTGGGCAGATCACTTGAGGTCAGGAGTTCGAGACCAGCCTGGCCAACATGGCAAAACCCCGTCTCTACTAAAAATTAAAAAAAAAGAAAAAAAAAGCCAGGCGTGGGGGTGCGCCTGTAATCCCAGCTGCTAGGGAGGCTGAGGCAGGAGAATGGCTTGAACCTGGGAGGCATAAGTTGCAGTAAGCTGAGATCATGCCACTGAACTCCAGCCTGGGCAACAGTCTTTTTCAAGACTCTGTCTTGAAAAAAAAAATGACAAAAGAAATGTTTTGCCAACACATGCCCCTGCTATCAGTGGTTGTGCAGTTGCGCATTACACAAATTTAAGGGAAACGATTCTCACAATAGTTGGTCTGTATGACTGCCAGAATGCATCCCATCTTTCTATATTTTCTCCCCTTCTTTAAGATAGTACTTATTAAATAATACAAATGATTGTAATATCCATTAGATTACTGTATAAGCAATGCTGACTTTGTCAATTACTCATGATTTTTTTTGGAGTTGGCTCCTATTTCCAGTTTCATTACACGGTGATTTCCTTCTATTCATGTATGCTACATAGAATAGTCCTCTCTTAACCATGGGGGATATATCTCAAGACCCCCGGTGGTTGCCTGAAACCTAGAATAAACCCTAAATACACTCTGTTTTTTCCTAAGTCAAAAACTTTCACCTTTTCACTTAAAGGGAACACTTTATGGCTTCTCTTTGGCATATCCCATTTACTAGCATCACTACTCTTGCACATTGGAGGTGATTATTTTTAAAAGTTTCAACATTTCAATAGCTTTAGGTTTGCAAGTGGCTTTTGGTTATGTGGATGAATTTTGTAGTGAAGAAGTCTGGGTTTTCAGTGCACCCATCACCTAAATACTGTACATTATATCCAATAGGTAATTTTCATCCCTCACTCTCCTCCCACCCTCTCCCTTCTGAGTCTTCCATTGTGTTCATTTAGAATCAATGCCTCCTCCCACCCCATGGAAACCAGTGATTTGTTTTCTCTCCCTGTGTTTTTGCCTTTTCCAGTATGCTATATAAATAGGATCACACATTACCAATATATTGTGTCTAGCTTCTTTCACTTAGCATACTCTATTTCAGATTCATTCACATTATTTTGTGTATCAATAGTTCATTCATTTTTATTGCTTACTAGTATTCCATTGTGAGTATGTATCACAGCTTATCTGTTGATGTAATGAGGATATTTGGGTTGTTTTCAGTTTTTGGACGTTATGAATAAACTTAGTATAAAAGTTCAGGAAAGATTTTTTTTATGAACATACTTTTTCATTTCACTGGGGAAAATTCCTAGGATTGGAATTGTGTCATTTGTTAAGTACATGTTTAACTTCATGAGAAATTGATAAACTATTTTTCAAAATAAGCTATGCCATTTTGCATTCTCACCAGCAATGTATGAAAAATCTAGTTGTTCAATAATCTTGCCAGTACTTGGAATAGTTGTTATTTATTTATTTATTTATTATTTTAGCCATCCAATATTTGTGTAATGGTGTCTGGTAGGGGTTTTAATGGCTACTAATGTTGTATAAATAATTATACATAATTTTATTAGTTAATTTATCTATATTCTTCTCTGATTTTCTTTTTAGATTCTCTCCTGTACATGGATTTAGAAAACAGGGCAAATGTCACCTTCTCTGTAGCAGCTTTTCAGACTGCTAAGATAAACTCTTCCTCCTTGGTGTTAGAGTGGCAGTAGGAACTTGCCTTTGGTGGTCCATTTCTTATTTGACTCTACCTGCCTGCTTCTCTGTAAAAATGTTGAATTCCAGGTGAATAGGGACTCAGTTGTACTCATATTTGTATCTTGGGTTCCTATTTCAGAGCCTGGTGTTTAGCTTATGTTTAACTAAATTGTAATTAGATATATGAATTTAGATCAATTTAGTTTCCTCCCATGTCCAATAAGAGAGTTAGATCCTATATAATAACAGTGGCTCTGTCTGTGCAGGTGCTGTATGACTTTATCATTTCGTCTGGCTGCAAGGAATAAGTTCTACTAAATGTGTCAAGAGTACAGAGTAGGGCAAATACCTATATGCATGGCAGCTAATGCTATGATAATTATCTATAATAATAATTACATGTATTGAGTACAGAATAGGTGGCAGGAATTGCACCAAACCAAATATTTAATACACTGTTTTATTTGTTCCTCATAACAACCTTGTGAAGTAGGTATTATTAAATAATATTCTCATTTTATAAATCGGGAAATGGAATATCAAAAAGGGTTAAGTAACCTATCCAAAGTCACCCAGCTGTTAAATTGCAGAGCTGGGATATGAACTCGGATCTGTTGCTTTCTAAATCCTTTGCCATTCCCCGTTGGGCAGCATAGTTCTATCCTATGCGTGCACTATTCCAAATTCATTGTGTTGCCCATCTGTTATAAAAATCATAGCTGAAAGTCCCAGGAAATAAGGGGATTTCCTGCCTTTGAATAAAACAAATAAAAAGTGTTTTATAAATAACCTCTTTAAACAGTTACTGAGGGAAACCCAGAAGTAATAGGTGGAATTTAATGAGCCATTTGGATGTCTAAGGTACTTTATCATAGTTGAAAATAGCGCACCTTCCATTGAGAAATCAAAATGCCACACACTAGATGAATGAATGAGGAGGTTGACGTTCCTGCTGACCAGAGTTCAGCAGCTGTTAGTACTAGCAGTGTGTATAAGCTGTTCCGGGGGTACAGAGGTTCTATTTCTTCCATCACTCCTGTCGCTCAGCCCAAGATCCTGTTGCTTCTCTTAATTGCATGTGCTTTATTTTGTACTACCTGACAGGTTTTTTTTTTTTTTTTTTTTTTTTAATGCTGTCTAGGAGGACTTCTTTTTTTTTTTTTAAATTTATTTATTATTATTATACTTTAAGTTGTAGGGTACATGTGCATAACGTGCAGGTTTGTTACATATGTATACTTGTGCCATGTTGCTGTGCTGCACCCATCAACTCGTCATTTACATCAGGTATAACTCCCAGTGCAATCCCTCCCCACTCCCCCCTCCCCATGATAGGCCCCGGTGGTGATGTTCCCCTTCCTGAGTCCAAGTGATCTCATTGTTCAGTTCCCACCTATGAGTGAGAACATGCAGTGTTTGGTTTTCTGTTCTTGTGATAGTTTGCTAAGAATGATGGTTTCCAGCTGCATCCATGACCCTACAAAGGACACAAACTCATCCTTTTTTATGGCCGCATAGTATTCCATGGTGTATATGTGCCACATTTTCTTAATCCAATCTGTCACTGATGGACATTTGGGTTGATTCCAAGTCTTTGTTATTGTGAATAGTGCCGCAATAAACATACGTGTGCATGTGTCTTTATAGCAGCATAATTTATAATCCTTTGGGTATATACCCAGTAATGGGATGGCTGGGTCATATGGTACATCTAGTTCTAGATCCTTGAGGAATCGCCATACTGTTTTCCATAATGGTTGAACTAGTTTACAATCCCACCAACAGTGTAAAAGTGTTCCTATTTCTCGACATCCTCTCCAACACCTGTTGTTTCCTGACTTTTCAATGATCGCCATTCTAACTGGTGTGAGATGGTATCTCATTGTGGTTTTGATCTGCATTTCTCTGATGACCAGTGATGATGAGCATTTTTTCATGTGTCTGTTGGCTGTATGAATGTCTTCTTTTGAGAAATGTCTGTTCATATCCTTTGCCCACTTTTTGATGGGGTTGTTTGTTTTTTTCTTGTAAATTTGTTTGAGTTCTTTGTAGGTTCTGGATATTAGCCCTTTGTCAGATGAGTAGATTGCAAAAATTTTCTCCCATTCTGTAGGTTGCCTGTTCACTCTGATGGTAGTTTCTTTTGCTGTGCAGAAGCTCTTTAGTTTAATTAGATCCCATTTGTCAATTTTGGCTTTTGCTGCTGTTGCTTTTGGTGTTTTAGACATGAAGTCTTTGCCCATGCCTATGTCCTGAATGGTACTACCTAGGTTTTCCTCTAGGGTTTTTATGGTATTAGGTCTAACATTTAAGTCTCTAATCCATCTTGAATTAATGTTTGTATAAGGAGTAAGGAAAGGATCCAGTTTCAGCTTTCTACTTATGGCTAGCCAATTTTCCCAGCACCATTTATTAAATAGGGAATCATTTCCCCATTTCTTGTTTCTCTCAGGTTTGTCAAAGATCAGATGGCTGTAGATGTGTGGTATTATTTCTGAGGACTCTGTTCTGTTCCATTGGTCTATATCTCTGTTTTGGTACCAGTACCATGCTGTTTTGGTTACTGTAGCCTTGGAGTATAGTTTGAAGTCAGGTAGCGTGATGCCTCCAGCTTTGTTCTTTTGACTTAGGATTGTCTTGGAGATGCGGGCTCTTTTTTGGTTCCATATGAACTTTAAAGCAGTTTTTTCCAATTCTGTGGAGAAACTCATTGGTAGCTTGATGGGGATGGCAATGAATCTATAAATTACCTTGGGCAGTATGGCCATTTTCACGATATTGATTCTTCCTATCCATGAGCATGGTATGTTCTTCCATTTGTTTGTGTCCTCTTTTATTTCACTGAGCAGTGGTTTGTAGTTCTCCTTGAAGAGGTCCTTTACATCCCTTGTAAGTTGGATTCCTAGGTATTTTATTCTCTTTGAAGCAATTGTGAATGGAAGTTCATTCCTGATTTGGCTCTCTGTTTGTCTGTTACTGGTGTATAAGAATGCTTGTGATTTTTGCACATTAATTTTGTATCCTGAGACTTTGCTGAAGTTGCTTATCAGCTTCAGGAGATTTTGGGCTGAGACAATGGGGTTTTCTAAATATACAATCATGTCATCTGCAAACAGGGACAATTTGACTTCTTCTTTTCCTAACTGAATACCCTCGATTTCTTTCTCTTGCCTAATTGCCCTAGCCAGAACTTCCAACACTATGTTGAATAGGAGTGGTGAGAGAGGGCATCCCTGTCTTGTGCCAGTTTTCAAAGGGAATTTTTCCAGTTTTTGCCCATTCAGTATGATATTGGCTGTGGGTTTGTCATAAATAGCTCTTATTATTTTGAGGTACGTTCCATCAATACCGAATTTATTGAGCGTTTTTAGCATGAAGGGCTGTTGAATTTTGTCAAAAGCCTTTTCTGCATCTATTGAGATAATCATGTGGTTCTTGTCTTTGGTTCTGTTTATATGCTGGATTATGTTTATTGATTTGCAAATGTTGAACCAGTCTTGCATCCCAGGGATGAAGCCCACTTGATCATGGTGGATAAGCTTTTTGATGTGTTGCTGAATCCGGTTTGCCAGTATTTTATTGAGGATTTTTGCATCGATGTTCATCAGGGATATTGGTCTAAAATTCTCTTTTTTTGTTGTGTCTCTGCCAGGCTTTGGTAAGGATGATGTTGGCCTCATAAAATGAGTTAGGGAGGATTCCCTCTTTTTCTATTGATTGGAATAGTTTCTGAAGGAATGGTACCAGCTCCTCCTTATACCTCTGGTAGAATTCAGCTGTGAATCCATCTGGTCCTGGACTTTTTTGGTTGGTAGGCTATTAATTATTGCCTCAATTTCAGAGCCTGCTATTGGTCTATTCAGGGATTCAGCTTCTTCCTGGTTTAGTCTTGGGAGAGTGTAAGTGTCCAGGAAATTATCCATTTCTTCTAGATTTTCTAGTTTATTTGCGTAGAGGTGTTTATAGTATTCTCTGATGGTAGTTTGTATTTCTGTGGGGTCGGTGGTGATATCCCCTTTATCATTTTTAATTGCGTCGATTTGATTCTTCTCTCTTTTCTTCTTTATTAGTCTGGCTAGTGGTCTGTCAATTTTGTTGATCTTTTCAAAAAACCAACTCCTGGATTCATTGATTTTTTGGAGGGTTTTTTGTGTCTCTATCTCCTTCAGTTCTGCTCTGATCTTAGTTATTTCTTGCCTTCTGCTAGCTTTCAAATGTGTTTGCTCTAGCTTCTCTAGTTCTTTTAATTGCGATGTTAGAGTGTCAATTTTAGATCTTTCCTGCTTTCTCTTGTGGGCATTTAGTGCTATAAATTTCCCTCTACACACTGCTTTAAATGTGTCCCAGAGATTCTGGTATGTTGTATCTTTATTCTCATTGGTTTCAAAGAACATCTTTATTTCTGCCTTCATTTCGTGATGTACCCAGTAGTCATTGAGGAGCAGGTTGTTCAGTTTCCATGTAGTTGAGCAGTTTTGATTGAGTTTCTTAGTCCTGAGTTCTAGTTTGATTGCACTGTGGTCTGAGAGACAGTTTGTTATAATTTCTGTTCTTGTACATTTGCTGAGGAGTGCTTTACTTCCAATTACGTGGTCAATTTTGGAGTAAGTACGATGTGGTGCTGAGAAGAATGTATATTCTGTTGATTTGGGGTGGAGAGTTCTATAGATGTCTATTAGGTCTGCTTGCTGCAGAGATGAGTTCAATTCCTGGATATCCTTGTTAACTTTCTGTCTCATTGATCTGTCTAATGTTGACAGTGGAGTGTTGAAGTCTCCCATTATTATTGTATGGGAGTCTAAGTCTCTTTGTAAGTCTCTAAGGACTTGCTTGATGAATCTGGGTGCTCCTGTATTGGGTGCATATATATTTAGGATAGTTAGCTCTTCCTGTTGAATTGATCCCTTTACCATTATGTAATGGCCTTCTTTGTCTCTTTTGATCTTTGATGGCTTAAAGTCTGTTTTATCAGAGACTAGTATTGCAACCCCTGCTTTTTTTTGTTCTCCATTTGCTTGGTAAATCTTCCTCCATCCCTTTATTTTGAGCCTATGTATGTCTCTGCGTGTGAGATGGGTCTCCTGAATACAGCAGACTGATGGGTCTTGACTCTTTATCCAGTTTGCCAGTCTGTGTCTTTTAATTGGAGCATTTAGTCCATTTACATTTAAGGTTAAGATTGTTATGTGTGAACTTGATCCTGCCATTATGATATTAACTGGTTATTTTGCTTGTTAGTTGATGCAGTTTCTTCCTAGCCTTGATGGTCTTTACATGTTGGCATGTTTTTGCAATGGCTGGTACCGGTTGTTCCTTTCCATGTTTAGTGCTTCCTTCAGGGTCTCTTGTAAGGCAGGCCTAGTGGTGACAAAATCTCTAAGCATTTGCTTATCTGTAAAGGATTTTATTTCTCCTTCACTTATGAAACTTAGTTTGGCTGGATATGAAATTCTGGGTTTAAAATTCTTTTCTTTAAGAATGTTGAATATTGGCCCCCACTCTCTTCTGGCTTGTAGAGTTTCTGCTGAGAGATCTGCTGTTAGTCTGATGGGCTTCCCTTTGTGGGTAACTCGACCTTTCTCTCTGGCTGCCCTTAAGATTTTTTCCTTCATTTCAACTTTGGTGAATCTGGCAATTATGTGTCTTGGAGTTGCTCTTCTCGAGGAGTATCTTTGTGGCTTTCTCTGTATTTCCTGGATTTGAATGTTGGCCTGCCCTACTAGGTTGGGGAAGTTCTCCTGGATGATATCCTGAAGAGTGTTTTCCAACTTGGTTCCATTTTCCCCCTCACTTTCAGGCACCCCAATCAGACGTAGATTTGGTCTTTTTACATAATCCCATACTTCTTGCAGGCTTTGTTCATTTCTTTTTCTTCTTTTTTTCTTTTGGTTTCTCTTCTCGCTTCATTTCATTCATTTGATCCTCAATCGCTGATACTCTTTCTTCCAGTTGATCGAGTCGGTTACTGAAGCTTGTGCATTTGTCACATATTTCTCGTGTCATGGTTTTCATCTCTTTCATTTCGTTTATGACCTTCTCTGCATTAATTACTCTAGCCATCAATTCTTCCACTTTTTTTTCAAGATTTTTAGTTTCTTTACGCTGGGTACGTAATTCCTCCTTTAGCTCTGAGAAATTTGATGGACTGAAGCCTTCTTCTCTCATCTCGTCAAAGTCATTCTCCGTCCAGCTTTGATCCATTGCTGGCGATGAACTGCGCTCCTTTGCCGGGGGAGATGCGCTCTTATTTTTTGAATTTCCAGCTTTTCTGCCCTGCTTTTTCCCCATCTTTGTGGTTTTTTCTGCCTCTGGTCTTTGATGATGGTGATGTACTGATGGGGTTTTGGTGTCGGTGTCCTTCCTGTTTGATAGTTTTCCTTCTAACAGTCAGCACCCTCAGCTCTAGGTCTGTTGGAGATTGCTTGAGGTCCACTCCAGACCCTGTTTGCCTGGGTATCAGCAGCAGAGGCTGCAGAAGATAGAATATTTCTGAACAGCGAGTGTACCTGTCTGATTCTTGCTTTAGAAGCTTCCTCTCAGGGGTGTACTCCACCCTGTGATGTGTGGGGTGTCAGACTGCCCCTAGTGGGGGATGTCTCCCAGTTAGGCTACTCGGGGGTCAGGGACCCACTTGAGCAGGGAGTCTGTCCCTTCTCAGATCTCAACCTCCATGTTGGGAGATCCACTGCTCTCTTCAAAGCTGTCAGACAGAGTCGTTTGCATCTGCAGAGGTTTCGGGGGTGCGTTTGTTATTGTTTATTGTGCCCTGTCCCCAGAGGTGGAGTCTACAGAGATAGGCAGGTTTCCTTGAGCTGCTGTGAGCTCCACCCAGTTCGAGCTTCCCAGTGGCTTTGTTTACCTACTTAAGCCTCAGCAATGGCGGGCGCCCCTCCCCCAGCCTCGCTGCTGCCTTGCCAGTAGATCACAGACTGCTGTGCTAGCAATGAGGGAGGCTCCGTGGGTGTGGGACCCTCCCGGCCAGGTGTGGGATATGATCTCCTGGTGTGCCTGTTTGCTTAAAGCGCAGTATTGGGGTGGGAGTTACCCGATTTTCCAGGTGTTGTGTGTCTCAGTTCCCCTGGCTAGGAAAAGGGATTCCCTTCCCCCTTGCGCTTCCCAGGTGAGGCAATGCCTCGCCCTGCTTCAGCTCTCGCTGGTCGGGCTGCAGCAGCTGACCAGCACCGATCGTCCGGCACTCCCCAGTGAGATGAACCCAGTACCTCAGTTGAAAATGCAGAAATCACCGGTCTTCTGTGTCGCTCGCGCTGGGAGTTGGAGATTGGAGCTGTTCCTATTCGGCCATCTTGCTCCGCCCCCTCCCTGACAGTTTATTAAAGCAAAAAGAAACTGTTGTGGTTTATCATTAAACTCACACTGTAATTACATTTCCACACACGTAGGCTTTTGTCAGCTTTACAATTCAGCTCAATATTGCATACGTTAATGCCACTAGGATATTAACAACTATTAGATGCCAGGTAGAGCAATCTGTTTTTTCGTTAAGCAATAAGTAACATTTAGGGATATGCTATTGATGATATTGACAAGTGAGCAAAGACCTGAGGCATGGAAAGAGGCTCCATGTTGAAGCTGCACCCTGTGCTGCCACTCTGGCCAGTTCAGAGACAGGCTGTGAGTCACCCCAGTGTCCTGGATGTGTCCAGTCATGACAGGGCCTTGGAGGTTTAGAGTGGGAGAAAAACAACTCAATGCATTAAAAAAACTTAAATAGCCTTATCCTCATATCCTTCATAGGATAAATTCCTGAGGTAAGAGGGATGTTAAGTATTCAGAAAGGAGGGGTACTGATGAATTGTTTGATCTTCTGAATGAAAATGTGCTCTTGCTCTTTGAAATTATTTTTATTACTACCTATATTGTGCCTCACAGGCAGCAACAGGTGTACAAAATTGGAAGTACTGTATAAGATAATAGAGAAGGAAATATAAAAAATATATCTGGAAAGAAACAAAGCAAAATTAACCCGTAAGAAATTGTTTATAAGTTATGTGAAGTGTCATAATTTCATGGTTGTCTTTGAAAGCAATGGTGCTAGTTAGCACTTGAGCATGGTTCATATATTATAATAATATTTTCATTATTGCCAGACTTCTTTCAGAATGTATTGATGAACAATGTATTAGGTTTTGGATATCCTTACTCATTTCTCCCAAATTAGCAGTATCTATTAACTACTTGTAGTAGTTATAAGTAGTTTACTAAATTTGTTATAATAGACAAAGATTTAACATATATCATGAGAATCACATGCTATTACATGTGGTGGTTTGAAAATCACCTACTTCACTCACTCTCCTCACCTCACTGCATTCCCTTCACCCTCTCAAAGAGGAGTTGCTATTTTAATTGAGTTCAATATATCTGGACTTTTCTTTAGACAGTTTTATAATGTCACCATATCATGGTGAAAATTTTTTTAAACAAGCAAATGACTGACTGTGGAAACTTGGCATCACTTTCTAAAATGAGGAGGATAACAGAATTTTGGAAAGTTCTTTCTTCTCTATGGAACCATTTTTCACCCTCGTCACATTGCTTCTGCTTATCCACCACACCTAGGAATTGCTACTTTGGCCAGATTTAAAGACACAAATGAGGCCCAATTTATAGTTGGTGGTTAAATTGTCACAAAGTATTATACGTGAATGAAGCTCTCTCGTTTTTGTTTCTTGCTTCGATGTCATAAGTTGACATGACAGCCCCACTCTCTCTGTCCCTTTCAATCTCTTACGTACATTATAAAAAGAACAAATAGAGTTGGCCACTTTTGCAGCATGATGAGCTACCTTGACTTCGCACCACTGCGTTCATATATTGGATTTCTCATTAATTTGGGCTCAGCAGCTTGTTAGGGGGGAAATGAGAACTTAAACTTAAGGCCAAAGAAGGGCATTTCCTTTCCTCTAAATTAATCACTTCAATCCAGATTTATTTTAGGGTTTAATTAGGAGTTATGGACAGTTGAATAATTATAATAACGTGGTAATTAAACTTCTGATTTGTTACTCTCATGTTTGTGTGGCTCCTTTTGAAATCGCATATCTTAGGAATGATGGGAACTTGTAGGAATGATGGGACCATAATCAATCACGTGCTGTAACTCAGTACAGTAAAGAACCTCAACTTAATTCCTAATATTTTGATTATTGTCTATTTTTCAGCAGATTAAATTTAATTATTCACTTTCAGACCTCTAGAAAGATGATAGAAATATACAATTCTTTCCCAAATTTGGCCACTGGTGAACTCTAAGAAAAGTTGTATTAGCGGATGTTATTTGTATAATTTGTTTTCTGAAGTATCAACGCATATATTTTCCCCAACTGCATTATAAGCACCTTAAAGAGAAAAATGACATATTATTCAAAATTTTTAACCCTAACACAATGTACGGCACCTAGGCAGTAGTCAGTAAATATTTGCTGAGTATAATAGATAACTGTGCTATGTTAGTTGTCAAAAGGGCTAATTTTCTACCTATAATTTTGTGTTTCTCTCCATTTTTCACATTTTAGGAAAACAGTATGAGGAGTTATTTATAGATTTTACATTTGACCTTTCCAAGTGAATTAAAAATAAGTGTAGATTATTCATGCATTTGATTTAGAAATTTATAATTACATTCTCATGTAAGAGAGCCTGGAAATAGCAAAACACTGCTCTTAGAGGCTGTCAGTCAGCTCATCCTATCTGTCATCCTATCCCATATATTGTTGAATGAATAAATATATAATTGAATTTGTTGCATTAAGAGCTAAATAACAATTTTATTTGGTTTACAGTTTTAGAGAGATTCAGTTTACTTAGCAACATACGTAGAAAAATTCTGTCAGGGTATTTTGTATACAGAACATAAGGGAAAGGGATTACTATTATCTTTCTCATTTTTGTACATTTACTATCTTTTTAGAACTTCTACAGTTCTCCATTGCTGTTGGACAGTAGAAGGCCAGTGATTTTTCTTTTGTGCATCTATTTTTTTTTGGCTCTGGTGAGCTTAGACATGACCAATAGAAATGTATTCATAGAGGGCAGTTATCTCCGATATTAAAATTTTATAAAGAGCTTGCCTCTGTGAAATTTTATATTTGAAAAGCTTGTAGTAAGATAAACAGTTCTGTTTCAGGCCACTCATGACTCTATCAAATGAGACTGATCTAACAAAAAGATAAAGTAAAATTAAATAATATTTGACTTGGCAAGTTGTACATTTAGATTCTTTTCTCTACTAAAACGCCATAGGTACTGAAAATTGTAGCCTTTGAATATCGAAAATTATGTCTTTTTGTGACTCCATTCAAATCCTAGCACATAACTACTCTGATGGTTAATACTAAGTGTCAACTTGATTGGATTGAAATATAAAAAGTATTGATCCTGGGTGTGTCTGTGAGGGTATTGCAAAGGAGATTAACATTTGAGTCAATGGGTTGGGAAAGGCAGACCCACACTTAATTTGGGTGGGTAAAATCTAATCAGCTGCTAGCATGGCTAGAATATAAGCAGGCAGAAAAATGTGAAAAGAGAGACTGGACAAGCCTCCCAGCCTACATCTTTCTCCCATGCTGGATGCTTCCTGCCCTCAAACACTGGACAAATTCTTCAGTTTTGGAACTTGGACTGGCTCTTCTTGTCCCTCAGCCTGCAGATGGCCTACTGTGGGACCTTGTGATCATGTGAGTTAATACTTAATAAATTCCCCATATATATATGTATTCTATTCTATTAGTTCTGTCCCTCTAGAGAACCCTGACTAATACAACTACCCACCATCTCATAAGTTCTCCAGAACTTCTGGGTGTCAGAATTTTAGAAAGTAATGAGGCTTTTTGTAGAATGCCATGAAATATACATTGTTTGTAATTTCACTGTACTATACACAGTCACAATCACAAAGGCTTATGTGCAGGGCAGTAGAGGAGCCCATGAACCATGAGCCATCTTTTCAGAAGTATGGCACTGTGAGTAAGAGCTCAAATCTGGATTCAGAGGTGAGTTCAAATTCCAATTTTACTACTTACTAAAGGGGGCTCTTAGGAAAGTAGCTCATTCTCTCTCTGGCAGAAATGGCCAACTGTTCATCAAAATTTGTAGCATCACCCATTGTGTGGAGATGTTGCTAAGCACAGGCTTCCCCGTCATGGATTCAATTTCCTAATCATCTTTGCATCTCTATGGAGCTATGTGACCAGCTCTCACTAACCGAAGGTGGGCAGGAATAAAGTGTGTTATTTCTTGGTTCTCAATGATTAAGAAGTAAGTGTGCCTGCTTTCCTCTTTCTTCTTCTTCCACAGTGACCTTGGAAGCCAAGTGCTGAAGATAGTGGAGCTACGACAATAAAGAGCTTGAGTCTTCAATCCTTACATGGCAGACCATCCACTCAGCACTCTCATCAAACTGTTATGTGTAAGAAAAAGAAATAAATGTATATTTTAGCTGCTAAGATTTCAGGGCTTATCTGTTCTAGCAGCTAGTGTTGCCTTAACTACTGTAGTCATTAAACTTCAGTTTTTCTCATTGATATAATAAAGATAAATGTATTTATACTTTCTGTATATGTTCAATGATGATGAGTGTTCTAGATGAGCTAATGCATGTACAGCATGGAAAAGAGAAAGTTCTCAAAAAAAGTTAGAATTAATGTTATGAGGGTTTACTATTGTTATTTTTATATGAGCTCTGTGAATTTTACTAACACCAATGTTTCCTGGAGGATAAGTGGTAACAGATACCAAGGAAGTAAAGGTAAATATATGTGGAAAATAATTAACACTGAGAATATATTAATGGTGTCATTTCTTTCCCTATGGGTCAGGAAGAAGTTTCTATTTATTTGGTTTTGCTGAATTCAGCATGCTGCAAGCAACATTACCTTGAAATTAGGTTGAGCAACCAGTGTAGCTTTGCTCCATACATAAAAATACAGGATCAGAGCACAGTGCCTGCATCCGTGCCTCATTCCATCTTCACGTCACTTCTCTTGTTTTAAAATATTCATTTTAGAGAATCTGTTATCTTCAGGTGTTATGTTGGTTGATTTTACTTGCTCATCTTTAAAACAGGAGCGGTGACATTCATTGGTAAAACTCCTAGGGAATAGAGGCGCATGATCAGTCACGAGCTTCAGCCTCAGGCACTGCAAAGCATGAAGCAAAAGACAGTATAAAGGGAGATGAGTAAACCAGTGACAGAAATGGTACCGCTGGTGCATCCGGTCATGTGAGGGATATAAAAGAAATGCGGACACCGTTCTCAAATCTGCTCAAAATTGCACACATTTCAATTTATTCCCAGGGCCACGGTCTCAAGTATTCTGAATTTCACTAGTCACACAGTCCTTGGTATATTATTTTGTTAGTAAAGCCTTTCTGACTCTTTGAAGAGATAATTGTTTTCTCACAAAGAACAGACTGACATTCAATTGGTATACCTCTCTTCAAACTTTATTCCACATAAAATATCTACACTTTAGATTATCAAGTACATCAAAGTGTTATTTCTATGAAGACACTTTCAGGTTTGTGCCTATATTGGCTGTTGTTATTTTAGACTATTTTTATTTGGTGCAGTATGATACGTGTAAGGTTCTTGTGTTGGCTCGAACCCCGAGAGCGCGCCAACAGACAACATGAGGCAGTGTGCAGCAACATGCTGTTTTAGCAAACGCCTGGGTGCAAGCAGGCTGAGGCCTAAAATGGCGTCAGCTCCTACTGAGAACAGGGCAAAGGTTTTATAGTCTCCTATAAACAGGAAGTGTCTTAGTCTGACGTAACTGCTACGTTGTACCCGGATGGCCCCTTCTTTGATCTTTAGGGTACCTGTCTTCCGGCCAGGGTAGGTGTCTTCTGCTGGCTTTCTTCTTGCTACTGCTATTTTGCTGGCACACGCTGCTGGTGCAAGTTGCGCCCTGGAACTGGACCTGAGAAGGGAGGAGTTATTCATCTCCTTAAGCTTTCAGGCCCCGGGGAGACTCTTACAGTATGATATTAAGATGGTTATACACTAAGGTGGGATGATGAAATTGATATAAACAAATAGAGTTAAAAGCTACTTTAGAGGCCGGGCGCGGTGGCTCAAGCCTGTAATCCCAGCACTTTGGGAGGCAGAGACGGGTGGATCACGAGGTCAGGAGATCGAGACCAACCTGGTGAACATGGTGAAACCCCGTCTCTACTAAAAAATACAAAAAACTAGCCGGGCGAGGTGGCGGCGCCTATAGTCCCAGCTACTCGGGAGGCTGAGGCAGGAGAATGGCGTGAACCCGGGAGGCGGAGCTTGCAGTGAGCTTGAGATCCGGCCACTGCAACTCCAGCCCGGGAGACAGAGCGAGACTCCGTCTCAAAAAAAAAAAAAAAAAAAAAAAAAAAAGCTACTTTAGAAATACTAGTTACACTTTATGTCCCTTCTTTTTTTAATCCAAGATATAAGTGTTTTTGGAGAAAATAACAGAAGGTAAGATATACATTCTACAGAACAACAAAATATAAGCATTCTCATTCTGTGGGTCCTCATATAGCCTTATATAGAGAACTAAGTAGTTATTCAATACGATTTTGCTAAATTAAAGTTTGATGTTGATACATGCAACAAAATCTGACCCCATGTTTATTTTCAGAGTTCAAATAGGTTTACAATGTGAGAAGGTTGGATTCAGGTCATTAAAACTGTAGGTGGATATCTCACTAATGTGCTGTATGCCTATTAGTAGAGAAGCTTCTATTGACTGAGCACTTCTATCATGTAAGAGGGTTTTCTGAGCTGCTCAGTGTCTGTCAGTTAACGTCTGGGTGAAGAACTGAGGGCCTCAGGCAAGACCAAGGGCCCTTGATCCAAATGGCCATTAAATACACCTGACCTGGAGGGTATTAACACTGCAGACATCTCAGGAACGCCAAAAAATCTGCGTAATGAAGTTTCTTTATATTTAAAGGTTCAGTTTGTGTTCCTGTTTTTCCCTTGTAGAGTTTTATTCTTGTGCTAGCATATGACCAATAGAAAACAACACGTGACTTACTCCATTAGGATTTATATATATGTAATATAAATTATATGTAAATCGATAGTTCTATGTAAAGAATACATTACCTATAAACCTACAGTTATATATAAAAATACTTATATACATACAAACTTTATGTATATATTTATGTATATAAATATATGTAAATTTTCATATATGAATATATAAATACTTAGATATATACATACAAACTATTGTCTTAAGTTGATCAAAACATCTTTTAAATTTAACGTAGGGAAGCAACATCAAAAGTATAATTTAGCAGAGCTTCTAAACAGAACCTAAAGTCCCAAATGTTCCTCTTGATTTGGTGATTTATGACCTCTGTTACTCTAAATAAGTTACTTTGTTCTCTTGGATATTCAGTTTCTTTATTGGTAAAATGAAAAGCATAGTTTGTTTGTTTTTTTATCATGTGTCAGTACAGTTGTGAAAATTTAAGAAAATATAAAATAGAGGCGTTTGTATTATTGCACAATTTACACTGTTTATATATTGACTATTATAAGTTCAATAAAAACAAATCTCCATTTTATCAACTAGTAATTTTTTCACAGACTTTATTAGCTAATTAAAGTGTATGTCCACTTGGTTATATCTTCCCACATACAATATTCAGAATTTAAGTTACCATCCTGACTTCTTTGAAAATACTCACAAATCTTTTTTATTGAAACATTACATAGACATTATTGCACATGCATATTATTTATATTTATATTATGATTTTATCAGACATTTAATAGAATTTAAATAAACTACAGTGCTTTGGAAAATTTCTGTTTCTTCAGAAAACTGGGGAAACCTCTCTGAGAACGCTGCATTTGTAATAAATTATTGATTTTTCCTTCCCCAAGAAGAGAAATGAATACATAAATAGTTTGAGGAACATCCTTTCCATTGGATAATCTTTACCTTTCTACTGTTCTCTTCCAAGTATTCTAAGTAGTAGGCTCTTAGACACGACCTTGACGTCAACAAATGATGTTATTCCATGTGTGAATATGCTCCAGATTCCTCTCTCTAGCTATTACAATGTGATTTTCTCACGTTTTAAGGCAAAGGGACCTTTTGAATGTGTTCAGACACATTTGCCCTATTCAGAGGACAGAAATTGTTGAGCTTGAGGGAAATCTTTATTTTTCCCATTGCCTGCCCAATCCAAAAATGTTCAGCTGCAGATCCTGGCCTCTCCACACTTAATTCACAAGCCCAGAAAGTGCAAATGCTTCTTTAACAAGAGAATGTGACCCTGCTGCTAAACTGAAATACGAGAACATTTCTACTCTTTTTATAATTTTCTTGGTTAGTTTGTATCTATGCCCTCAGTGTCTGTTTTTTTGTGTGTTTGTTTTTGAGATGGAGTCCCACTCTTTTTGCCCAGGCTGGAGTGCAGTGGCACGACCTCGGCTCACTGCAACTTCTGCCTCCCAGGTTCAAGCGATTCTCCTGCCTCAGCCTCCCGAGTAGAGTAGCTGGGATTACAGGTGCCCGCCACCACGCTCAACTAATTTTCGTATTTTTAGTAGAGACGGGGTTTCACCATGTTGGCCAGGATGGTCTCAAACTCCTGACCTCAGGTGATCCGGCCCGCCTCAGTCTCCCAAAGTGCTGAGATTACAGGCGTGGGTCACTGCACTTGGCTGGCCCTTGGTGTTTTTATTTCAGATATTTAATAAGACATTTTGGTTAATTATTCTATAGCTAAATAAATCCTCCTTTAATTTGCCCATCACTGTTAACTTAAACAGTTTTTCTTTTCCCCTCAATAAATGATAGCTTTCTTTCATCTTTAGTCATATTTGGTGTTCAAGCCTTTTTTCCATAATATTGATAAAAGTGGGTAAAATGCAGAGATGCTGCAGGTTTAATTTAGTTTGGCTTTAAGAGTAAGAGTAAGGGGCGGAAGAGGGTTCAAAGCTTTTCACTTTACAGTACTGCTTTGTAAAATGGACCTTGCCTGTCATGCAATGTCATAAGGGCATGATTGGCCTGCTTCTGTTTTCCTATAGACATGGCAGGAGAAATGATTGAGAGCTTTTCCAGTATGGCATGGAAACAAAGCAAAGCAATTTCAGTGTGGTAACAAGACTAAGGAGGAGGCAGATGCTGTGCAGGCACCAGTACCACAGCCAAGGGATGAGGAACTTCTCCGTAAGATGCCCCTTTATTGCTCCATAAGCTATTATGGGCTGCATCTCCCCAAACATGGCAGCTCACCACTGTGGAAACCTAAACAGAGTGATACTCAGTGTTGAATGGCAAGGCCTCTGGTCATAAATAAGATAAACCAAAAGACATTTGATGGTTATCACAGAAATGGACTTTCCTTACTTGGAATTTTCCTGCCTAAACATCCACAGGGAAAAGCTACATGTTGGGATTTCATAATTCATTTCAAGCATTTTGTTTGCAAATCTCAAAGCTTGATTTTTTTTTTTTCTAAGTTTGTAGGTACTTCAATATTTGTATTTCCATTTCAGATTTTTAAAATTCATTGCTTTAAAGAACTACATCTGAAGAGCAATGTTTAGCTCTTTATTTATTATTGTATTTTATTTATCTAAAGACCAATATGTTGCTTCCTACTGATAACGTCAGATGAATATTGTTATAAAGTTAAATGAGCTTCCTCAGCAGTGAGCTCTGTGGAATACATGCACCTTTCCTTCTAGTGTGACCATTTGAGATGGAACAGACCAGAGGATTTTCCATCCCGTTACTAGAATATGTTTCTGTGACAAAGTTTTAGCAAGTTTTAGTCTGTGATCCATTTCAAGGGAAATTCCCCTGTCTGCTTTTTTTCCAGTTATGTCTTTTAATTTATATTTTCCAGATCTTATTCCATTTGAGTGAAATATGAATAATTGAAGAGATGTGGTATCAAAGCTCATTGAACAAAACTTTTCTGGTAACATGCTTCGTCCTATCTAGTTATTTGAATTCATATAAACTTAAAGGAAAAGAACAAAACAAAGCTATAAAGAAAATTGGAAGTTATTCATTGCCATTCGTCATAAACAAGCTTAGAGGCTGGGATATTTGGCATGATGATAATGAAACTGCAGGAAATTGAGCACACTCCAATGTTGGTGAGGACGGTCCATCCATTCTGCGTACGTCTGCATCTTTGGGACTTAGAGTCTGGCAAGTAGAAGAGGGATTTCATCTTGTTGGAAAATATAAGTTGGAAAATCAACCCACATGAAATTGCGGAAGCTGAGGGGTGAGTGTTCTATAAACTGTCTAATTCTTTCTTTGCTTTTAGCTAGACTGCATTACATGATTCTATGTGTTCATTATTTTTGGACACTTTCTAAAGAGTAGCTAGAATTGTAAAGACACTATTAAGGTGATAATTTAAAAACTATGCTGGCATTCGTATCAATTAAAAACAAACTCAAATTAGGTAGAAGACTTGGCCCAACTTTCTATTTTTTTTTGCTGAAATTGGTTATTTAATTTCATTTTTGTTAGTTGAATATGTTTGGGTTTCTCTGTGGTGCATCTAATAAGATTTTGTGTCTACATTTTGAGGTTTTATGGCCTTTCTCCTCTCAGTATTTCAGTGTGTTTGTGGTTGCTGCTCATGTTTAACCTGCTACTCTTAACTTTTAGTCATGGGAATTTTTGAGTTCAGGCATCTGCATCTATTTAAATATCAAAACTCTGGGAAGCTTCTCTGATAACCAAATCACAGTTATCCATGCACTTGCTCTGAACAGCAGTTGAAGTTAGGTGATATTTTATTTAGTGATCCTTATATAGCATTTATTATTTATTAAGCTCAGTTTTTGGTTTTTTACAAGTGTTAGTTTATTTAATCTGCATAACAAAGTCGTTAGAAGGTATTATTTGTATTCATAATTTTCAGATGAGGTAATTTAGGTGCCGAGAAGTTTAAGCACTTGTTCACATTCACACAAGAGCAAGTGTTAGAGTAAGGATTTCAGCTTAACCAGGATAGTTCTGGGGGGTACTGGGTTGACCACTACACCAATGCCTGTTAACCTTGATTTGCTGACCATCATGATAATTATGAAGTCAAAACAAGGAATAAACTTGATAATAGTCAAATAGACTTTAATGAGGAAGTAGGTTTAAAACAAATGGTCAGCAAACACTTTTTGGGCATGTAATATACACCAAGCAATATGCCTCCCAGCAGACTGGTGTTGAATGGCAAAGCTAGGTCCTCAGGAAGAGCGGTGGTCCAGGAATGGACCAGGCGGAATTAACCATATTAAATCCTATATTTAAAATTACTCTGTTAGCTGTATTTTGTTGATTAACCATCAATACAAGAAATATGGATCTAATCTTTCCAAATTATAATTTGGGAGAATTTTATAAGAAGTGCCACTCTCATTTTGATTCTGGCAGCATTAGTAACTGAGGCTTTAGAAATGAATTGAGATTCCAATGCTATAAAATAGCACTCTCAAATGTTTTGGTCTCAGGATTTCTTTACATGCTAGGAAATTTTTGAGAATCACCCCCTCCCCCCAAAAAAGAAAGCTTTTGTTAATGTGGGTCGTATCTCTCAATATTTATATTAGAAATTAAAATAGAAAAATTTAAAACTATTTAATTACTAATTCGCTTTAAAGTGACAGTAATAATCCCATTGCATCTTGACACGAATGGTATATTTTAATAGGAAATAACTATCTTTTTCAAAACAACAAAAAAATGAGTGACATTTGCTATGGTTTGGATATAATTTGTTTGTCCCCACCAAAACTCATGTTGAAATTTGATCCTCAATGTGCCAGTGTTGGGAAGTGGGGCCTAGTGGGAGGTATTTGGGTTATGGAGGTGGATTCCCCATGAATGGCTCTGTGCTCTTCTGGTGGTAGTGCGTTCTCAGTCTTTTTTTTTTTAAACACAGGGTCTCACTCTCTCACCCGACCTGGAGCATAGGGGTACAATCATAGCTCACTGCAACCCTGAACTCCTGGGCTCAAAGGATCCTTCCGGTTCATCCTCTTGAGTAGCTCAGATTACAGGCATACACCACCACACCTGGCTGAGTTCTCTATCTTGAAAGATTGAATTAGTTCTCATGGGAATGAATTAGTTCCTGTGATAGTGGGTTTTTATAAAGCCGGGATGCCCTTAGGTTTTCTCCACTTCATACATGTCTACTTTCCCATTGCCCTTCTCCACCATGTTGTGATGTGCCATGAAAGTCCTGTCCAGAAGCCAGGGCCATGCCCTCGAACTCCTCAGCCTGTGGAACCATGAGCTAAATAAACTTCCTTTAAAATAAATTTTTAGATATTCTGCTGTAAGCAACACAAAATGTACTAATACAGCATTGTTTTAAATTTTTACAAATTTCTTTATTGTGTGGCTTAATAGAAAGCTAGATTCTTAGATTTGCTTCTCTAAACATTCTGTTTTAATGTTACACGTTAAAACCCCTCTGAAAAACTCTGTTGTACACTTGTGAGAGAATGAGAGTGAAACAGAGAAATTAGCATCTTGGTTTATTATAAAAATAGTTTGGATCTTCTCGAACCTTTAAAGAGTCTTAGGAAACCCTGTGGTTCTCTGGCCATGCTTTGAGAACCACTGCCACAGGATAAATCCACTGCCAAATTCATCTTTTGTTATGCTATATGTTTTAGCCTGTTTTCATCTACTACTATCTGAATTTGAGCTTCAGCAATTCAATGTTATTGATTATGATTTTCTCTTTTTTTTGAGACAAAGTTTTGCTCTTGTTGCCCAGGCTGGAGTGCAGTGGCACGATCTTGGCTCACTGCCAACCTCTGCCTCCCGGGTTCAAGAGATTCTCCTGCCTCAGCCTCCTCAGTAGCTGGGATTATAGGCACACACCACCACACCTGGCTAATTTTTGCATTTTTGGTAGAGACGGGGTATCACCATGTTGACCAAACTGGTATTGAACTCCTTACTTCAGGCGACCTGCCCACCTTGGCCTCCCAAAGTGCTGAGATTACAGATGTGAGCCACCGCACCTGGTTGATTATGATTTTCAAATACTAGGTGACTCCTTCCTAGCAGTGGTTTATTTTATGTATGTTATGTCCACGAATTTTTAAAAATTTAAATGAAAGCACATGACAGTTTCAAGTACTCCAACACTTGAGAAGCTACAATATGGTATATGCAGTACACACAAGGTGATTTGAGCATCAGATAAATTGAGACCAGCAGATAGAAAGAAAGTGTTAGATGTATATGTAACTATATCTAGGCATCTATGTTTGGCTTAATAAAAACACACAATGTTTCTTATGTATTGTCTTGTAATGGAAATTAACTGGTTAATACTTTTCTATTAACCTATCTACCTAGACTCGGTTTGTTTTTGTTTTTTAAATAATCTGCAGAGGTGGGTATATTGATCAAATTCGTAATGACAACACTACTCTTGCACAGTTTTGAAAATAGTGCCTAGGTTGGAATAGCCATTGAAATAGTAGATATTTATATTTTTTGCAATGCTTTTAAATGTGTTAATTATCAATACTCATTTGACTAGTTTACTTTATTGTGGCTGAAATGCATGCTCACAAGTAGTAAGAGGCACTTACTGTTTCTAAGTTCTATTATGGGATATGAAGGTCCTTTAGTTTTCCCAAGGTCTGATAGGCATGGCGGCTTTTAATTTCACATGGGATGCTTACAAATTGCCTTCTATTTACACATAGCTTTTGAAGTAATTAGTTTCCTTTTTAGTGTCCACATCTGTCAAGTGAAGAGCCTTTTTAGTACAAATTGTGATTTAAAGAGAATAAATGTTTCAGAAGAGTAGTGAAAAATGTTCAAATTGACATTTTGAAGGAAAACACAACAAACAAAAGAAATTAATTTTATTTCAAGAAAAGAGAAAAAGTTTTTTTCCCATAACGTAGTAAACATTTTGACAAAAAAAAATAGCAAGTATGAGTACATGCATGTGTGTGCGTGTGTGTGTGCATGTGTGCCCCTTTCGAGAGAAGCTGACACTAAAATGATGCTTCAGATGCCAGAGTGAAGAGGTTTCTAGTTGAAACATTTAATTATTACCCAAATAGGGTAGAGAAACAAAGTCTAACTTCTTTCCTGTATTTGGAAGTGCTTGGTGTGGATAAGAAGTCTGAGTGGCAGCTGCAGCTGCCAAGCAACCTAACACAATGGGAGTATTCTGCTTCTCAGTTACAGAAGGGGACTTTAAGGCCTTCTCCCACATTTGGAGGCGAGGAGTCCTCTTCTTCTTTGGCATCTTCCATTAGCAGTTTTAAGAGAGTTTGTTACCCATTTTCAAAAGTATGTTCCTAAAGATGGTGAATATTGAAGAATGACTTAAAGTGTCTATACGTATACATTAACATAGAGCAAACTATAACAAAGTAGGGTCAATAAATGCATTTTAATTAGATTTTTTCTTTTTTTCTTCTTTTTTTTGATCAGGTGCATTTTTTCCTGTTTTTTTTTTTTGTTGTTGTTGTTTTTGTTGTTTGTTTGTTTGTTATTACTTTTGCTTTTGCTTTTGAGACACGGTCTCATTCTCTCACCCAGGCTGGAGTGCAGTGTCGTGATCTCGGCTCACTGCAACCTGGACCTCCCGGGCTCAACTGATCCTCCCAACTCAGGCTCCTGAGTAGCTGGGACTGCAGATACATGCCACCACACCTGGATAATTTTTTGTATTTTTGGTAGAGATGAGGTTTCACTATGTTGCCCAGGGTGGTCTCAAACTCCCAAGCTCAAATGGTCCACCTGCCTCGGCCTCCTAAAATGCTGGAATTATAGGCATGAGGCACCATGCCTGGCCTATTTCCTGTGTTTAGACATGGATCTGAAGCTTCTGTAGTCTGAAGTTTTTCTCTGAAATTAGCAGTAGGTTTGAGCTTGTAGAAATAAATCCCTTACCAGACAATTGCTAAAATGCAATATTTATTAATTAAGTCAAATTGTGCTCCAAAGTAGACGTTAACTATTCTCTGTTGATGAGTTGGAACACAATGTGAGCTTGAGTCATTCATTCTGGCCAATGAATAGCAATCAATTATGGAAACCAAATCAATCACACAGCAGACCACACCAATGGTTAGGATGGTCAGAATGAAGAAAGAGGCAATGATGCGGTTGATTTCATATGTATAAACATAGTCAAAAGTAATAAGGAACTCTACCATGCATTGGGATACAATACATAGATCCCGATGCGGAGTATAGTTTGTAAAAATAGTGTTTCTACTTGAGTTTTGGAGTTAGATTTTTACACAAACATTCTAACCTGACAAGGAATCATATCTGAAAGCTGATATAAAAAGGAGTCCCTAAACTAATGAGAACTGTCAAAGTGAAGCAAATACATACTTTTGCTTACTTTGAAACTTTATTATGAACTAATGATTTTTTTTTTTTTTTTAATTGAGGCAGAGTTTCACTCTTGTTGCGCAGGCTGGAGTGCAATGGTGCGATCTCGGCTCACTGCAACCTTCGCCTCCTGGGTTCAAACGATTCTCCTGCCTCAGCCTCTGGAGTAGCTGGCATTACAGGCATGTGCCACCATGCCCGGCTAATTTTGTGTTTTTAGTAGAGACGGGGTTTCTCCATGTTGGTGAGGCTGGTCTCAAACTCTCGACCTCAGGTGATCCACCCACCTTGGCCTCCCAAAGTGCTGGGATTACAGGCGTGAGCCACTGCACTCAGCCAGTAATGATGTTTTGTAATGTAACATCTGAGTTGGGCATACATATAAAATTATAAAATACTTTTATTAATCAAAGAATACATTTATATATCATTGCTTTCCACTCTAACCAAAACTGTAACAATGCCCCGGAAGTCTCCAAAGAGGAGCACAGTGGAGTGATTCTTAAGGAGGTAAAATCAAATCATTTATTATTCAGAAGGGTGGCAGATTTACCAATATGGACGTTTCTGTCCCAAAATGTACATTCTTTTGTAGCACTTGTTCTAATATTTAAATTTTTCTATTGCTTATAGTAAGTTAACTGTTGTCACCTAAGATTTGAAGAACTCACCTTCAGATATTTTGGTTTCTCCAAGTAAAATTATGCCATGATACAGAACATTAGGTTTTCTCTTACATTCTTATGATTTTGAATTTATTTTAGGTTTCACTGATGGAAAAATGGAGAAGATTTGATGAAACAGCAAGTCCTTAAGAGTGGGAGCCAGAAGTTTAAGTTGTAACAGGTTTCGGATGTGATTCAGAACTTAGAGGATAACAAACTGCAGAAAAATTCTTTGGAAGATAATGATTAGAGAAAAATTCTGGGTCAAAGGCAGCTATTGTGGTGCATAGTTATTCAGACTTCAAATTTGAAAAGAAATCATTGTTTCACAGACCAAAAGGTAAGCCACTGGTATCTGTCATCAGCAAACAGGAAAAATGAAGAAGTACATTTCTTCTATAGGTTGCAACACACAGTACAAATATATCATTAGAGTACCTAAAATGCAAGATGAATCGGTTCTGTGAATTGAAACTTTGATTTTGTTCTTGAGCCAGTAGAGTTTACAGAGTTCTATGAGGAAGGACGTCTGTAAAATATCTTACAATATGTTGTCTCCTATTTTGAGAGAAAGGGAAAGTATCTTTGCACTGTGAATATACCCTTTGTGTTATTAACTGTGAGGACATGACAAGGCTAAACAATTGCTTCTTTCTTCTGTCAAAGTTTCGTTTGCTTTGGTTAGTGCCATTGCTGGAGAG
The DNA here is from genome assembly GCF_043159975.1 of Macaca nemestrina. NCBI lineage: Eukaryota > Metazoa > Chordata > Mammalia > Primates > Cercopithecidae > Macaca > Macaca nemestrina. The sequence continues at coordinate 161,436,206 of NC_092129.1, read as the reverse complement.
AATTAAACAAGTTTCCACGTTTTAGGCTTCTTGACATTTTTTGATGTTCCACGTAACTGCAACGGAATAACTCGATGAAACAAATCAAGGCAGCTGTGCTCTGATCCTTAGTTGCCTTCCAAGGATAAGATGACACATTTGATAAACACATTTCCTTTAACGCCAAGTTCTCCAGGTCAGGCAGGCATATCATATAGATGAAACTGATCTGAGCCTTCATCCTGAGGGAGAAGAGAGTTGGAGATGAAGGTAAACCAGGATCCCGGTTTTAACCCTGCAACACACCAGTCTCCTGAACTTGAGTATTTATAAGTACTGCATCTGAGATTGGCTTTGCCCATGACTTTCCAAACATTGATATTGGATGGGACCTGACTCTTAAATAATCCCAAGTCAGAGAAAAACAATTTTGTGGAATAGTTGCACAGAGCATTTGCTCACTTAATTCTGTTGCCCAGGAGCCCAAGTGGTGGAGGGAGGAGAATGTGGATTCTGGAATTAGGAAGACTTGGATTCAGTGTCACCTTCTACCATTTAACAACTGCTGAGGTTAGTTTCCTATACTCTTTGAGTCCCAGACCCTTATCTCTAAAATTGAGAATAATAATATCTACCTCATAGGATTATTAAGAATGCTAATTGAGATTAAATATGTAAAGTACATGGCACAAAATGCTCAATAAATATTAGTACTATTTAATTTAGCCTAAGGGTCTTGCTAGGATTTTAGAGATGCTTTCCTGCCTCTTACTGGCTCTATTGTTTACATAATTATCTCTTTATTTTTCCTTTTCTCTAAAATTTTATTAATATTTCAGTAAATCTTTCTTATATTGAGAACAATTTCTTATATAAAGTGGAACATATTGGGGGGAACTTTTCAGTAGCCATCTCATAGGCTAAAGAAACAAAAAAGATAGATGTTTTACATGTTTTTATTCTGTTGATGAGCCCCTGAGAAGATTGTTCCAGGTTCTGACACAGTCTCATCCAGGACCAAGATGGTTTTCTTCACTTTCCAACCCAGTGATCTTTTAGTTTTAATGTAAGTAAATCTAAGCATTGAAGTACAGCATTTCCAACATAATCGTTTTTGTACATTTAATATTTTAGCTCATGCAGAAAGGGGAGTTTCTGGAAAACCATGCCTAAAGTGACCATCTATTATAATCCTTGGAGAGTGTAACAATAAAAATTGTGTTGAACATTTATGTAAAGCTTCTGGAAGGAGACAGGAAAGACATCCTTAACCAACTTAATAGAACTTTCACTTTTAAGGAACTGCAGTGCAGGTGATTAATTAGTAAAAATGGGCCCTGATACAAAGTCAGCTTAGGGTCCACTGGATACTGCAACAAAGGACTTTTATTGTTTCTTCTTGAGTAGGGAAACAGATTTCCCTAATCAAAGACCAGATTCTTTCTTAGCAGTAAGGGAAAGAAAGTAGGTAATACTTTTTGTTTGTTTTTCCCTTCAGAAATGGAGAAAGCTCACCAAAGAAGAGAAAGGACATGCTTCACTCGGGTAGGCAATATTGCTTCTTTAACCCCAGATGCAGCTATAGGGACTTCCAAGTATATTAAGGGAAGAAGCCATTTGAGAATGGAGTTTATACTGCAAATACCCACGTCTTCCTACATACTCCGGCACTAGATTTGGGTTTGAATCGATTCTGTGGCTTTCTTTTACAAATTTCACTCCAGCTTAACATTGTCTCAACATTGTCCCCTCCCACTACCAGTAATTTCCACTTTAGTGGAAATTATTTGACTCCTCTTAAGAATAGCTGAGCCTCAAATTGGGTGACACCACCCCATAGTGTCATAGAACTGAGATCCCGTGACACCTACCAACCTATAGGTGTGCATCAGCTGCTGCAGCTTGTTACCTAATTGCTGCCTCTGGTCAATTAACAAAAATAACCTTCTTTCATGAAGCAACTTGTTGGCAAAGATTTGCTTACTTAGTAAGTCTTTCCACGTCTGGAATTATAACGGAGAGGCCAAAACAGAATTAATATTAAGATTGTCATCACTAAGTTCTCAGGGTTAAGTACGTACACCCCTTTTAAGTTATCTTTAAAATAATTTAAGTCAAATCCTCCCTTAAAAATCATGGTTTGAATTAAATTTCATGTCTCCCAGTCTGCAATCCATGATGAACAAGCTGAACTATAACTTTAAACAACAGAGAAATCCTTGGAATCAACATTTAATTAAAAAGACCATTAGATGGTGCCTCATTGGAAACACAGAACATGCTTAAATGAATTTTTCAATATGTAGATAAATGTTTTACCATTAGGGTCTCTTAAAGGAAGTAAAAATTGGCAACTCATTAAGAGTGTACATAGGTACTATAAACAGAAAACAAAGTGCCCCTGGCATGTTTCATGGTTTAGACATCAAAAGAAAAAGTCATAAAATCTACTTGCAGTAAAACAAAGTCCATTTTTCCCCCAACAAGGCTGGTATCTATTAGCTACCTCATATGTGGAGAAAGAAAAGTTACCAGTCCTTTAATCAGATATATCTGAAATGTTTTAGGAATAAATATGAAATAGCAAAGAGTGTATGTATTTGATGTTTTCTATTTTTTACACCATACTAATGAGAATGACCTTGGTAGTTTAAAACATTCATCCTCTCTGTTTCTAATAATACCTACAATCAGTTGTGTGTATTAAAAGCTTTGTTAATAATCTAAAGTGGTAGGTGACCTCAGCTATTTAGTTCTGTGGTTTAAAGCGTGACCAAAATTGTGTTTTTGTTTTCCCCATTTTATAGCTAAAAAGTATGATGTTAAAAATACTGACAAAAATGAGTTATTGCTATAAATACGTGAATCGAATGGGAATTTTCTGGACTTTGTGATTACAAACATTGCACACAGAAAAAGCCAATGCATCACACCAGAATGTCAATGGGGTAGGGTACTGAGCCAAAGAAAAAAGGCAAAGAGCCCACTTTGGTACACCTGGAGTAGATTACACACATAGGGTTGATCTTTCCCTCGTAGCCAAAAAGCTCTGGTAATATGCTCTCCACAGTACATGATAGAGCAGGGTAAAGCTGGAAATTAATCACCTAGTGTTACCAAGGCAGTTCATTACATGCAATTGACAGCCTCCTCTCTGTATTTTTAAATGGCTAAGAATCAAGTAGTTGCACATCAAAATGTGATTTTTTCTTGCTTCCTGGCACAGGACCCGTATCTGTCATCATTTCATGTCCTCAAAGGCCTGAGAGAAGCTGCCATCCTTGGGCAACAAAGGATGCCATGCAAAGCAGCTCAGAACTTGAGTTGTTTCAACAGATGCTGTTTTATGTTTTGCCAAAGAATGGCCCCTTTTATTTCTGTCATGAATGCAGTCTTTCTTTCAGTTTCTAAATGTTTTCCAGTATTAACCCTAATCCTTATCTATCATTCTTTTAGGATGATGGGCTGTCCCTTTTCCTTTGGAACCAGCATAACCTTCACCATGTCAATATGGATTGCAAAGAAATGGAAACTTGGTGCTGTTCACCTTACAGCTCCTGATGATTTCTTACAGTGGGGGAAAGGGAGATTGGACTTCAAGGTCAGAGTAGCTGAACCAAGTTATTCCAATGTAAGAAAAAATGCTAACATTGAAAGGAACAATTTTACCCTGTAAAAATCCTCTGCCTAGGGTACTAGAAAAATCAGAAAAGGGAGCTGGTGGAGGAAAGAACTAGAATAAACAAAGCAAGCTCAGAACAATTCATTCCTATGTTTGTTTATTGAAACAGAACCAGGAAGGACCGACGAAGGTCTGAATTAATGTAATTTATAAGAAGAAAGGCTCCCCTCCAAGGCAATGAAATGATCTCTTTCCAAATATGTAACCAGGAGTGGCTCCCCATAAACCCAGGGCATGTCAGGGCAAAGATGGTATTCCAGATCTTTACAGCCTCCCCAGTTTTTGCCTCAGAGAGAGTTCCTAATTAACCATTTAGGGATTCAGAATTGTTAATCAAAGTTGCTCTGATGAAATTTTGAGGGTTGTTCTATTTCTTGTCACAAGTTGAATTGTTTAAAAGTACTGCCTCAGAGATCTGATTTTCCGCATTATGCCAGCATTTTCTTACCTTAGGGCAGGCAAAGGGCTAGTCAGACTTTAAAATTGGAACTTCTTCCATTTTTTTCCCTCAGAGCATTTGAAGTTTGTTTGTTTGGTCTGTTTGTTTTGTGTCTGTTACAGTTCTTTATTTTGCTTTTCAAGTGCAAAGTTACTGTGCTGGTGATGATAGAAGGGATACATAAAGGAAGGAAAAAACTTGCTCAAGGAAGTTCACAGAGTGGATACTCTATATCCAATAATAACAGTGAGGAAAGAAAGAATGCAGTTGAAGATATGAGGGGCAAAGTAATACAGAGATTTTCACAGATTTAGAAGATTGCTGCCCAGATCCTTCTGTTTCTCTCTTTTTGTTCCTAGTGAGAGTTATTAAAATAGCTAACATCTACATGCCCATTCTGCACAGAAAGGGATATATGAAGAAAGCAAGAAACCACTAGCCTATGTGTAGGGTGATATGCCTTACAGCCATGCTCAGTTACTATTTTTGGTCATGGGCCTAGAAATAACCATCTGGGCAATCAGACTTTTGCATTGACATGCAATGTTGGCTAAATCCACAGGCAGCTGGCTGAGTAGTATTTAAACTCAGTGCTGAGATAGGAGTAGGCCCTGACAGGCAGTAGTTAGGGGACACTCATCTATTCTACCCATGTCAACAGTAATGATACTGTAATTCTTTCCAAAATGTGGTCCTTTTTGCTATGTTTTGACAAGCTGGCTGTTATTCTAACTTTCTGTATTATTGGAAACACATAGGCTAGACATTGATACACATATATGCATATGCATGTGTTTATGTGGCTGTATATAGTTATGGAAGAATCCATGAGAGTCAGTCTTCCATATATATTAAGTATGTACACTATGCAAAGCACTTTATTGTGTGATATAGAAAAATATGGAAAAATTGTAAGCATACTAAGTCCAGGAGAGGTTGATTCACCTATGTTCCAGAACCTCACTTTGTGTTTCTATTAAGTGACTTCTTGGGATCAGGCAGTATCCAATATCATTTCTAGGTCTTTAATTCTATGAGTCCATCATTTTGGATAAAAATTAAATATACAGTTAAAAACACATGGACTGGATTAGTGGTTACAAGCATAAGCTTTGTTGTCAGATTCACTTAAAATATAAGTGCAGCTTCTGCCACTTAAAAGTTCTATCACCCTGTGGCATTTATTAAATTGGGCTCTAGTATCTCCAACTATAAAATAGGAAATTGTAATTGTGATCAATCTCATAAGGTTGTTTTATAGATTGAATGTGATAAAGCATGTAAAGCATTTTTCAGAAATCGTGGTAAAGGACAATTATTACAAAAATGTTAGCGCTTTTATGCTATCATAATGGTAGTTATGGAAGCATTGAAAACTGGGAAAAGTAAGTCAGCAGAACTCAATAAACTTGATTCCTTTGCACTGCCTTTTTTGTTGGAAAACTGTTGACTGGATAGATTTTTTTCCTCTCCTGGGGGAAAAGTGAAGTTGTGAATTTCTTTGTACAGTTCAGAAGTAAATAAGATGATCTCATGTATAAATCACTGAATTTATATTAGTTCTAATAATTCCCACAAATACATCCAGGCTTTACGTGAGGCAAACACGTGCATTTATTGAAACAGTTCATTAGCAGTGAAGATATATGTGTATATGTGTATAAACACATAAAATCATTTTAGCATTTGTATGTTCATAGGAAAGAGCCAGAAACTATGGATAGATTAGAAGTCAGAAAATGCAGGTTTAAGCAAAGCTCTGATACTAACTTGCAGTGTCATTGTGGATAAGTTATTAATCTTTCTAATCTCAATTTGCTTCTTTGTGCAACTAGGGCTTTACCTATTAAATGGTCTCAGCTCTAACACTGCCCTGAAATCTCATGACTTTTTTGTCAACAATAGCTCCATGAATGATAACCTAGAATAACTAGAATGAACTTCATTCTTGTATAGTTCAATGTTTCTCAAATTAGAATGGGAAATCTAAGAGTCCAGACAATCTCAGCTCAATCAGCAATCTGAAGACCTCCTGACCAAAAGTTGTCCTGTTCATATGACCCTGTTCTCTCTACCCCCGCAGGCAAAAATCCACTAGACGTTCATTGGGAACCAGCTATTTGTCAAGCACTGCGCTTGATGGTAAAAATTTAAGATGGAAAATACATTTTCTAATGAGGAAGACATGTAATATTTATATTGTTTTAAATACTAGGCAAGCACACAGAAAAACTGCTAAATATTTCTAGTAAGGTCTGATAAATTGACACACAGGCTTCTTTGGAGATACATCTTAAAAGATTTCAAAGAATTGATCTGGTGGATAAAGTAATGAGGAGACAGAGGAAGTTCTCATGCAAAGAAAAAACACAACATTTGTAAAGCTACAAAGGTGTGAGAAATCTTGATATGGTCAGAGAATAGAAATTACTGTGGATGTGAAATAAAGAGCATTGGTTAAGAGCCCAGATACCAAAGTCAGATGGTCTAGGTTCAAATACCAGCTCCATCACTTAGGTGTAAATGCTGGGCTAATTATTTGACCTCTCTGCTTTAGTTTCTTCATTTGCAATATGAGAATGATAAGGTATTGTAAGGATATACTTTTGAAACATATGAAGTCAATATCAGCTTTTTTTCTGAGTATCAAGTAGAGGGGGTGAGTGAGACAATAGAGTGAGGAGACCCTGAAGAGGTAGATTGTAATCTGATGACAGCCAGAGGCTGTCTTATGCCTTGTCAAAAAAGGTCTCCTAGATGTGCCGATGCGGATTTATGCTGGCGAGTCCAGTGGCCATATTAATGGCATTGTGGCAGGGAAAATTGGAAGAGTCTTTTCATAACAAAATAAGAGTGGAGGAATAGTCCAATATTTTGCCTTAGGTAACCAGATGAATTGCAACCATTAACATCTGAGGCAACATCTGAAGAGGAAGTGCAAGTTATTGAGAAATATTATAAATTCAGTTTCATTGCGTTTAGTGTCTGTGGGACATCACCTGGAGGTATTCAGTGAATGTTTGGATATAGAGCAATGTCTCAGAAGAAAGTCTAGAATAGTGCTATCCAATAGACACCTACTGTGACCCTCAAATGCAAATTATTTAGTCCACAAATGTAAACAGGTGATATTAATCTTAATTACATGTTTTATTTAACACAATATATCTAAAATGTTATTTCATCTTGTAATCAATACGAAATTACTAAGATGTTTTCTTGCCAGGTCTTAAACTTGGTGTGTATTTTATACTCAGCACATCTCAAGCCGTATGTCAGGTGCTTGGTCGCCATATGTGGCTTGGGGACTACCAAATGGGACAGTGCAGTTCCAGAACACGGTAATGGGGGGGATTTATACATTTAGCAATGGTCAGTTGAAAAATTCCGGGCACTGTGCTAGGAGCGAGAATTCATTGATGTATAACACAGACACAGTTTCTCCTTCACTAAACTTTCAAGTTATTAGGGAATAGCAGTTCTGCTGGCCTTGATGTTCTTTCTGTGCAAATTAAATAACAGTGAAGTCACTGGGCAGAGTTGTCCCAAACCAGGGATCACAGAGCACACATGAGATTTCTATGCCTCTTTTGTTTGTTTGTTTGTTTTTCTGGAGATGGAGTCTCTCTCCGTTGTCCAGTCTGCAGTAGCGTGATCTCGGCTCACTGCAACCTCCGCCTCCCGGTTCGATCGGTTCTCCTGCCTCAGCCTCCCAAGTAGCTGAGATTACAGGCATCCACCACCACGCCTGCCTAATTTTTGTATTTTTAGTAGAGGTGAGTTTTCACCATGTTGGCCAGGCTGGCCTCGAACTCCTGACCTTGTGATCCACCCTCCTTGGCCTCCCAATGTGCTGTGATTACAGGCATGAACCACTGCACCTGATTGAGATTTCTATGCCTCTTTACTCTCTCTGCCCTGAAACTTTTTGTGGTACAAATTGTACAAAGTCATAAGTGAGGATGCCACAATTTACCCCGTCAGGGAATGCAGACATTTACAAGTAATTAAAAGCAAATGACAGTGTTATAAGGGAGGAAACTCATGTGAAGGGACTTGGTTGTTTAAAGATCAGGAATGTCTTGAGGTAATGACATCTAAGCTGGAAACTGAAGGATCACCAGGAATTAGACCAATGGGAATGTGGGTGGGTATTCCAGGCAGAAATTATGATACATTTGAAAGTACAGAGGGGAGGCCCTCAGGGAAAGTCATGGAGCTAAGAGAGATTTGGACCATGTGTGAGGGAGGAAAGACATGCAGTTAGAAGGTCTAGGGGCTTCTCTGCAGGGTGGATTAAGGGAGCAAGGGACACACAGAGCCAGGGACACTAATGATGTCAGTAGAAAGCAAGAGATCTTGGAAGGAACCTGGGAAGGAGCAGTCGGAAATGCAGAATAAAAACCAGAAATGAGTAATGATATATAAGGCAACTAGTGAGAGGGAAACTCCACTTTTTGAAAAGGGCCAACAGTGTGTCAACTACAGCAAGGAAGTCAAGGCTGAAAAGGCTAAAAAGTGGCTGTGGGATCAATTAATGAAGGCAGCCTTGAGGCCTTGGTGAGCACAGTTGTGAGAAAAGAGGTAGAAACCAAATCGTAGCAGTGGAAAAACAAATGGAGCTTGAAGAACAGAAGGTGTTTTAAAGAAAGCTGACTGTTGGGAAGTGAATGAAGGTGATGTTCCTACAAAAAGAGAAGTACACTGCAGCATTGGTGAGAGTTGTTTGCTCTTTTATTTTTGTTTTTAGTTATGGGATACTAGCACATCTCTAAACTTCATATTACCACAGTTCTGTCTCCAACTCTGTTACAGAAAACAGATACATCTGGTAATCCTTTTTTTTTTTTTTTTTTTTTTTTTTTTTGGAGACAGAGTCTCACTCTGTCGCCCAGGCTGGAGTGCAGTGGTGTGATCTCGGCTCACTGCAGTCTTGACCTCCCAGGTTCAAGTGATTCTCATGCCTCAGCCTGGTACTATAGGTGTGCGCCAGCACGCCCAGCTGATTTTTTGTATTTTTAGTAGAGACAGGGTTTCACCATGTTGGCCAGGCTGGTCTCGAGCTCCTGATCTCAGGTGATCCACCTGCCTTGGCCTCCCAAAGTACTGGGATTACAGGCGTGAGCCACCCCATGCCCATCCCATCTGATACTCTTTAGAAATGGACACAAGAATCAGAAGGTGTTATTGGATTCTCCTTGTTAACTTATTGCACAACTTGGGGCCTTGTGATAGAATGCATGTTGAATTTGTATACACAGGATTAAGTCGTCAAGGGACCATCAGAGGAAGAGCTTAGTAACCACTCCTCCCTCCGTCCATCATTGTCCACCCAGGTATGAATGAAATCGTTCATTTTTCACTGAACACTTACTTCATGCTGGGACCTAAGCAACAACTGTGGCAACGATGGACTTATTGATAATTTACTATGTACAGACACTCTTCTCACCTTTTGACGGGTATTTTCTCACTTAATCTGTCTCAAATGTTCATTGGACATATACTACCAAGGCTCTGGTTTACCATGCCATTGTGCTTCCTTTTGATCATATATATTGTTTTTGTTGGATATTGCTATATAGTGTTTTCAGTTTTTCATGTGGATATTCTGCTGAATGTTTATTATCCTTGTTTGCATACCTGGTGGACACAAGGCCTCTCTCAAATTTCTCTCTCTCTCTCTTTTTTTTTTCCATTAACATTCTCAGGTTTTAAAAAATCATTTAAATGGAAGGGTCACATGAAGTTAGCTTCTCAACTAATTTGGTCTTGTTTTTCTAAACATGGTTGGGTGGAGCGCCGTCTCTCCTGAATCCTTCTCTTTCGTTTTTCAGAGACCGTTGATTAGATGACCAAAAGTGCCCAGCCCTTTGCCAAGTGTGATAGAAAACAGGGAGAAGGTATCATCACAGTTTCACAGATGCCTGCATTCCAAAGGATCTCATCAGAGCATAAGAGCTCTTCCAGATAATTAGTAATTGGTCCTCACAGCACTCCTGGGAAGTACTGGGTATGCAGCAAAGCTACATAGAGCATAAATGAGCCTTTCCAGAGTGCAAGACAATTTCCTCCTCAGTGATGGGGACAATTATAGTGATCCACCTTTACAGGGGTGTCAATTATTCACAATCTAAAAGCCCTGAGAATTATGAACCTCACTAGGAATATGTATACACAGCACACTTGTATTGTACTTAATTGGCATTCTCCTTTCCCCTGCCCTGCTACCTGCAAATCACACCACAATGACACCCTTGGGTTTACCTTTGGTCCTGGTTATTGACATGGAGCCTGCCTCCCTGCATCAAAGATCTGCCTGGATCACACAAGAGGATAGAAGAACAGACCTGCCAGGTGTTGATGTGCCCATGACGAGCAACCTAAATGGAATCCTGACGGGCCCTCCCAGCCTTCTACATAAACATAATGAATCAATACAGAATACACACTCAATAAGCTACAAGTAAAGCAGAAAGCAACATATGAGGATAAAGGGAAAAACAACAGTTTGATCCACCTCAACGATAGGAATTGCAAAATTCACTCTGAATGGGTGCAGGGTGCAAGTGAAATATTCCAGATAAGCTTCTGTTAACAATTGCCACCAATGACCCATTCACCTTTGGATTCTTTTTATTAGAGCCTTTTTTAATCTCCTCCCTCTCTCCTATCCCCTACCTACCTTATTTTCATTTTTTATGTGTAACTATCCTATCTCTCTGACAAACTGAAATTGTGAGCTTCAGGCAAGGAATATATCCCGTATGTTACTTTGATTCAATTAAATTAGAAACACAGTCACAAAAACAAAACCACCATTTCTGCTTCACCATTCTTCACCATTCTTCTGTGGAATTGCTTATGCATTTCATTATTGGCACATTCGCCATTCAATTCTTTCCATCTTCTTTGTTTCAGCACTTCTTCTTTATTCAACTCTTCATTTCATGCAACAGCTATTATTGGACGTGTTCACACACAGCCTAAGTAATTGTTTGCTACAGAGAGAGTTGCAGGAGTAGCCTCAATAAAATAAATGGAAATAGCATTTCTGGATAAAAGAACTCTTCTACTAGATATTACCCACTGACTCTATTTAAATATCTGAGTTCCTTAAAGATTTCTGGGACAGGTCTGTGTGGAGGGGAGGCTGAGTATAAAGGAAGAGGAGAGGAAACTGAATGATCATCAGAGGCAGTGCCAGAAGTAAGGTGAAAATTAATAAATGAACTATTCACAGAAATGTCTTTCAAAATGTAATTCTAAACCATTCTTTAGAACCTAAGATTCTTACTCAAAAACACCACTACCTAGTACCTTCTCTCCCAAATGTATACAGTGACATAATCTCAACCTGGAACCCCTTAGAGAGGAGTCACGCTAATACTATTACCTCTATAATTTCCAGATGTGATGCAATAACTAAAATAGATCATCCCTTAACCAAAGAAGAAAAGGCAGAAAGACAGAATCAGGTAAATTAGAGCTGATAGGTCTTGGGACAATTGCACAAACTCTTCAAACCTCAGTGATTAGAAAGGGTCCGTGTTTTTCATTAGTCAAATGCTTGCCACATGATCGTAAACCTGACCTCTGGTTGATTGCCTGCACAAAGGATTCAATGACCAAGATGGAAGTTGTTATATTTGTCTTAGGAAAATAAGGAGTGAGCTCACACATTTTAATTTTAAAGCTACATTGAATAAAAAACTCTGAAAACACAGAGCAAGTTATAAATTCAGGAAGAAATGATTTCCAGGACTCTCTTTCTAAACAGAACATATTAAAGTAGCTGGAAAATTGTCCATTGTAGAGCTAAACGAAGATGTTTCATTTCTCATCCCTTTCCATTAAGTGAGAAAATAGAGCACGCCGGCCAAAGAAATCAAAAATAACTCTCCTCAGCAAGCTTAAGGAACATTTTCCACAGCTCAGGTCATTGAGATCGAACGAGAGAAGATTTTGAGCATTCCACCCAGAGCTCATGGTGGGGTCCACAGTGTGTGTGGATATAGACAGCATGCATTTGTGAGAAATCAGCCTCAGAATGTGCTTGTCAAAGACAATTTTAAAATATTCTATCACACTGTTAGGAAACACCTCATTATGAGAAGGAACTCTGCTTTGGGGTGGTTGGTATAAACAAACGCAACGTTTTAACTTTATAGATTAGTGCATACCTGATATTTTGTATAACACTTTAAAAACCGGGTATTGTAGGAGATCTGAGAACATAGAAACCAAGAAACATATTAACTCCTGCAATGGAAATGCATAAAACATAAACTTAATAAGCACCAAGCTACAATATATTTTTGTGCCTGAATTATCCAATTGAGATATTTACATATATTAAAGTTACTGTCAGTTCTCCGTATCACTTTTGTGCTTATAATTCTGGTGAAAAAGGGACCCAGGGCATTAATATATTATTTATTCACTTATTTGCAGGATGTATCTAGCATATAGCCTTTAAATAGCTAACAACATTATGTCTGCACTTGCAATATTTAACATTAGGCCCTTGGTAACCAGCAAGTAAGTGGGGGATTGTTTTTACTTTTTCGAGTATTGTGGCCATGTGGAGGGATAAAACAATTTGAATTTATTAGAATGAATTCCAATCAGAAAACCAAAAGAGTAAAGCATGACATGGTTCAAACATTTCTAATTAATATTCTGATGAATGGCAATCTGTGTCCCTAAAGATACTAAATTCATGTTAATATTGGATATAACAGCCCACTGAGACACTATCCTTGGGTAGAACTGACGCTGATCACATTTCAAGGTAGGTTTATGGTCAGGTAACAAAATGTTTATGCACTCATACACAGCAAAAGCAGAAAAATTCTACTTCCTTTTTTTTCTGATAAGAAGAAACTTCCCAGGACTTATCTTTAGCCCCTTGAGAGCTTCTGGTTGTTTTTCACATTTGCCTGTATTCACCTGTTCCCTCCATTGCTTCTCTGAATGATCTGTAAGTAAATACCTCAAAATTATTCACAGCATTGTAGTCTCAGCACTGTATTGCTATAGGGTATCATTCTGGGTTGAAGGCTGAGATTTTCGGGGCATAGGGGAATGAAACAAGGTGGCCAATATCACATAGGCAGTTAGCAAGTGAAGGAACCCTCTCAGTTCCTTCCTTCTTGTGGTCATTAGGGAGTGAACATGGACTTGGTTTCAAGTAAGGCTTGTGCTGACATCCAATGTCTATTGAAGGACTTTGTGCATATTGCACAAGGCTGTTCAGGTTGGAATAGCTTCCTCTGGGTTAGGTGACCCCATATCCTACTGGAGTCTTTCCTCCAAAATGGGTGGGAAGCAGAGGTATTTTTTTTTTCCCAAGTAAATAAGGGAAGAAATCCACTGTTCCAAAAGGAGAAGAGAATTCCTATTTCCACATATCCCTTGCAGAGAGAAGCACATGTCCACTGGGCTGCCGAGCTCAGGTACTCCAGGAAAGGGAGCTGGGAGTTTGGGCCTTATCCTCAAAAAATAATTGAAAATAGTTGCACTCTGCCACCGGGTGATCTCACAGGCCTCTCTATCGGTACCTCTGTGGATACGGCTCTTCAGAAACTGCCAGCACCTTGGAAAGACTTCAGACCACTTCTTTTCAGCAATGACCTGCATTTACATGGTCTCTCTGTGACAGCAGCCAAGTGATCTGGCCCGGATTTTTGTTCCATGCCTGAACTCATTCATTGCTGATAAAGTTAAACCTATTCTGATTGCCTGTTTTTGCACCTTGTGCATTCCACAGGGAATTCCCCAAGTTCAGGATAGCTCTGACTCAGTACTGCACTATTTGAAGGTGCTACGTGGAATCCTGGTTACCACCACCAAGGCTTGTACATCTCTGCCCGTTTTCCCGAAAATCGGTCCCCCAACTCATTTAGCCAGGTCATCTAGTTTTGCTCTGAGGTTAAATGTACTCAAAGTAGGAAGAGATATTTTTCTCTCTGTATTTATTAGATGAAAGTATTGTGGCCGAAGACATGTTTTGGGGACACACTTTCCTGCTACCCCTTCCCCTTCCTAGTGCACGCCTGCTCTGAAGCACACAGCACACTGTAACACTGCAACGTGTCAGAAGGAAGCTGTGATGAGGTGTGATAAGGCCTAGTTCCAATCCTGTATTTAACTCCCTGTTTGCCTTTAGGCAAATCTTTAAAATCTCTTTAAACTGCAGGTTCCTCATATCAAGCTCAAGGAGATGTCCAGTGTACTGTGTGGGCAATATATGTAAGAGTGTTTAAAAACATTTTAAAGCGCAAACTAGTACAAGCATAAAGTGGTTTTTGACATAGAGTGGTATATGACAGTTATAGAACAGACATTGCTTTTCATTTAGTCTGTCTTTCCTCCTCTTCTTTTTACTTCTGCTGGCTTATCCCTTTATTCAACTTGCTTGAATTAGTGACATCCAGCTATACATCAGGTATATGGCAAGTCCTGGGAATTGAAGATTAATAACACAGCTCTTTATTCTTCAGTAGCGTATAATCCCATCATGGAGACTTACCAAACCAGTGATTAGCCTATGAACACCCTGACAAGGGCATCTAAATGAGCTTTTAGCATCAGACAAGTCTTCCTGGATGAGTTGATATTTCAAATGAGGTTTGAAGGAAAGGATGCAGGAGATAACAAGTTGAAGAAGTAAGAAATTGCTCCATTAAAAGAGAATGGTGCATACAAATGCTCATGGATAACGTAGCATTAAGTATTTGGGAACCTAAATCAGTTGGCATTGCAGCAGCACAATGTATTAGAGAGACAGGGCCGGGAATGAGGCTAGAATGATGGTCAGGGCCTTGACCAGTGATATTAAAAATCTTGGTTTTTATCCAAGGCTTAAACAAACAATGACTTGTTTAAGGAGAGATGAAATCTGTGTCTCGCATGTGTGCATACCTCTGAGTTGTAAGGACCAATTGTCATACAATATTTTTCATTTTGAGATGATCCATTTGTACTCCCTATTCTCAAATATATAAATTAACTGGTTGGGTGATATCCTTCAAGATGATTTAAGTTTTAATCCATCACAAAAGGAGAGTAATTTGAATTTCTTAAAATTGGTAGGTGTTTCAGTGGCCTGGCTTGAATTAGTGATTTGATTAAAATCCAAATGTGAGGAAACAGAACTTCACACTCCCAAACCACAAGCACAATAGCCATTTGATTGGACTCATTAGGGCAGCTGTAGTCATTATGTCATGGGAAAAATAGGTATGGTGACTAACTTAAATGACCATTCATGGCATTTATTTTAAAAGAACGGAATTTGAAAAACATTTGTAATGGTTCACTCAGTCATGAATAAAGACACATTAATTTTCACTTTACAAAATATTTAATTCTCTTAAATAATTTCAAAATAAAGTGCAGCCATCATGATGAAAAATGGCCCTCCAAAAATGATGATGATTATGATTAGATATTAATCATGATAGAGATTATGCACCATCACATTACTTTGCTCAATATATTGACCCTGCTCTGTCAATTTCTAGGCTTTCCATGTTTTTAGGCTATTTTAATGGTAAAAATTAATTTGTGGAAATTAATTTATATCTAAATGAAAGTAAACCAATTAACAATAGGAAGCTTTTAAGGGAAAGGTTTTTAATTATTGCCAGTGTTATTTTTAAAGGCTTGTGATTTCTATTAAAGCTTTCCAATCCCTGTTTCTGTAATTTATTGGTGCTAAAGACAGTATTTTATTAACTCAGCAATGAGGATTCATTGTATGTTCTGTACTCACAAATTATTTGGTTTTCTTTCTCCTTTTCCTTCCCTTCCTCTTTTTCTGCCTCTTTCTTATTTTACTATTCATTATGTGTAATCTTTTTTTCCCCCCATACAATCTTTGGCACTGATTTTGTCAAACTTTTGGAAATCATTTCAAAGCCTCTTCTTGCTTATTTTTGGATACAGAGTTTCATCCCATGGGAATTAATTTCCTGACCTCTCCTGACTCTTAATAACTAACACACACACTCTAACTGACATCTATCCAATTACAGTCTATTCATAATCTTGGAAATTAGTTGAGATTACTTAAAAATATTTGTCTACTATTAATGTAGGAATAGCAACTTAGGTTCATTTCCGGGTATTTCCTTTTTCAGGTCAAATTGAACAAGTTCTGCGCCTTATGCTCCAAGAGACCCAAGATAAAGAATATCATAATTTTTCAAACCAGATGCCCACGTAGAGGTACGTCGTGATTCTTCATTGGAAACCAGTACACATGTAGTTATAAGAATCTTTTACTTCTCAGTAAAGCAATTAGTAGTAATATTAAATACAAAGCCTTTTTGTTTTTGTTTTTTAATGACAAGCATTTTTACCATGCATTTCAAACTTTTTGGATGGAACTAGGCTCAGTGCTCTGCAATTTATATTTTAGCCTCTATAATGTCAGTGAGATATTAATATATGCATGAAGAGTTGTAGTGAATGTAATTACAGTGGCAAAATGATAAACACATAGCTATTTTGCCTGGTAATATTATGTATTTAACAGGTTTATTTGTTCAACAGTTCTAACTTTAATTACATTTTGCCATTTGGGATTTTTCGACATACAACAATCATAGCTCTTCTCTGGCTATTAGTCTAAGAAGATTGCATTCATTATAAAAATAATCCATATTTGTTTATTTAATTTTTTTCTTAATGCTATGCAAGTGAACTAAGAAATGATAACTTTCTGTGCTGCTGGTATTATGTGATCATTTGAATGCTAAACAAATCATTCCCCATTCCTACCTGTGGCAGTGAAAGATGCTCAACAGGGTTTTGGCCCCAGGACTGCTCAGTCTTAGGGACTGTGCTGTATCCTCTCACACAAACTTGGAGCTAGTCCTCAAAACCTTGGTTCTAGATCACTCTGAAAAATACAAAAAATAAACAAGGAATAGGTACTGAAGCTAACAGATAGGTGCAGAGGGCCAGTCTCTGTAACAGCCAGGCTCAGTCCTTTTGTGCTCAACCACAGCCAAATAACCTCTGAAATTATTCCCTGCCATGGAGTGAACAGAAGACCTGGGTAAATCTCAAGAAGGTGAGAGTGTGAGCATGGAGTGAGCTCATGTTACATCAGTGAAGATTCCAGAAAGCATACTGATAGCTCTTTTGCAAAGTGACTATTATATGATGTGTTCATTATGTTCATGCTTATGCAGAATTCAATTAAGCTTTTAGTTCAAAAAGCCTTTTTCTGCTTTCCATCCCCAGATACTTATTTGGGAATCTACCTCTGCAATACTCTTTCAGTGAAGCCAAATTATTCCTGCAGTGAATTCTTTTGATAAAAGCAGATTTTTTTCCAGGTTTGGCCAAAAGATACGTTCTATTTGGTTTACACAATGTTATTGTTGGAAGTATGAGTTACATGCAGTCAAATGCACAGATCTGGTGTTTGACTTGATGAATTGTACTCATGTAGATACCCATGTAACGACCTGTCAGATCAAGAAGTAGAGTATTTCTGACTCCCCGGATGGCTCTCTCTATCTCTCTTCAGCACTCCCACATTCCACAGGATAACTTGTATAGAATTTTTTAATTTATAAAAGTAGATTTAAGATTAAAAAGATGGTGATGACTTTTGATAATATTGCAATCAATTATAGTATTTTGACATCCAGGTGTTTAAGTACAACTCTTTATCCCTGATAAATAGAATTGCAAAACACATTTTAATGAAAGAGACAAAAGTTCTTCCTCATTCATTTGTTAAACATATACTGTAATATATAAAATGTGTTCAAGGCTAGAAATATAAAGATTAAAAACAACAACAACACACACTGCAGACTCTGGCCTGAAGGGGTTTGCACTTAGGTGCCCTCGGGCTATGATTTTAGCTATGGTTGCAAACATGCATATGTGTATTTGTGCACATGCTACACATACACACACACATGCACAGCTTTTATTTATTTTATTCTGTTTTTCCACATATGTAAAACTAAAATAAGATCAGATGATGTGTTCATCATGTTGGATGAACCAGAGTGGCCTTAATAACTTCCTCCCCACCCAGGCTTGATGTTAAAAGCAGCCTATGAAAGCCACCAGATCAGCAAGCATGTTCTGAACCTGATAGTTGTACTCTAGTTTCTTTAGTTTGCACCCTACTATCTTGGGACTGGAGTCTGCCTTTGTGCCTGCCTTTTTAGTCTGATGCTTCGTTTGGACCATCCTCTTGATACTTGATAACACCTTTTCTTTGTACATTGTGTTTTTGTTCTCTCTTGGCCCATGCTCTGAAGCCCATGGCCATTCCCTCAGACAACTCTGGCTGCTGGCACCCCGTTGCTGATTGCACTCTTAACTGTTACTTAAACAAAAATAGAGTTTTGATGGCAGGCTTATGTTCTAAGTAACAAGATTCTACTTGCATTTACAATAATTTTTTTAGTTCTCTTGGTTTTTCCAGGAAATACAACCTTTTCCTGGGGAATTATCTTTCCAAGGAAATTTCCTTGGAATTCTCTTAGAGAATTTATTTCTGATTTAACAAGTGGACAAGTCTGATTCTCTTTTCTTGGATAGATTTTCTTCATACCTTTGCATTACGGTGCCTTGTAGTGAAATTCCTGTTTGTAATAACATGGGCTTTTAATGTGACCAACAATTCCCAATTACTAAAACACACACACTCCCACACTCATATACTCATAATATCTTAATGTTTTTTGCAGCTGTTGTTTATCCATGAATTATTATTGCAATGCTTAACCGGAGGTAGAAACTTACTGTGAATTTATCAAGTTTTCCTCTTCAGAAGTTTCACTTCAATTTCAAAGAAAATGCAACCAATGAAACAATCGCGGCGTGTCATAAATTATAGATATCTGACATTCTTTACAAGGAAAGAAACAGTCAAATATCATGGGACTCATATTTATTTATGTCTATATTATCTACAGATACTATAGATAATATATATGTATATTTTGACAGAGAAAGAAGAACACTCTGGAGTGTTTAATCTACCATAGTTTGATATTGTCTTTCTTGTTTGTGCCAATTTGAATTACTTGGTTCTGTTTTTTGGTTATCTGCAATTAGTGTGCTATTTATTTACAGAATAGAGGAAACTGAAGCTTACTCTATGTACACAAAAGAATACTGTACCCATTCAATCGTATAAAAATAGAGTTATCTCGTGGAAAATTCATTTTTTTCTTGTTTTGGTACTTTTCCTGAAGTTTTAGAATATGTTCTACTTTTGTCTGTAACACAAATTTTGGATCTTTTGATACTCTCGAGGACACACTGCAGTTGAGCCTGCAAACTGGTAACTGTCTTTTTGGTGGCACCCTGTCTTGGTCTTTACTGACATCAAAGCACATTCTTCCTCCATCCTGATAGATACATAACATAGGAGGTGCATCTTGCAGTGTATGAAATATACGATACTGATATCGACCTAAAAATAGACACATTAACCAATGGAATAGGATAGAGAACCTAGAAACAAACCTGTGCATGTATGGTCGATTGATTCTCAACAAAGATGCCAAAAACATACAATAAAAAAGAACAGTTTGTTTGATAAATGGTTTTGGAAAACTAGATATCCACAAGCAGAAAAATGAAATCAGATTCTTGTCTAACACCATATGCAAATATCAACACAAAACACATTAAACACTTAAATGTAAGACCTGAATTGTAAAGCTACTAAAAGAAAACAAAGAGGATATACTTACTACATTCATCTGAGCAAAGATTTCTTAGATATGATCACAAAACCAAAGTCAACAAAGAAAAATAAACAGATCGGATTGCATCAACTAAACAGCTTCCGCAAAGCAAAGGAAACAATCAAGCTAAGAGATAGTTCATGGTTTGGGAGAAAATATTTGCAAACCATATAAGGGGCTAATACCCAAAACATATAAGGAACTCAATGCAATAGCAAGAAAACAAATAATCCAATAAAAATTAGGTAAAGCACCTCAATAGACACTTATCAAAAGAAGACATACGTGACTGCCAGATATATTAAAAAATGTTCATCATCACTAATCATCAAGAAAAATGCAAATTAATACCACAATGAGTTATCACCTCACACCTGTTAGAATGGCTATCATCAAAAAAGACAAAAGATAAATGTTGGCGAGGGAGTGCCGACAAGGGAACCCTTATGCAATATTGGTGGAAATGTTAATACGGCCATTACGGAAAATGGTATGGAGACTCCTCAGAAAACTAAAAATATATCTATCATATGATCCTTCAATCCCACTACTGGTATATGGTCAAAGGAATTGCAATGCCTATTCCAAAGTTACCTGCACTCTCATGTTATTGAAGCATTATTTGTAATGGGTAAGATATGGAAGCACTCTGTGTCCATCAAGGAACGAATGGATCAGGAAAATGTGGTATATATGCACAATGAAATACTATTCAGTCTTAAAAAAAAAAGGGAAAATCCCTGTAATCCTAGCACTTTGGGAGGCAGAGGCAGGTGGATCACGAGGTCAGATCGAGACCACCCTGGCTAACATGGTGAAACCCCATCTCTACTAAAAATACCAAAAATTAGCCAGGTGTGGTGGCGGGCGCCTGTAGTCCCAGCTACTCGGGAGGCTGAGGCAGGAGAATGGCGTGAACCTGGGAGCTGGAGCTTGCAGTGAGCCAAGATTGCGCCACTGCACTCCAGCCTGGGCGACTGAGTGAGAGACTGTCTCAAAAAAAAAGGAAAATCCTCTAATTTTTAACAACATGGATAAACCTGGAGGACACTATGCTAAGTGAAATAAGCCAGGCACAGAAAGACAAATGCTGCATCATCTCACTTGTATGAGGAATCTAAAAACATTGAAATTGTAGAAGTAGAGAGTAGAATGATGTTACCAGAAGCTGATGAAGGGGAGTGGTTGGGGAAAGGTAGTTGTTGATCAGAGGTTACAAAGTTTCAGTTAGGAGGAATAAACTTAAGAGATCTATCACATAGAATTGTGACTATAATAAATAATAATAGAGTTGTTAAAAGAGTACATTTTAAATGTTTCAATGCACACAAAAATGACAAGTATGTGAGGTGATAGATTTGTTAATTAGCCTGATTGTAAACATATATCAAAAATCACATTGTACCTCATAAATATATACAGTTAGTACTTATCAACAAATAATAAAATTCAAAAAAAAATAACCAAAAAGAAAAAAAAAATACCAGGCTAATCATTTGTTCATCTTAGCTTTAAATTGGTGGAATTTTTTTTTTTTTTTTTTGAAAATAGGTATTTTCTGGGGAATCAGATCAGATAGAATTTGAAACATTAATGAAATAATTTAAAATAATTCTTTAGGAAAAATTAAGTTTTTGAGAAAAGCGCATTGTTGCTTAATTTTGTCAAGTTGATTCACTGCCTTTGGTTTTGAATTTTGTATTTTACAGAGCATAACAAGGAAGTCAATATTCCCTTTGTGTGTTCTTAAAATCTTTTAGAAACTGAATAATAACATTCATAATACATAAATGTATTTTGAATCTAGTCATTTGAAATTGCTGTGAGGTATAGGTAATAAACCCCTGGTTTCTGATGTTCTCTTCTATATAATTTAGTTGTTTGAGCAGTTATTTCTCATGTTTGCTTTACACATTTGTGGCTTCTTTATCGATTTCATTTTTTTCAACACTTTGGTACACCAGATTTTATTACCTGAGAATAAGTTGAATTTTTCCCATATTTGCTAGAGTGAAATGAGTAAATTGCTGCAATATTCCCATTTCAAGATGTGTATGTCCTTATGTTTTTTCAGTGTGTTTAAGTATTTCCTTACACATTTTAACCAGAGCTCTTTTTGGAGCATCCTTGGCATAGTGATATGTAAGAATCATTTTTCTTTTCAAGTTATACATAACAGTTTAAAATAATAAATATATATGTAAAATAAACATTTTTCCTCAAAAACAAAATTAGTAAGAGTGCACATGAGCAGAAATGAGAAGGAAAGGAGCAAAGATACAATAATTCCACCTTAAATCATTTTCTGATGTTATTAGAACTTTTTAAAAATGTAAGGCCGGCTAATTTGGCCTATTATGTGCTACAATCTGTGAATTGCTATGAAAGCTGGCATTTAGTCTCCTGGTTAGATACAGGGATAAAGACCAGTGCAACCACGGTCCTACATAGACTACCAAGGACTACCATGGGCCACAGAACACTGAAGGAAAAACAGGTGAAGAAAGGCAGTGAAGAGACAGGTTCCCTACCTTGCACCCTCTAAGAGTGCTCTTTGGACTTGTGGAAGAGAACAGCTCGTACACATGCTGTGTGTAAATAACAAAAACATAAAACTGAAGAAAGGTCCTTGTATGCAGCCATTTTCCTGTGTCATCATTTTTCTGCTTTGCACAGGCCAACACTTATAATGCGTATATTTCTGGGTGAAGCAGGCATAAAGAAAGACTACAACACAAATTCCATAAAAGGCTATAGAGTGTATGAAATTCATCACCAATATTCACTACACAAAAATCTTCAGTTTTGCGCCTAGATAATTTTTAGCATTTTAACTAAACACAGCTTAGCTCACACTAAGTGATTCTGCATGTCCTAGTTAAAATTAGGAACAACATGAAAACTAGTTAAGTGGGTTCCTACAAAACAGTGTAAAGAGAAAGTCCTGATAACCAATGAATATATAAGCACAAAACCCATATGTGTACTATCAAAATTACAAGTGATATTCAACAATCATTTTTTGCTGGGTGACGTTTCAATCATTGGCTAACTTCAAAATTTTAGTTTAAAGAAGGAGAAAGAGTTGTTTGGTCTAAAGAGGAGAGAGATTGTTTTATCAAAAGCCAAGTCATGCCTGGGAATAAAATGAGTAAATAAAATAAAATTTCTTGCTTCATTTGTGTACTTTATGTAAGTTAATAATGAAAAACTGGCTATACCCAGAATCTAGCAGATCTTAATCATGTAGTTATTAGTAATTAATTGATAAATATTATATGTTTATTCATACCTATTGTCTTAAGCACAACTATCAGACTTGTTTTCAGATAAAAAATTAATTCATTGTTTGAATTTTGAGACAGCAACATGGCATAGCCCATAATTAGGAAAGATTTCAAAAATTATAAGCAGATTCCACCATAAGCCATCCCTGTAACAAATGCAAAAACACATACATACTTTATAAATTATTCTATGTTCTTAAGTTCAAAGAATTAATACAAATTTATATTGTAGAATCAACACACATTTTTATTGTAGAAATCGCTTAATTTTTTTTGAATAACATATTTAAAGTAACATATTCTCAGAAATTTATACTTTATAAAAAATAGCCACCGACTGACTTGTTTTAAATTATTCTACTGATTACCGTACTTAGAAATTTATCCAAATGTTTTTTCATATTACCATTTTCTGCTTAGGCGTTGAATTACTGGTGCAATTATATGAAAAGAATATACAACTGGGCTCTTGAAAGAAGTAAACAAAAAATTTATACAGATACCTAAAAGTAAAGATGGCCTTCTGGAATCTTCGAATAATCTCGACACTCTCCTGTTTCCTCTGTAGGGCTGGGGACACTCAGAGGTCCTCAGGTCAGTAGCTTGTGTTTGTAGTGGGTATGTCTAGATTCACAAAGCCCTAGTTGTCAGTGTGGGATGTCAGGGTTTAGAACACAGCGAGTTTGTAGAAAGACAAGCAGGAGGTAGGGTGGTCAGGGCATGAGGGTAATCAGGAGTTACACCACTGTCTCCAAACCCCTGGCTTTACGTAGTGAGAGGGATTGCTGATAGCACAACCCTATGGAAAAGGTTTCTGGAAGCAGGACCCTCAACTTGAGCCCCAATCCTATCTTTTATCTCACTCCATTCCTTACAGTTCTGTAACTTTGGATAAGCCTGTTAACCACTCTGAATCTTATTTTACTTACCTTTAAAACAGGAATAATAGTTGTTGCCTTTTAGGGTTGTTGTAAGAATAACATAAAGTTATCAATGTTTAGTTCAGTGTCAGTTGTAGAGTAAGGACCCAATAAATGGTAACTATTACATTATAGCTATTTTATTTCCCTTTGTAGGCTACGTACAGCATCTGTTTACTTATTCAGAGGTATCTATGTCCAAAGTTTGGCTTGACATGATTTTCTGTGATTATTAGATAGCAACATATTCATTATGGAGGGATTAGCCAATAAATAATAGCCCGTTGACATTTGGGAAAATGGTGTGAAAATCATAGGAGGCTGAAATTTAGGGAAGCATACCAAACACCACATTAACCATTATATATAAAATCGTGTCATTAGGCTTTGAGGAAGAAGGAATGCTGCTAGTGTTGGACTTGAAGTGCAATTTTGATGCCATAAATACTAGGAACCTCCTTACAGGTGTGTGATCAATTGAGTGGTGTAAGATGGGGCTTGAGGAAGATTTTCTTGATGGTTGTTTGATGGTCAGCAGAATCTAGGAGGGTAAGAAGAATCTCAAATTGAGAAGTTTACACAAGTAATAGAGTCTTATTTTCTGATATTATGGACCTAATTTTCCTTTAGGCTAGGCCAATTTAGATCCTTAGTGATACTGACTTATAGAGATAATAGCCCTCTTGTAGATGTCATGTATTAACGGTATGAATCCTTTGGGATTCTTCTGCATACCATGTGTGGTCTCAGAGAAAGTCATGAACTATCAACCATTTTATAATTTTCTTGTGTATTTATTTCCTGTTTTTAGATTATACTTTAAGTTCCGGGATACATGTGCAGAACGTGCAGGTTTGTTGCATAGGTATACACGTGCCACGGTGGTTTGCTGCACCCGTAAACCCATCATCTACATTAGGTATTTCTCCTAATGCTATCCCTCCCATAGCCCCCTCACCCCCTGACAGGCCCCAGTGTGTGATGTTCTTGTGTATTTCTAAAGAAATACACTTTTTTTTTTTTTCCTGAGAAACCTGTTAACTAGAATTTGTAAATTTTGCCAATGAAAAAACCAGGGAACCAAAGTATCCACACAGATTTACAAAACAAATCTTTGCAAAACTAAGCCTCCCAAGTTTTGAGCTACTGCTTTAATTCCCACTCTCATCACTTTGGTCAAACAGACCCTTTTGAACAAAATGGAGCATACCCATAGTTATAACCCATCACACCAACTTCTTGGAAATCCAAATAGAGTTTGAGGTACCTATGTGTTCCCAGAATTGCTTAGTGAGGCAGTTTCTGGCTATGACCCAAATTGAAAACATATAAGTATTCAAACAGGACCAAGTGCTATTTTCACTCAACTTAGAGCAGCAAATATTGGAAAGAATAGAAGGCTCCTTTTGGATGTTTTCCCATTAGCTTCCAAAGACAGTGGATAAGCAATGTATGAATACCCAAACATTTGGATTTTTATCCTCATTAAAGCCTTACACAAACTTTTAAATCCTGTCCACCACTCATTTATGCACACAATGTATTTGGAAACAATAAAGGAGAATCAATGAGGCATTTAGCTGGCAGGAGCGTAGAACCTGAATTCAATGGTTGGCTTTGCAAAGCCTGACTATAGCTGTGCTGCTGAGACATTCCACTGGGAAAGGAAACCTGATGATATTCCAGGAGAGTGTGTTGCATTTGGTGTCGGTGGAAATGGAAGGACTAAAGTTTGTGAATGAATCTCCAGCAACACACCATTTCTTATCTTGAACTCAATCATCTGAGCTGATAAAATGGATACCACACAAGCAATACAGGATGCTACGAACTGAGATTTACTTTGGGTGCTCCATAATGCATAGGGACCTGCCAACAGTATTTGAGGTAATTAGGAAGCCCAGTCTCTCTAATAACGGCATAGACATGTAAGCAAAGTGACAGTGTAAAGCCTGTGACAGTAATTTATTCAATTCACAAGTGTGGAGAGAGAGACAGAGAAAGAGAGAGCTCTTGGTATTGGATGCTAACATAAGAGAACCCAGAAATAGACCCACAAGAAATATACCTGATATTTTTTACACAGATGCATAAGAAATTCAATGGAGGAAAGACTACTTTATCAACCAGTAGTGCTAAAGCAGGTGGAGTTCAGAAGAAAGAAAGAAAAAAAAAGACTTCAAATTAAACTCATACCTTATAAAAATTAATTCAAAATGGATCATAGGCTTAAATTAAAAATGTAAAACTGTAATTTTTTTTAGGGTCTGGCTCTGTCCCCCGGGTTGCAGTGCAGTGGCACAATCTCAGCTCACTGTGTCCTCCGCCTCCTGGGCTCAAGCAATTCTCCTGGCTCAGCCTCCTGAGTAGCTGGGGCTACAGGTGCCTGCCACCATGCTCAACTATTTTTTTTTCATATTTTTTTTTTGTAGAGGTGGAATTTTGCTATGTTGCCCAGGTTGGTCTGGAAATCCTGAGCTCAAGCGATGCTCCCACCTTGGCCTCCCAAAGTGTGTAAAACTTTTAGAGAAAAATGTAGAAGAGAACATTTGAGACTTAGAGCTAAGCAATGAGTTTTCAGACTTGACAACAAAAGTGTGATTCATAAGAGGAAACTTCTTTAAATTAGAGATCATTAAAAAATTTTTTTAAAAAGTAAATAACTTTTGCATCGTGAAAGACCTTTTGAAGAGGATATAGTAAAAGAATGGGTGGAAATACTTGGAAACCACATATACTACAAATGACTGAATATCTAGAATATATAAAGAACTCTCAAATCTAAATAGCAATGAGCAAAAAATGTGATTAGAAAACATTTAAAAGGCATGAATAGATTATTTCGCCTGAGAGGATGTACAATCTGCAACCAAACACATGAGAAGACATTCAACATCATTAGCCATTAGAAAAATGCAATCTAAAACCACAATGAAATATAACAAGGAGATATCAACATGATAAAATTAAGAAACATAGTGAAAATAGTCAATGCTGGTGAGGATGCAGAGAATCTCTAATGCATGGCTAATAGAAATGTCAAATAGCATAGTCACTCTAAAAAGAATATGAAAGTTTCTTACAAAACTACATATGTAACCACCATATGACCAAGCAATTGCACTCCTGGGCAGTTCTCCCAGATAAATGAAAACTTATGTTCCACGAAAAACCTTTATGCAAATGTTTGAAGTGGCTTTATTCAAAATAACTCCAAACTGGAAACAATGCAATTGTCCTGCCATGGGTGAATGGCTAAACAAACTGTGGTACCGTACCATGGAAAGGGTATCACCTCGCAGTCATGTGATAGGTGGCAGTCCAGCCTACACTGACAAAGATAGATGAAATCAGCACCCTTCTTTTGGAAATCAATCTGGCTACATCATGTAAGTTCACAATACCCACATCACGTAACTGTACTATTTTACTGGTAGGTGTTCTTTCTGTTCAGACTCTGGCACATGTTCATAGAAAGTCACACAATAATGCTTATTGCAGTGTTGTGTGTGATAGCAAACAAACAAAAACCAAAACAGATTTTTAAAAGGAAATGAATGAACTAGATCTATGAGTATTATCATGTAAAAATTTCAAGAACACAAAATTGAATAAGAATAGTCAATTGCCAAAAGAGATATACAGTAAGATGTCAAATGCGTATAATGATCAACACTCAGAATCATGTGGATAGATAAATAGATGATTGATTGACTGAATAAAAGATAGAGTCTGAGCACAGAAAAATGGATGGGAATGATACACAGCAACTTCAAAATAGTAGTTTGTCTAGGGAACAAGAGATTAGAAAAACAGGGAGTAAGGCTGTAGCTACTTCTGTAATGTTTTATATCTTTTAAGAAAGATCTAAAGCAAATAATTCAAACCATGCTAACATCTGCTTAATCTCAGTGGTAGGTATATAGATATCTTTTATTTTGTTTTTATGTATTGAAAATATTTAACAATTTTAAAAGAAATAAATAAAAAGCAGGCAAGCAGGAAAGAAAGAGGCAATTTGCTGGTAGAAATTTTATAAGTAATAAACCTGTACCTTCCCCATGGCAGTTTTATTTTATCCTTCTATCTCCTAAAGCAGTAATCTGGATAATAAAATGTTTCTCTGTGAGATTTCAATGAAGGAGGGGGAAGGCGACAA